>NC_133770.1:145309610-145473468 GCF_003597395.2 Chelonoidis abingdonii
AAACTTCCCTCCTTCCTTTTGAAAGATCTTGTTCCCCCATTGGTTCCTCTGGTCAGGTGTCAGCTAGGCTAGGTGAACTTCTTAACCCTTTACAGGTGAAAGAGGCATTAACCCTTAACTATCTGTTTATGACAATCCTACAAGCCAAATGGACAGTAGGGGAGAATTGAGATGTATTTTGGGTATTCTGTGGTACTTGGTGTCCTTGAGAAGCTGAGTTTGGGATGTTCTTTCCCCGCCGAATATTGTGTTTTGGTGGGGTGAAAGGGATAACTGTTTCAGTTCTTGTGATAAATCTGGATGGTAATTGTAATAGTTAAAGTACCTATCTACTTTAGATGAACATCTTGTGTCTTACTGTATGTTTAATTTGAAATATATTAATACAATATAAAACAGGTAAAAGTTAAAAGCAGCTTGATTTTGGTTTGAATAGTATTGTGAAGATTTATTTTCAAATATCTCAGACTTGCTAAATAAGCTTTCTCATAGCATTTAGATTATGGTTCCATTTAAAATATGCCTCTATTTGTTAAACTGCACAGTGCTTTACATGATGCTTTAACTTGAAATTGTAAATTAAACTAGTATAAACGCATAAAGTATTTTATGTTATAGTAGGCTTTATAGCAGCAATTAAGTATTTTATTACTAATGCACATAAAAATGGCCATACTGGGTCAGAGCAAAGGTCCATCTAGACCAGGATACAGTCTTTTGATGGTGACCAATGCCATATGCTTCTAAGGGAATGAATAGAACAAGGAAATCATCAAATGATCATCCCCTATTGTTCAGTCCCAGCATCTTGCAGGCATAGGCTAAGGCACACACACACACACAGCATGGGGTTGCATCCTTGACCATGTTTGGCCAACAGCAATTGAGGACCTATCCTCCATGAACTTATCTAATTTTTTTTTAATCCAGTTATAATTTTGGACTTCACAACATCCTCTGGCAGAGTTCTACAGGTTGACTGTACATAACAAGCTTTATACAGTGGAACCTCAGAGTTACTAACAGAGGTTGTTCATAACTCTCTGCAATGTTCATAACTTTGAACAAAACATGGTGGATCTTTCAAAAGTTTACATCTGTACATTGAGCTAATATAGCTTTGAAACTTTACTATGCCGAAGAAAAAATGCTGCTTTTAACCATATTAATTTAAATGAAACGAGCACAGAAGCAGTGTCCTTATCTTGTCAATTTTTTTAAACTTTCCCTTTATTTTTTTAGTAGTTTACGTTTAACATAGTACTGTACTGTGTGTGTATGGCATTTGCCTTTTTTCTTTTTCTTGTGTCTTCGGTGTTTTGGGGTTTTTTTGGTCATTGCAGCTGCCTTATTGCATACTTCCAGTTCCAAATGAGATGTGTAGTTTGACTGGTCAGTTTATAACACTGGTGTTTGTAACTCTGAGGTTCTATTGTAATTAAACGTGCTTGCTCCTCAGTTAATTCTCCGAATTAAATATCTTTAAAACTATTTTCAAAACATCAAGGTGATCGGCCTATTTTAAATAGGTTTTGAAAGTTGATTGATTTCTAAAGGATAATCAAAATCAGGTAAAGTTTGTTTTGTTTTTGTTTTTTGTTCCCTCTCCCCTCCCCATATTAGAATACTAAACAAATGCTTACTTTACTGTAAATGGGGAAAAGTACAATAATTTAGACCCATGTTGGTGACTTGCATATCCGGTTTAATGCATTTTAAATTGGGTGAAATGTTAAACCAGAAATGTTAAACTAAACTGCTTTGCTGTTCTGTCCCTAAAATGGTATAAGAAAACAAACTGAGCTGGAGTTTTATAATACAATTTCATTTATTTGAAAATATATAGAGAGAAAAAGACACACTGCTAATCTCATATGTGAAGCATTTCATAATATTTTAAGAGTCAAAATATGTTTAATCCTCTGCAAAATGTAAAAAGATTTTTAAAAGATGCAGCATTACGGAGGGGAAATTCAAGTAAAATAAGTAGAGATGAAGGTCCCTTCATTTACTCAATTAATATGATCATAGATCTTCTACTATACTCAAAGTGGGACAAATTATTTAATTAGAACCTTGATTTCTTGCACAGAAGGTGCCTAATTCAGCTCCCATTGAGGTAAATGGGAGCCTTTTCATTAAATTTAGTAACAGTACTTAGCTCTTATCTAGTGTTTTTCAGGACTTGAGTCAAATCATTTTAATATTTAAAGTCTCTATAATATAGGTTGTCTTTACCTAGTCACCATTCGATCAGAGAACAAATTTTGTGTGATTTTATAACTTTTATTTCAGAGTCCAAACAACTATAAGCTTAACTAATTTCTTTACTTCCCTAAAATACTATACAATATGAAAATTAAATTGAAATTATAGTCTAAATCAAGTTGGTCAAATCAAGATGTTAACAATAATACAAACCAGAATGGTCAATAGAAAAGAGAACAATCTGTGACCAACAATTGATCAAATCTTTAGGTGAGCACAATAGTAATCAAATGACAGTTAACGTTACTGACTGAATGGCTTACTTAGTCTTTCTATCTCTGTCGTTTACTTAGGAGCTTATATTTTCCCTTGTGGAGACAATGAGTTTATATTAAATACCCCAGTTGAACCTTTAAAGATTTGTGAGAAGATATACTTTGAATCTGAGTGGTAACATATTACAGGCTTATATTCATGTGCTTTTTCTGGCCATACACACGCACTCATCTACACCTGAAAAGGCTAGGAAACATCTTTCCTGGCAGACATCCCTGCAGATAGTCAGCTGTCCCATTAAAGAAACAGCAAGGAAGAAATTTACTTAAAAAAATAAATTTAAAAAAAAGATCTGTTTTTCAGCTTGCTTGTTCTGTGGGGCCTCATAGTCAATCAGGAACTGCAATTTAGGGAACCAGGTGATGTCTGTGGCTCAGATACCATCATGTTAATTGGCATCACCTTCTGGTCAACTGACTGGTCTGCAACGTCTTTGTCTCTGCTTTCCATGGGAGGAAAAGCAGGGATATAGGCTTTCTAGTCATTGTGGTGACCTTGAGAGAAGTCTACTTACTTCTATATTGATCTGGTCTTTTGTGGGTGAAACTTAGGCTTGTATCTTCCCTAAAGACTTCCCCGGTGATTTTCTCATTGAATCAGAGATCACAGGTTGCTCATGCCAACTATATAGTCCAGTCCTTGCTGAGTGAGGTCATTATGACTTTTGGTCCATTCTTGGGACCCTCCCTTCAAAGGTACCAGTTCTTTGTCATTTCTATATGTTTGTGTTTTTTTTTTTCTCCAAAGCAAGCAATTTTAAGGGAATAAAAGGAGACAGTGCACCACCAAAATGATCTCAGTCTTCCTTATTCTTGACGTCTGATTTGTGTCCATTTATTTTTTTACATAGAGACTGTCTGGTTTGGCCAATGTACATGGCAGAGGGGCATTGCTGGCACTTGATGGCATATATCACATTGGTAGATGTGCAGGTGAATGAGCCCATAATGGTGTGGCTGATGTGATTAGGTCCTATGATGGTATCTCCTGAATAGATATGCGGAAAGAGTTGGCAATGGGCTTTATTGCAAGGATAGGTTCCTGGGTTAGTATTTTCGTTGTGTGGTATGTGGTTGCTGGTGAGTATTTGCTTCAGGTTTGGGGGTTGTCTGTAAGCAACTAACCTTGCTTATAACATTCAAAAAACAGTTGGAGAATACTTCAATTTCCCTGGCCACCTGATTACAGACCTAAAAGTCGCAATATTACAACAAAAAAACCCCTTCGAAAACAGACTCTGAGAAACTGCTGAATTGGAATTTAATTAGCAAATTGGACACTATCAACCTAGGCTTGAATAAAGACTGGGAGTGGATGGGCCGTTACACAAAGGAAAACTATTTCCCCATGCTTATCCCCTCCCACCCCAGCCCCCAGTTCCTTACATCTCCTTGTCAATTACTGGAAATGGGCCGTTTTCATTACCACTACGAACAGTTCTTTTTCTCCTGCTGATAATAGTTCACCTTAACTGATCAATCTCCTTATAGTGTATATGGTAACACACATTGTTTTATGTTCTCTGTGTATAAATATCTTCCTACTGTATTTTCTACTAAATGCATCAGATGAAGTGGGTTCTAGCCCACGAAAGCTTATGCTCAAATAAATTTGTTAGTCTCTAAGGTGTCACTGTTCTGTTTGCAGACACAGATTTACATGGCTGCTACTCTGAAAGCTTTTCATCAGTTGATCACAAAAGGAGTTGGATCCACAGCATAAAAATAAAAATGCAGGTATGAATCACATTAAGATTAATTTACTTAGAATGAGTAATTCTCATTCTTTCACAACATTTAGTACGACTAATACAAATAATACTAGAGCAAAGAAGTTCACTATCATGGACCAAGACCCTATTATGCTAATTTATGTACAAGTAGCACAAAAAGATGGTCCCTGCCCCAAAGTGGCTGTTATATATAAATAAAATAATACACCAGCAACTATTTAATTGAAGACACAAGCCTGAATACAAGGAGCTTGCTAGAATCACTTACTGTCTTAAAAAAAGAAGAGAAGAAATAGGATACAACAAAAAATCAGTATGATTGAGCTGTGCAGTTTAGCATACATTCATACATTTTGTTTGTTTTATAATTTCTAGGAAGATTTTAAAATGGCAAGAACAGCTATTACAGAAATGGAATAACAGCCAACTTATTTTCAGAACCCACAGCAGGGCAACTTAATTATTTCACTCCAAGTTGTGTCAGGAATAAATCAATAGGAACACAGCAGTTCTGTCTGATCAAGGATTAAATGCAAGTAAGTGTGCTCTTCTCTAACACTGCAGTTTATTAGATTTAAGCACACAAAGACATAAGCAATAGGTTTAGAACATCCCAGATATTTACCTAACATCTGGAACGGTATTGAGTAATTAACAACAGGTTAACAGAGGCCAGTTGCTCACCCACTGGGGAGAAAAGTTGTATCATTAAAAAGAAATACTGCATAGTTGGATTCTTTCTATTTATCTTTAGGGTTCTCATAGCAAGGGGTCACACACACAGCCCCACACACACATGGAGAGACGTCACACACACACACACACACTTCTGTACACCTCTCTCACAAGGGTGCAGGATGGGAGGAGGGGGGATTGTGATCAACCAACCCAATGTTCCCTGCGCATGCCTGGCTGGGCCCCTGAGACAGACCATGTCTTCCCAAGGCAACACTGGGGAGTGAGAGGCACACAAGGTCACATTCTTCCCCACCCCCACCTAAGATTTCTGCCAGAGTTCACACAGAATGTGGCCAGCGGCAGCCTTTCAACACTATGCAGGAGGGAAGGGATGGGAGCTGATTCCAGCCACTGGGAAGGGGGCTGGGCAAGATGACCTGGCCCATGTCTTAGAGATCACCTCTTCTACCTCTCCCCACCGCCCAACCCAGCCTGTGGCTGGAAGCACCATGGCCCTTCCTTCCTGCACAGTGTCAAAAGGCAGCTAACACCTCCAGGCTGCTGCTGGATACCAACATAAGCCAGCTGCCTCCTGTGCCCCCCAATCCACAGCTACAACAAGGGCAGGAAGAGGCTAAATCCTAAGGATGCATTGTGGACCGGGCCCAGGGAACCTGATTGCAGGGGCTGCAGAGAATCCAGCCAGAGAGCAGGGGAAGGTGCCTAGGGGATGGAGCAGCCCCACGGTCCCTGGGGGCAGGACCCAGGATGGGTGAAGAGGGTGCTAATCCCCACTCTATTAGATAATCTTTTATAAATAACTTCTATAAAACATATATATCATAATGACCCCTACTCATTCATCACTTTTTTCTAACTTTTAATATCAGACATCTAGATTTAAGGTTTTTCCAACCACCAAGGTTTTCAGGCTCAGTTTCTTACTTGTCTGTTCCCTCCTCGCATTCTGATTATCATAAATTCCCAGCTAGATAGGATTTTAGAAGCAAGGTCATATCTCCAAATTAACCCTTAACTATGCAGTGGTCTATTTAATTAATTCATGGTGGATGAATGCACATAAAATGGTTGCAATTAGTTTAATCACATTCTGGGGTATACACACCCCTCAAATCCAGGGCAACAAAATTATCAGGTAAGGTGAAGGTACGACTCTTTGAGACTTGTGTGCTGTCATTCCTGCTTTATGGTTCAGGAACATAGACTATGTATTGCCAAGCACATCAGGAGACTGAATAGCTTTCATATGAGATGTCTGCACAGGTTCGTGAAAATAAAGCAAGAAGATAAAATACCAAACAGAGCGTCAGGAGCGCTCAAGACTGACACATTTAGAAAATACCATTAAGAGGAGGTTGCACTGGCTCGGTTATATCAGAAAAATGGGAAGAGACCTTATCCCCAAGAATATTTTCTTCAGTGAGATTCATGAGGGCTCTAGATAATAGGATTGCATTTACAACATTACCACAATGTGTGTCAAAATGACGTGAAGTTGTTCAACATCAATGTAGAAAGCTGGGAGGAGTGCGTAATATGCCATCCAATCTGGAGCGAACATCTGGCACTTGGTGCAGTTCAACATGAAGTGGCTTTGACCAAGAGGATGGAAGCAAAGCAAGAAAGAAGAAAGCAGCATGCTGTTTTCTTGGATTCCAATTCAGACAACACATGTATCTGTGAAACTTGTAATAAGCTGTGTCACTCTGGAATTGGGCCTGTGGATTCATCAAGCACTTGACTAGACCGCTTATGCATATGCCATGATCCAGTGGATCAATGGTTGCCTAACATCTTTGAGGGAAGAACTTGGTTTTATAGTCCTTTTAGGATGAATTGGGTTGAGGAGGAAATTGGGGGAGAAATTGGAAGCATGGTGGACTAAGTCAGTCTGTGGATTTTAGGCATTGGAAGACATAAACCAAAGCAATATTTTAAAAAGTAAAAGAAGAAAAAGAGGTAAGAAAAGTGAAAAGCAGGAACAAGTAGGTAAGCTACAGGTTATTTCATTCTTTCTCTTCTCTTCCTTCTCTTGGGTATTCAATTGAGAAACAGCTCTCATCGGCTTTATTAATTACAATGAATTATGTACTATTTCATTAATACATGTATAAGATGCCCAGAAACTATTATATTTTAGAAAGTAAATATATGATTGTTCAGGAGAAAAGAGCAGTTCTTTTCTCCACCTAGTCATTTATGAGCAGATGGATTGAGGTGGTTTATACTATGTGTTAACAGAACTGACAAAGGTAATAATTAAACTAGCTCCTTTTTGCCTATAGATTTGTATTAGCATAAGTTGCACTATATTGTTCTGTACCTGACAAGGATCAGACTGCATTGTACTAAGTGATGTACCAGCATACAAAAAGAATTGGTTACTATGGTAGTGATCATTTCCAGGAAAGGGGGAAAAACAGGAACAGCTGCAATGAATAAGAAATGCAACAAAGGAAGGAAAAGGTGGAAAATGTTTGTGTAAAGGTTTGAAATGTTATTTATACTCAAAGGTCTTTCTCGCTTAATTAGTTTAAGATAGATTACAGACAGTACTTTGTTATAGGGACAGTTGTTATAAGTGAAGATTATATGGAAACTTTAGCAGTAGGTTGGCTTTTTTAAATTCTTTCTCACATTTTAGTAAGAATTGGGAGAAGAGGTATGAAAGACTTTACCTACATTCTCTGAAATCAGTGGCAAGACTCTCATTCACTACAACAGGAAGAGGAGTAAGCACTTACAGGTACATTTTCGAAAGTGTCCATTAACTTTGAGTACCTCCGTTTCTTGATATCCAAAATGAGGCACTGTGGCACTGATTTTTAGTGTTGCTGAGAACTTGTAGCTCTTATTGATTTCAGTTGGAGTGTGACCATATGTGAGAACCCAACCCAAGGTTTTAAATGACACATAGATTGTTGGTTGTTGAGCAGGACCTGAATCCTTAGAGCATTTGTACCTTTGCATGTTCAGTGAAGTATAGCAGCAAGTAAGTTTCCTTATTATCACAGCAACCTGTTACTGAGAGCACTAAATGAAAAGCAAAGTTGGACTGTTTCTTGCAAGAACCTTTCACACAAATTCTCAGGAGCAGATAAAAGGTCTAGTGCATTCTCTGATAATATTTAAGCAATAAAATGTAGTTTCAACATTCACCTACAACAGTGAAAATTTCTTATGATGTAAATTTAAACCCAGCCTAGAAACCATTGATATTATTTGTGTCCATTATTATCACTTTCACCAACTCCTGGGGAAAAGAACCCAAATTCTCACAGCTCCACTCTTTCTAGTTCTAGTATATTTATGCAGCATATTCTCTCCTTTTGAGAGATACTGTTGATACTCTGCTAAAAAGGCTGTGAGATTGCCTTGGAACCTAGTGAAAGGAGATCATCTCAGCCAGTTTGGTATAGTGAAAAATATGGTTCCCAGATGCCTTTACTGACTTGCAAGGACAGCAGTTTCAATAACTTCCTAACAACATATCTGAAATAATTGCCAAAATGGAGCCAAGAAAAGAAACGGAATGGAAAAAATATTAACTTGTGGAGGGTGGTATAATGGTTATATTTCATGAGAGCAGTGCATGCAGAAACAGTGTCATATCTGTGGTTATTATTACTGCATCAAAGAGCAAATATGTACTGTATTATGTACACCTACCTATTTCTTCTTATATATCCTGAGATAGCTATAGATTACAATGCTTACTCAGCCTAAGCTATTTCTGAAGGGCTTATTGCCATCCAGACCAACATTTCCACATCTTAGATTTATAGATTTAAATCTAATTGGTCCATTTAATTGCATGGCCCTGACTGGAAAGCTCTGTGAGTATTAGCCTAAAAGGACTCCTTGCTTTCCTTTTCATCAGTCCAACTTTTCCTCTCCAATGAAATTCATTTAGTGTCCCTGTACTTGAAGTGTTTTCATGCTGGTCAGAAGTATGCTGATAAAAACTGGCTAGTGGTGAATAATCCTCATTGCTGCAGTTCAGTATTGACTGGATGCTAACTTGGCAGTTGCTAGGCTGACTGACTGAGTCATTTCTTCATAGTAACATCAACGACTAAAAATTGTCGCCACGGGATATTTAATCAAAATCACGTTCACAGTCACATCTAGATCTGTTCCATCACATGAATCATTTATAGCAATGTTGTTGAGTCAAAAGACTCTTCTCTGTTCCTCAAGTGAATTGTGCAATAATAGGGCACAATTTAGAGATAAACAATTTTCTCAGTGCCCTTCTGGGGAGATGGAAGAGTCAAAAGCAGACATGTCAAACCCCAACCCCCCTGCAGAAATTGGGCTTGTTTGGGGCTTAGTTAGCTTGTGAGTTGCTTGTTCACTAGTTTTTTGGCTTGTAGCTTGTTGCTTCTTTTTTTTTTTTCGTTCAGCTCCCGGAAAGAAGGGGCAACAGGAGCAAGGATGGGAGAAAGTCAGGGGTGCACAGTGGGCCCACCACAGTCCCAGACTGAACACTGGGGGGATCTAATAAATAGAGTGTTAGGGTTCTTAGGGATTGGCTTGTTTTGGCCTTGTTTTGAAATGGAATTAGCTTGATTTTTGGCTTATTGTGAAAGTCGGGGTGCTTATTTACAGTGTGAAAGTTGGCAACTATGGTCAAAAATCTAGTGAATTTTTGATGTATATTGCAAACCAAGGCTATGAATTAAAAGACAAGACTGAACCTTTTATTTCTGGCTTACATTTTAATTTTTGTCTTTACTACATGTTCTCCAGTGAGAAGTGCAACTACCCTTTATTTTAATGTTAAATGCCTGATCTTAACACCATCTATGCTAACTCCTAGCTTCTTATACAGAGGAAGTGTCTGGAGGATTCATATGCTCTCTCACAAGGTATTTTGTTATATGTTTGATCTAAACACCAGGTGCTTGTACACTTACATGACTTACATGAGAGAATACTTGGATTTCCTAAAATGTACATTTCAACTTTCTTCTAATCTCGTCAGTATGACTGGTGTTCTATAACATTCAGTTGCCTGTTTCATATCTGCCCAATAACAAAATGCACACACTGTAAGTGTAGGAGTCCTCATGCTTGTCCAGAATGTCTGTTCCTAAAAATATATATATTTAGTCTCTTTCATGAACACAGGGGTCCTGGCCAAATTACAAGTCAGGTAGTTATATTCTATCTACCAATAGTTACTTTAGAATTGATGTGACAGGATCTCTGGGGGGCAATCTGGAACTGGGATAATGCTGTGCCTCCTTAACTCTCCAGCCTGGACTGTCTCTCACAGTGCTTTGCTAGTGACAAGCAACAAACCCCTCCAAGCTCTGTTATCACTCAGGACACAAGCATGTGGAGCCGGATTACATGAAGGCTTCCAAAACCTCTATGATATTTTACGTGGTGTGCTTTGTATGAAATATCAAAGCCTTATATGAATGATTAGAATGACAGATGTCCCATTTTTAAAGGGACAGTCCCATATTTAAGCCCTCCTGCAGAAGTCCTGACTTTTTCTTCAAAATGGGCCAATTGTCTCATATTTTCTGTCTCCGCATCAGCACAGATGGGTCCTGTTGCTGGCCAGATCCCGGATCGCCAGCCACCCGTCCACCAGCGGTGAGGACAGGGGAGGGTCCAGTGGCTGACGATGAGGTGTGTGTGCAAGGTTATGAAGATGCAGCACACAGGTCCAGCCGCTCCCCCACTGGTCCATCAGAGCAGCCCCTGCTGCATGCCAGCTCTCAGCCAGTGGAGCCCTGGCCCCCTTCTCATTTTCAGCCAACACTGGCTGTGTGCTGCAAGCTGCGGTGGCTGGTGAGTGCAGGCAGGCACCTGGCAGCAGCCAGTTAGATGTTGCCTCTGCTGCCCACCCATCAGCCCTTTATGTGCTCCCCCTCTCACTGTCCTCTCCGTGCTTTGCCCCTTCGTCCCCCCCTCCCACCAGACCTGCTGCTCCTCCATATCCCCACCAGTGGGGCACTTCCCACTCCCAGCGCTGTGAGGAGAACTAGCCCCTGGTCAGAGCATTCAGCTCATCAGCAGGCTGGCCGGCAGGCTCCTTCCTTCCCTCACGTTCTCTGGCTGGGATGGCACCCCAGGAAAGCCCAAGATGCTCCAGCCCAGGCCACTAGTCAGGAGAAGCCAAACCCTGCATGTGCCAAAGTCGCATACAGTGCTGGCACAGGGAAACCTCTCCACCCCTCAGCTAAACTCTGGAGTGGCATGAAGGGAAGCGATTTCCAGCCTGTTCACACCCTCTACTTGCAGGCTCCACAGCAGCACCTGGAGCAGGGGATTAGCACCCTCTTCACCCCCTATGCCCCCATCCTGGGTCCTGCCCCCAGGGACCGTGGGGCTGCTCCATCCTCTAGGCACCTTCCCCTGCTCTCTGGCTGGATTCTCTGCAGCCCCTGCAATCAGGTTCCCTGGGCCCGGTCCACAATGCATCCTTAGGATTTAGCCCCTTCCTGCCCTTGTTGTAGCTGTGGATTGGGGGGCACAGGAGGCAGCTGGCTTATGTTGGTATCCAGCAGCAGCCTGGAGGTGTTAGCTGCCTTTTGACACTGTGCGGGAAGGAAGGGCCATGGTGCTTCCAGCCACAGGCTGGGTTGGGCGGTGGGGAGAGGTAGTAGAGGTGATCTCTAAGACATGGGCCAGGTCATCTTGCCCTGCCCCCTTCCTAGTGGCTGGAATCTGCTCCCCTCTCTTCCCTCCTGCACAGTGCCGAAAGGCTGCTGCTGGCCACATTCTGTGTGCAGAAATCTGGGGAGGGGGAAGGGGAATGTGACCCTGTGTACAAACCCTCCCCACCCCCAGTTGCCTTGAGAAGACACGTTCTGTCTCCAAGGCCCAGCCAGGCATGGGCAGGGAAGATGGGGTTGGTTGGTCACACTCCTCTTCCTCCTCCTCTTCCCCACCCGGCACCCTTGTGAGAGAGGTGTACAGGAGGTGTGTGTGACCTCTCTCTATGTGTGTGTGGGGCTGTATGTGTCATCCCTCCCTATGAGAACGCTAAAGGTAAATAAAAAGAATCCAACTTCACAGTATTTCTTTTTAACGAGAGCTCAATTAGCTTAATATTAATCTGAACATTTGTACTGCATAGCTCTGTTTGATTGCCTTTGAACTCACTTGAATATGAGTAATTTTCCAGGTCTCCCATATTCAGCATAGGGAAATATAGTCACCCTTAGAACGATGAATATGGGGATTACAACATGTTATTTTGAGGTACAGTGTGTCACAGCTGAATAACGTATTCTTCCCTTGCCTTCTAAAACCTGTTCTGTAATGTTGCTCATTCAGCATATTTCTGTCCCAGAGAAGAGAAAAGGGAACACAGCTTCTGGCCAGGGCCTTATCATTTTTCAGCTAGAAGGACACTAGACAAATGCATGTCATTATATTTGTACTTAGTGAAGATTTAAGTTTTGTTGTTGTGAAGAGTTTGGAGACTACTGCAGTAAAAAAAATAAAGTAGTCTACAAGCAGATCCATCCTGCGTTCCCTCAAAGCTGCTTTAAGAAGAAGAACTAAGAGGAATTCCACCAGTAATTAAAAAAGCACCCCTAAAACAGTTCTTGCAATGACCAAAAAACATGTTTTTCAATAAAAAGAGACATCTGTGATATTGATGATGATGATAACACATATCTGTGATTTTTAAAATATCCCCCCAAAAATTCTCCAGAACGCTGTTGAAATATGATCCTTGTTGTGATGCCAAGATCACAGAAACCTAGAGCCTTATGCTTGAATTTGTGATGGCCACAAACATGCCATCAAGTTGCAATTTAAGTACCTACATTTTCAGTTCTCACAATTAACTTGCTCATGTTTTTTAATTTGCTATGTTTTGGCCATGTAAAGGACGTATGTAGTATTGCTGAAAGTCTTCTGGACATGCATATCTAAATATAGGATGGAAATACTGGGTCAGGAGTCAGGTTTTTCAGCTGTCACTGATACTTTAAAGTTCTATTGAAGATGCCCAACTGGGGATGCCTTAGTAGGTACACACAGCAGCAGCAAAATTGGAATTGTTATGCCACATTAAAGGCTCAGTTTTTTCAGACTTTCTATCTAACCACTTTCAACTCCCATAAGTTTTTAGGGGGTGCTCACTAACTTACACAATTAGACCCAAGAAATCCTTGGTTTTGTTGTGAGACACGAAGTAGACAATGCCAACATTTTCTTGTGACTTTCCTATTTTTCATAGATGATCTTTGGATTCTGAACCTCTCCAAAAGTGTGGGTTGCTAGGAATCCTGTGTTTTGGCTGCAGCAATGTTAAATAATCAAAATATGGTGGAGGAAAAAGACAGAAAATAAAAGACACAAATTTTGTTTGGAAATTCTGTACTGTTTAGGCCCATTTGGACAGGACAGGAGTAAGGATGTTTCATGCCCTAGGCGAAACTTCCACCTTGTGCCTCATCCCCTCCCTGAGCCCTGTGGCAGCTCTCCACACACCCCCGTCCTAAGGAGCCCCTCCCCACGGCAGTTCCCCACCTCCTGCCCTGAGGCACCCCCTCTGCATCAGCTCCCCCCATCCACCCTGTGGTGGCCCCCCACCCCGCAGCAGCTCCTCTCAGCCCAGTGAGGGATACAGTGCTTAGAAAATGCTAAGAGCTATCAAAGCTGACTAGGGTTCACTTGACTAATTTAAACTTAAAATCAAAACCTAATAAACTAAGAATAAAACTTAGGGAAACCAAGCTTAGCCTAATTTCCTTAACTTAAAGTTTAAGAACAACAAATATAGCCTATTAATAGTAGCAGTCATTGTACATAGAATAGATAGAGTAGAAATAGAATAAGTAAGAATAGAAATGGAGTAAGTGAGAATGGAGATGGAGTACTCTATTGAGGTGGGACATCTCTTTTATAGGGCAAAGTGTTGGAATTCCTTCCTCCTAAACCCAAATTTCATTCCTCACCTACAATATGTTATCCCATAGGCTAATATGTATGTGCATATTGATGACAGGTATGCACGCACATCAGTCTCTTGTGGTGTACTGGTTAAGTCTATGGGTACTATATTGAACAACCCATTATGCCATTCATTCATTGTCTATTGGTTTAGACAAAAATTCATAGACATAGACATGTGTACTTATCTATTTAGGTAACAAAATATACCGGTAGGTCAACTTTGCTTTCTAAGTAAAAGGTCTTAATATAAATATGCTCACTTTGCCTTAGCTTAACATACAAGATAGGGTTTGTAGGTCTCTTGTATTACAGCCAAACTTACTTTTAAAATACTGTCAAGGTTCCTTCCCCACTCTGAACTTCAGGGTACAGATGTGGGGACCTGCATGGACATTTCTAAGCTTAATTACCTGCTTAGATCTGGTATCGCTGCCACCACCCCCAAGCACTACTTTTCTTCCCTGGGTAGCCTTGAGAGACTTCACCAATTTCCTGGTGAACACAGATCCAAACCCCTTGGATCTTAAAACAAGGAGAAATTAACCATCCCCCCTCCATTTTCCTACCAACTCCTGGTGGATCCAGATCCAACCCACTTGGATCTAAAAAACAAGGAAAAAAATCAATCAGGTATTAAGAAAAAGGCTTTTAATTAAAGAAAAGAAAGGTAAAAGAAAACCCTCTGGGAGAGATTAGAATACCAACTACTCTCACAGACAACAGAATCCAAACACAGGGGATGGTCCCCTGGGCAAAAACTTAAAACACACAAGAATACCCAAATTTGATAATTCCCTTAATGGTACCAAGACAAGTTACAAAGAAAATAAACATAAACCTATTTATCCCTTTCTAAAATTTACTACTCTGATAAGAGGCTGGTTCCTTGATCTTTTTCACTCCGGCTGAAACTGAGACTCTAAACAAAGGAAAATTTCCCTCCTTCGTTTTGAAACACCTTCTTCCCCCATTGGTTCCTCTGGTCAGGTGTCAGCTAGGCTAGGTGAACTTCTTAACCCTTTGCAGGTAAAAGAGGCAGTAACCCTTAACTATCTGTTTATGACATATAAATTTATAAATCTTTTACAATAAACCAAATACTTAAACTAGAAGAAAAGATATATATACAAGCAAGCAGGTTAGTCCTATAGGCTACAGTAGTGTGAATACAGGGGTGCCTAGAGTCACAACTAGCTTGTTTTATGTCATCCTGGCCTATACTTGGGACATTTTGTTTAGCAAATGTGTGTCTGACTCTTTGTCTCCTGTGTCACATGGGCTGCGCAGTCACTCCTCTCTGGGTTTAGACTGTCTTATGCCTCCTGATTTCCACATCTAGCTGAAGATTATTGATCCTGTATTTGATGAGAGTCTGTCTTAGTTTTACACATTTCATATAGTAAGGTAGTCTGCTATTGTGATAGTTCTCCACAGGGATCAGTGATATTCCAGCTTATTTCTGGCTGTTTTTTTAAAAACTTTATTATTTATTTATTTATTATTTAGTCTTGCCTGCAACTTGTATGTTGATTTTGAGTTGCCAGTCTACCATATTAACCATTGAGGTTCTCATTGTTTTGCTCCACCAGTCAGGGAGTTGAGTTGTTCAGCCTGGGAAATGATGATGCATAGGATTGGGTTGTTTTTAATTTTGATTTAGTTCTTAATCTTCTAGTATTCTGTGGTGGAAGACGTGTTTAGTGCTTTGACTAAGGTAGCATCAAACACTAAATTCTGTTCTGTGGGTTGATTAGCAGTAGAAATGTGGTCTGTTTCCACTCTTCAGCCACTCTTACTAGAATTCCTATCCATATAGAAATGTAGGGCTGAAAGATATCTCAAGATGTCATCTAGGCTAGTGTCTTATGCTGAGGCAGCATTGAGAATATCTATACCATCCCTGACAGGTGTTTGTGTAACAGGTTCTTAAAAACCTCCAATGCACTTGAATAACTGCATATTTAGGGGTTCTGTGTAGGGTTTTATATATCTGTTAATGTTGGGCCCAAAATGTCACTCCAAGAATAGACTGGATTATGCAATAGTCTAATGGAGGCAGGAGGAGGAAAGCTGTATCTATTCAGTGGTTTCTTGATGGAATAGAAGACACATAGAACATTTTCTTGTAATATTTTGGTGATCAATCAGAAGTTCCCTGGTGCATGGATATGTTTAATTTAGGGTGTGTTAAATCCCTTTGTCTTTATTATGGAATTTACTTTGGATTGTTCTGGAGCTTTTTTCTGAAATTATGATTCTTGAGGTTTTTTTTTTTTTTGGCAGGTAGACCTATAAGGACCATGTATTGTAGTGGGTTTTTAGAAAGTAATTTTCTCTGGAGATCATCTCGTGTAGATGATAAAATGCTTGCTGATGACTATCTCCAAGTCCCTTAATGGAAGTTCCAGGTTTGGGCATTATTTCAGTATGGTTGGAAAATCATTTTATAGGTTGAAGAGGGCCAGTCTGAGGTTATAGCCCGACTTTACTTCTTTCTTAATTGGAGGCCTCTGTTTACATATCAAGGGTTTGTTCATTTATCCTTTCTTTGATGGATTCATAGATGGATTTAACAAGGACATATTTTTCCTCCCACTAGTTCCATTTCAAGCAATTTAAAGCTCAGTCCCTTTTTGAAACCTATGAAGTAGACAAATATTTCCACCTGTATTTTGTTTTTTGCGTCTCTGTTAATGAGCATCTGTAGAGTAAAGATGTGATTGGTAGCTCATTTCTCTTCTCATGAAGGAAACCAATCTGGTTTTATATTAGCTGGTCAGATACCATATTATTTTCTTGACAATGCTACAGAATAGTTTGCTGATGTTGTTCCTAATGCAGATATCTTTGGAGCTGTTTGAGACAAGGGCATCTCAATTTTCTATATTGAGGTAATTAGTTCATCTGACTATGTCTCAGGAAAGTGCCAAAATTTAAGGGTCAGGTTATATAGTTTTAGAAGGGCATTCCGCATACATGCAATGCTGTTTTTCAACATTAGATTTGATATATAGTCTGATTCACATTACTTCCTGGATTTGAATATTTTTTAAGATTTTTCTTTAATTCTTGCATTGTTATCAGTGTCCAGCGGATTTTGGTAGTTTTTAATGGTGTATTCGAGTTTTGTTTGTTTGTTTTGTTTTTGTGTATTTGTCGTTTGTTTGGGTTTGTTTATATCTGACTTCTGGACTGGATTCTATAATATAGGCCATGGAAATGTCTTGTCCAGATTCTACTGGTCTGTATGGCTGGGCTAAGTCCTCATCATTTGGTTTAAATACTTTCTAGGTTTGCTAGAATGAATTGGTACCTATCATCAATTTGTGCAATACATTTTCCTTCCATGATCTGTCATTGTTTTGTTTTTGTGTTCTTCTCTCATCCCTGGAACATTCATTGTAGTCTGCAGTGTGTCACGGTAAACAATATGTATTTTAATATAATGCTGTCTTTATTTTCTAAGTGTGGGAGTTCCCTTGCTTATTTCCTCTATCAAACTATTTTAATTCATTCTCTTTGAATTGCAAAATCTTTTTTTTTTTTCATTGTGTGGTAATTTCTTTGCTTGGTGAGAATTCTGTGGAAGTCTATTCCCTTTATCTTTCAAAGACATGTGCGCTAGCTCAAACAGAAGTAATGTTCTTGATACCAAAGTGACTGGATAAAGTTCTGTCTTGTGTTATGCAGGAGGTCTGTCTAGAAAAGCATAATGATTCCTTCTGGTCTTAGCATCTAAATACCTCTTTTAGCAGTATTAATGTCATTTGCTGTTTGATCATAGTGTTTGTTTAGAAATATAATTATGTTTTTAGTTAAGGGATTTTCTCTTAATATTTGTTTGAGTTCTGCTTCAGATATATTTTTGGATAATCTGTAAAGGTTTTCTGGTGCTGCTTTTTTGCTGCTACTTGGCGGCAGCAGTTGGTAGTGGTCTGAAAACCTAGAGATCCCTAAAAATCCATTAAGCATACACCACCTCCTGAAAGTATTTCATATTGTTGAATTAACCAGTATCTGAGAGCTAAAGGAAACTTTATATGTGTAGTCACTGCAGTCCTTGGACAATGAATCATTGACAATGCCAATGTGCGAAATGTCTGGACAGAGACTTTAAAAACAGTATTTGTTTTCTCATTCATCAACTTTTTTAAGCCAATTGGTTTTCTGGAATCCCCATAGCAATTTCTAAATGATGTTTGAAATAAAACATTCCTACCGACTCTTTACAGAGAGAAAAAAAATAGACAGTTTTGCAATCACTGCTTTGACATGCAGTGATATTTAGTATCAAAACAGATGCCACCGGTAATGAACTGTGAGACTCAGAATACCCAGAAAAGTATCATTTCAAAATCCCTTTACAAGAGTATTTTGAGTTTTTCTTTCTTTTCACTTTTACATCCACCCTTATCCTATGCAGTCTTAGCTATGCTGAGCTACGTTCAGCTTTTGGATTGAATATTTACTTTCACACAAAATTATAATTCCATATAAATAAGTATTTAGCAAAAATTAAGAGAACTGATCATTAAGAGAGTACACACAGACAATTACAGTGTAATTCCCTAGAGATTTGACAACTGTTACCATTGTACTTGTAGGCACAATAGAAATCTTTTCACACTGTTAATTTTTTGTCTTTATTTTGCTTTATATTACTCTTGCAATTTAAAATATATAATACCTTTCTCTAGCTGTTTGTCCTTTTCATTAGGATAACATTATTGAGTACAAAATAGGTTAGTGTTAGTATAGAACTTTGACTATATACAGAGTTATACAATGGTAATTATTATTAAAATTATTTATAATACTATAGTAATATTTGCCTACTATTTGCCTATGTATCTGGAATACAGTCTTTAGTTCTGGTCATTCTCTATCCAAAAGGATAAAACAGAAGTAGAGGGGGTTCCAAGATGGGCATTGAGAATGATTATAGGTCTGCAGAAACTCATATGAACAGAAATAGAAAAGACTGTGACTGTTTACTTTAGGAAGTGGATAAGATAAGCAAATAAGAGGAGAAATAATAAAGTACACAAAATAATGAATGACATAGAAATTCTTTATCAGCCCTCCCTATTCACCATTTCTCATAATTTCTCAAAAATGAGGGATGTTCAATGAAGCTACAAAGTGGCAAGTTTAAAACTGATAGTAGGAACTTCTTTTTCACATAGTACATAATAAGCCTGTGGTACTCCTTATCCCAAATTATCATTGAGGCTGAGAACTTAGAAAGAGTCAAACAAGGACTGGACATTTCAATTGGTAACAATAATATCCAGAGAATATGGTATGGATTTTAAATGTTTTTGAGTGGCTGCAAACCCTCATGCTTCAGAACAAATACCCAAGAATCAACTTCTAAGTAACAAGAGCTAGAATGGAACTTCTTTGTGAGCAGATTCTCCCATAATGGCTTTACTCATGTATTGGGCTCCATGTCTGTCACAGAGGTGTCGGAAGTCACGGGTTCTGTGACTTTCTGCGACCTCCACAACTTCTTTTGGGGACAGTGTGGTTGACCCCAGGGCTGCCCAAGCAGCTGTCTCCAGGGCCAGGGGTTCAAGTGGCCCCAGGAACAGCAACATCAGGTGCAGCTGGAGTGGCCCCAGAGACCATGAATTTTTGTTTATTGCCCATGACCTGTCCATGACTTTTACTAAAAATACGCATGATTAAATCGTAGCCTTACTCATGTATAATATCTTAGTATGGGTTTAACTGTGAAACTTCTTTTTTCAGATTGGTGAGCAGTTGCTCATATAAGTAGCCCCTTGGGCATAAATTGGGTTCTATGTGTGCGCATTAATATCAATGAGACTACATATGGACTAAAACACTACTCAAAACCGTAAAGTTGGACAAATTTGGCTCTGAGTATGTTAGTTCAGGTACTTATTCAGTAATTTGTACTAATCATCTGAAGATTAGAGTAAAGAAAGGTGCACCAAATTAATTTAGAGACAATTTAAGCTATTACAATATTTATCTTCTGTTTCTGTGAAATACCAGCTGACACACTGTAACTTTGCTTTCTTTACTTTTGTCTTTGGCATCATTGAGGTTGTTAGAACAGTTCCAGAAACTGTGCCCTGCAACCGAGTTCTCGGTGATTCCTCACTCCAAGGTTGGGAGAACCTGACTATGCCCAGTTATCTACAGTGGGTGGTTTCAACACAGGCCCCACATTCTTACTACACAGGGGACCTCATGGGGCAAGTGGAGTATCTCCCGCCTGTACATATTGGAGACTAACAGCTGGGCCCTTGTTTCCCAGTCTGCTTTTCTTGCTCTAGACAATAAAGTAATTATCCTGTAATTTTAACCAGGGTCATTGCTTCTCTCTCTGATGGTCTGTGACAGGGATTGGCAACCTCTGGCATGTGGTCCACCAGGGTAAGCATCCTGGTGGGCCGGGCCACTTCCCGCCGCCCCCATTGGCCTGAAATGGCAATCCGTGGCCAGTGGGAGCCATGATCGGCTGAACCTGCAGACGTAGCAGGTAATCAAACCGACCTGGCCCGCTAGGGTCGCCGATCCCTGGTCTATGACTTCCCTGTTTACCATGGCTGATAGATCATATATGCGGGAAACGGTGAGGTTCGCTCACTGTTCCTGCACAAAGTTGATGTCTGAGGCAAGGATATCTGCATGGGCATTATAGATATTAACTTTGGGAAATTCTTTAGGAATTATTTTGGGAAAGTTCTATGGCCTGTGTTACAAAGGAGGTCAGACTAGATGGTCATAATAGTCCCTTCTGGCTTTGGAATCTATGAAACTTGGAATCTCTGAATACAAATGTGACGGTAGCTTTCATTTTGTTATGAAGTATTTGAAACTATTCTTCACAAAGGATCACAGCAAAGTTTCCCAAACCCCATGGCATGTGTGTATGTGAAGGTATAGTCTGAGAGCATTGGAGTCATGCAGGTATTTCTTTAAGCTCAACTCTTAGATGGATTGATTTGAATTCAGTCAGCCATGGTCAGTGCAATTTAGTTTATCTTGTTGGTAGTAAACTTACCTTCCCACTGTGCCATGTGAATAGATGATGGGTTTTGTTTAAGGTGAGATTTCAGATGCTTTACAGATCAGTAACTCAAATCAAATTAAGTATGTACCTTGACATTTGATTTTCAAGGACTACATTATTAGTAGCATTTCTTACCAAAGTCACAACAGGTTTGTCAAGCATTGTATAAAGGAACGTAGTATATGTCCATACAGGTGAACTGTGCAAAGAACATACCATATGCACAGAAAGGGCCCGATAAGGAACTCTAAACTCAGGAAAAACTCCCATCAAATTCCAGAGTTGGCAGTGTACAAATGAATTCTAAACTGATTAATTTCAGACTATCTCTTATATTTAGAAAACAATCCTGACTGTTCCACCAGTTTTTCTCCACTTAAACTCCAGTAATACAGAAATTATTTTTTTCCAGAGAAATAATTATGAATTTCATCATTAAAAATGACCTCATATACAAGAGATTTTTATCTATAAATGTTTTTGCATCATGAAAGTAAAACAAAAACTATTTTATCTGTTCCAAAATAATTCATATTTTGCAGTGTTTGGTATCTGTGTTCCTTTTTGGGAAAACTGGCCTTTCAGAGATTCAGATCTCAGCTATCTTTGTAGTGTTAAGCAAACAACATTAGAAAATATACTGTTATGGCAAAGAAGGTAAATTCATTTTACTGAATTATTGAAATTAATTCCTAATATGAAAACATCTATCAAAATGATAAACCTAAGGGACCCTGGCAAGAGAGCCTTACAATATTGGATACAGGATCGGGTTGATCTAGCTACTTGCAGTCACACCCAGATGAATAGTTAAAGGAACTTTGCTAACAAAAGGGAGCCATTACAAGTTAAACCCATTGAAAGGATCTTCCATGTTTTTGACAATATGTCCAGTGTGCCCATAAATGTAGCAAAGAAAATCCTCTCCCATAATCAGGGCCGGCGCTTCCATTTAGGCGACCTAGGTGGTCACCTAGGGTGCCAGGATTTGGGAGGGTGGCAGACTTCTCCGGTGGACCTCCGCAGGCGTGCCTGCGGATGGTCTGCTGGTCCCGCGGCTCCGGTGGACCTCCTGCAGGCGTGCCTGCGGATGGTCTGCTGGTCCCACGGCTCCCGTGGACCTCCCGCAGGCGTGCCTGCGGATGGTCTGCTGGTCCCGTGGCTCCGGTGGACCTCCCGCAGGCGTGCCTGCGGATGGTCTGCTGGTCCCGCGGCTCCGGTGGACCTCCCGCAGGCATGCCTGCGGATGGTCTGCTGGTCCCGCGGCTCCGGTAGACCTCCCGCAGGCCTGCCTGTGGATGGTCTGCTGGTCCCGTGGCTCCGGTGGACCTCCCGCAGGCATTCTTGCAGATGGTCCGCTGGTCCCGTGGCTCCGGTGGACCTCCTGCAGGCATTCTTGCAGATGCTCCGCTGGTCCTGTGGCTCTGGTGGACCTCCTGCAGGCATTCTTGCAGATGGTCTGCTGGTCCCGTGGCTCCGGTGGAGCATCCGCAGGCACGCCTGCGGCAGGTCCACCTGAGCCGTAGGACCAGCGGATCGTCCGCAGGAACGCCCACGGGAGGTCCACCGGAGCCAAGGGACCGGCTAGCCGGCCCTGCGCCTAGGCGCCAAAAACCCTGGCGCCACTCCGGCCCATAATGCATCCAGAAAACTGCTCTCTGATCATAGCTAGAGTGGTGGTGAGTTGTGATTGTTGCTACTGATAGCCAAAGTATTGTATGCACAGCTAGCTTCTACTAAAACATCCTTTGTTTTATTACCCTATGTACTTCCTTCCCATTACTTTTTCTTGTTAGCCACTTATTAATCTCTTCTTTGAGAGAGTGAGCTCTCAAAATGAGGGCTATTTACTGGCACAATGGGGCCCCATCTTGACTGGATCTTCTATGCACCAACACAATATAAGTGTTAAATAACAGCAAGAAGGCCTTATACAGATTAGCACCGTAATTGTAACAAATCTCTTACGATATGGTCTTCAGAACAGGCATTTCAACTCACCTAACAGTTCATCTGCTGTGTCTTTTCCTCCCATATTTAAAGTTTCTTCTGGAGGTAAAAAGCCTTATTGATATTTACTATATTGTTAAATTCACCATATACCACGTATGTGTAGTATGCGATGTCTTGTGAAATAGAGAATGATTTAACAGGGCCAAGCTTTATAGGCATTGATTGATTTTTAGTTGGGGTAATATAGAAGTTGCCATATATCTGAGGAAGAAATAGAAGCTAGAAAGGTGTGTTTGGTTCAAAGAAAAGATTTGCTATAGCAATGTGACACTATATGAAGTGTTTGCAACCTTAACTTCATTGCAATTACTCCACTGTATTGACTTAGATTCCATGCTGCCAGTTCCCATTGGATTCCCACTGGAGTATCAAATGTTTGATGAAAGCATTTCACACCAGAATCAGGATAAGAAACCTCTAAAATAAATCCATCAGCACTCTGTTCATCTTGGGCCTGACCACCTAGTCTGGCCCCAATGACTTTCAGTTTAGAATGACCCATTTTCTTTATTCAATATTCTCACACTTGCAACCCTTGTCACAGATCTTCAATTATGTAGCAAACTTAACAGAGTTTGCACAAGTATGAAACTCAAACTGGTAGAGATCTGAATACTAAATGAAAGACTTATGTGCAAATTATAACTGCCAATAGGTCAGGAGTCCTTCAGTTTTTCCTACTCTCCCATAGGGAGAATGAGAGAGGAGCACCTAAAACTATCCTGGCAGCTGGTAGGAACATACTCTCAGGTCTCCTTAACTTCTAAAACGAGCCACAGAACTTCTGTTCTTACTAGCTTCCTAACCCTGCCCAGGAGGACATAAGGCTAAAGGAGCAACACCTGAGAGAAAAGTGCCACTGCCTTGTGGGTGAATTCAGGAAAATGTAAGATTATGAGAGTGAACTCGGACAGAAAATCTGGATTGGAGCCCCAAAGGCAGTTATGTACTAACATTTTAGTATCTTTCCAGCAACTCTTGTAGCAGACCAGGTACCAGATGTATTGGTTCTTCCTCTCCTCTGGATTTACCAGTGACACCGAGAGGGGGTCCTTGATGATATGGAGGCTCTGAGATGCCTTGGCAACTCAGAGCCCCCATATCATCTGCCGAGTCTTGAGCCTTGAAGAGGTACTCCAGCTTTGCCTCAAGCACCAACACAACGTGGGAGGCAGCAGTCAGTAGTTTTAAGCTCCTACTCGATTGGCATAGAATTAGCCAGGGGATGTCTCCGACGGTGGGAGAGATCATCGTATCTCACTGGACAACCACCGCCCACGATAAAACTGGGCAACCCCAGACAATAGGGTGTTGTCCCACCACAGTCTGCCTGCTTCAATGTGTGCTTGGAGCTTAGAGTTTTATAACTTAACAAGTGAACAGTAACCAATGCACCAGACAAATCAAATAAAAGAAAGAAAATGTCCTGAAAGATAGGGTGCTGGAACATTCACACAATGACAACCAGATTATTTGAGGACCTTCAACAAATTAATGATACATACAAAACTGCCATGATAAACAATGAGCTGAAATGACTGAATGCGGATATTGCACTCTTTCAAAGAAACATGGCTAGCATCAAATGGATCTCTCAAGGAAAAAAGACTACACATTTTTCTGGTGGGAGAAAAGCGCTGAAGAAACGCAAGAGCATAGAGTGGGATTTGCCATGAAGAACTCACTTCTGGGGATGATTGAACCACTTACAAGTGGATTAAAGAGAATAATGGCACTATGTTTGTTCACATCTGAGGGCCCAGTCAACTTTATGAGTGTGTATGCCGCAACACTCTCCTCTTCTTCTGACATCAAGGACCTGTTCTACAACCAGGTGAATACCACCATCAGCAGGATTCCAAAACACAAATATATTTTCCTGTTAAGTGACTTCAGTGCAAGGGTGGGAACTGATCATGAAGCATGGACCAACTGTTTTAATCAACACAGAACTGGCAAGATGAATGGAAATTGTCAGAGACTGCTAGAGTTTTGTTCCTATTACTACTTCTGTAACAAAATCATTCCTCCAGACAAAGCTGCAGCACTGTGTCTTGGAAATAGCGCAGATCTGGCCACTGGCACCAACTGGATCTTATCATCACAAGGCATAACAACCTTAACACCCTCCTCATTATTTGCAGTTATCAAAGTGCTGATATTGACATAAACCAGTCTCTGGTACGCAGCAAGGTCAGATTTAAACCAAAGAAAATATACAGATAAAAAGTAAAAGAATGTCTTCATATTAACATCAGTGCCACAGAGGACCAAGAAAAGTAACAGAATAACACGAACTTACTACAACAAGCCCTTGACTCCAGTTATTGTGCCACAAGTGCCCAGCTGAAGTGAGAGAAACTGAAGAACACAATCTATGACACAGCTGTCTGCCTGTCTTTGGGAAAAAGGAAAACAAGACCAAGAACTGGTTTGACATTTATTCCAGGGTTTTGACACCAGTCATAGAGGCCAAATGCACAGCCCAAACCAGCTACAAGGGAGACCCAAATGGAAAAAAACCAAACATACAAGCATTTAGAGTGGCAAGAACCAAGGTACAACAAATTGCTCAACACTGCACCAATGACTATTAGCTGCATTTATGTGAAAGCACCCAAGTAGCAGCTAATTCAGGCAACATCAGAAACATGCATGATGGGATCAAGAAAGTAGATGGCTTGCTGCATAGAATGCTTCTCTGAGCTTTACCTTTGTGAAAATATTGTTATGGATGCAGCCATCAATGCCATTGAAAGCATGCCTGTTATGAATCAACTCGACAATAAACCAACTTTCTGGGAGCTTAGCCTTGCCATAGATGGCCTCCCCAATGGAAAGGCCTCAGAAAAGACGGCATACTGACAGGGGTCACAAAATGCAGAAAACCTATGCAACTGGAACATCTTCATGAGTTGTTCTGCCTGTGCTGGAAAGAAGGTGAAATGCCACAAGAAATAAGAGATGCCAACATCATCACTCTCTATTAAAACAAGGGTGACAGAAGCGACTGTAACAACTGTTGTGGCATTTCCCTTCTTAGTATTATGGGCAAAGGCTTTGCCCACGTTGGCCTGAACAGATTTCAGACCTTTGCAGTCCTGAATCAAATTGTGCCTTCAGAGCTGAAAGGTCTACTATCAACATGATCTTTTCACTGAGGCAACTACAAGAGAAATGCAGAAAACAAAAAAAGCCCCTTTACATAGCCTTCATCGATCTCACAAAGGATTTTGACATTGCCAGTAGAAGCGGACTATTTGCGCTTTTTGAAAAGACTGGCTGTCCCCCCAAGTTCTTAAGCACAATTTAATCCTTCCATGAAAACATGTATGGTACAGTTTGATATCATGGCTCAGTCTCTGAGGCTTTCCAGATTTATAGCAGAGTTAACCAAGGTTGTGTATTTGCCCCAGCTCTGTTTGGGATGTTCTTCTCCTTGATACTGAAACAAGCTTTTGGGTCCTCAACTGAGGGGATCTATTTGCACACAAGAGCTGATGGAAAGCTGTTCAGTCTTGCAACACTCTGATCTAAAACCAAGACTCAGAAGGCCCTCATCCAATACCTCCTCTTTGCTGATGATGCAGCAATTACGACCCACACAGAAGCTCATCTACAAAACCTTAACGACAGTTTTTTTCCAAAGCCTGCTATAAGCCTAAAAAAGATGAATGTGCCAAGGAGTTGAAGAAGCACCCTCCATCAAGATCAACAGCTATGAACTTGAAGTGGTGAACGAGTTCACATATCTGGGGTCCACTATCGCAGGCAATCTTTCACTTGAAATGGAACTCAACATCCACATTGTAAAAGCCACCACAACGTCTAGACTAGCAAGAGGATATGGCAAAACATCAAACTAACAGAACACACAAAGATCTGTGTATATCATGCAAGTAGTATTAGCACACTTTTGCATGGGAGCAAAACATGGACCTTATACTCTTATTAGGAAAAGAGGCTTAACAACTTTCATATGTGTTGCCTTAATCAAATCTTTGGCATCTCCAGGAGGGGCAGAGTCACCAACACTGAGGTGCTCAAGTGGGCCAGCACACCCAGCATGCAAACACTCCTCACACAGAGATGCCTCTGCTAGCTTGGGTATGTGTGCTGAATGAATGATGGGTGCATCCCAAAGGACATCCTCTATGACAAACTGGCATCTGGAAAAAGAACCAAAGGACTCCCAAACTTGTTTTTCAAGGGTGTGTGCAAGTGAGACTTCAAAGAAATGGACATGGATGTGAACAACTGGGAAGATCACACTTAAGACCACAGCTTTGGGAAACAAGAGCTTAACAAAGGTCTCTGGAGTTCTGAGAGGAAGCAGTCCAGCTTGGTAGAGGAAAAAAGAGCTCACAGAAGGCAGAGCCCAAAGGGTCAAAACATCACCTTTAACTGTGACAGATGCAGCAGATATTGTCTCCCTCAAGTGGGTCTCTTCAGCTATATTTGCAGCTGCCATAAAACCAACTGAATAAATTCTTTACCTCACAGGGATGGATACCCGTGGTCTTTCGAAATTAAAGGGTGCCTACTACCATGTAATTAAGATGGGTGATTATACTGCAAGTATCTGTGGATACTTCACACTTCTGAACTAAGTGTCTGAAGCTGTTAGGTGACAGTAGTAAGCAGAGACAAACACTGCTTTTCATGTTGTTGTGTATAGATTATGTGGCCTTTTATTCATTCACTTTGATTCATTTGAATTATTCAATGATTGCACCTTAAGGACCCATACTTAGTTGTATTGCATACTTTACTATGCTTTTTCTTCTCAAATAATCATTCCAGAAAGAAAGAAAGAAAGAAAGAAGACCATTTACATGAAGAGTGAGTTCTCATACATCAATTGTGCCCTCTTTTCCACAGACAGTAATGTAAGGGACAAAAAAAATTGACATTCTCATTTTATCTCACAAAGAAAACTAATTTATTTACAGTTCTTGCATGTGTTTATAGCTTGGAATTAGCATTTTGTTCCATGCAGTGCAATTTAAAACCACTTTTCTGTAATTCTCATTTTTATGAAGGCAAATAATTGCTATGTGAAAAATGAATACACAGTAGAAAATTATTAAATGCATAATCTCATTCTACAAAGACATCTACTCTATTAGCTGTTGTTTATCTGAGAGGATGCCACTATGTTAGAGTCCATATCTCGGGGCATTAGAAATCACTGGGTGCAGTTTGTTTTTGCGTAGCCCATGCCTCCTTGGTGTGGTGTCCTCTCCCCCTCTAGTGGCATCCAGCCCAGACAGAGATTGATGAGTTTGCTACAGCCTTAGCTAAGAGGCCTGTGGCTTTTAGTCATGTTGCAGAGGCCCATACGCTAAGCTTCAGAGATGCCAGATTCAATGCAGCCTGTTGATGACTGGGGTCTGTCACCATTATCTTTGCACATTCTGTTGGTTTAGGGCTCTACATGAATTTTATGTGTCCCAGATGTTGTCTGAGGAATGTAAGTTTACCTGTTTATACAAAACACAAAGGCAAACAACCAAAAACATGTTTTTTGACGTATCTGGTTGTGATGTAAACTTTCAAACTCTGAATGATTCAGCGTTGTCAGTCTCAACTGTCAGACAAGCAGACTGAAATATATGAACTGTGCTATTAACCTCAGGGCTTGTCTATACTAAAGACTTAAGTTGACCTATATTAGGTTCACTTACAGCCACTGCAGTAATTCCTGTAGTGATGCATGTCTACACTACCCTCCTTCAGCTGGTCGTGTGTGTCCTCACCAGAAGTGCTTCCACTGGCCTAAGAGGAGCAGAGTGGGGAGCTTGAGCGCCCAGGCTCTCACTTCCACTCGCGGCTCCCCGGTGGGAACTCAGGTGCTCAATGGGCTCCAGGATGCCCCCCTGCCACTCTCTGTTCCCTGCTCCCCACGGGAAGTCAGGCTACCCCTCCCTGCTCTTGGTTATTGCTCCCTTCCAGGAGCCCAGAAGCCCCAGGAGCTCCTTGGCTCTGCGCTCCCCACTGAGAGTAAGGCAGCCATCTGGGCTCTTGATTCCATGCTTCCTGCCAGTAGGGGGGCAGTTGTCTGGAATCTCGCCTCCCCACTCCCATCCAGGAATGGTGCAGCTGCCTGGACTCCCAGTAGGGAGCGGGAAACCAGGAAACTGGACTAGTCCCTGGACTCCCAGTGTGGAGAAGGGACCCAGGACCCAGGAGAAGCTTGGCTCTAAGTGGGGAGCCTTGACAGCAGCCCAGTTCAGAACAGAGAACCAAGAGCCAGGGGAAGCCTAGCTTGGAGTGAGGATCCCAGGCAGTGGGCAGCAGCCTGGGTGGAAGTGGAAGGACTCCTGCATGGAGCTGTGAAATTGACAAAAAAGATAGCTAGCAAGTGGTGTAAGTAATGTAGGAGGGATAATTCAGTGGTTTGATCAATGGCCTACTAAACCCAGGGTTATGAATTCAATCCTTGAGGGGGGGCCCTTAGGGATCTGGAGCAAAATCAGTACTTGGTCCTGCTAGTGAAGGCAGGGGGCTGGACTTGATGACCTTTCCAGGTTCCTTCCAGTTCTATGAGATAAATATATCTCCATATATTCTGTTGTCCTAACTACACTGACATAAGCCTTATACCTGTTGTGGAGGTGAAGTTGTTATTACATCAGTGTATTAGGGCACTTACATCGGCAGAATCAAGGCTGTAGTGTGTAAACTTGACATAGTTAGATTGACATATGCTGTTGACCTAACTATTTAATGTAGACAAGGGCTCATTGATAACACTGAATTCTGACAATTCTAATTCTGACAAGTAAAATGGCCAACATAACTAACTGTTTCACTTCTGATTTTTTTTAACTGACATCAGGATGACAATCCAGTTAATATGTATATGCTATATGGTTGTATGTTGCATTCACTTCAAAGGATGCTTTGAAGGAATAAGATGAGGAATGGGACGAGGGACTCATATGAGTGCAAGATCAGGCAGACACCATGCTGCACTCTATAATAAGGTGGTGGAGCAGCCTTGCTTCTCTTGCTTTTCCAGGTGCTGAGAGAGATGTTCGTGGCTGCCTAAAGTACAGTGCTTCCTGGAGTCCTTGTGGTGGAAGTGCAGCTCCACAATAATCTCAAAGTTATATCTGTGGCTTAATCCCACAGTCACGTCCTGAATTGTCAATCAAATGATTCTGTTTTTCTGCAATTTAAGGCTCTTTTTCTCCCTTTCCCATTTGAGCAGCCTTTCTCTTTCCTTCCCCCATTCTCCCCGGAAAAAAGAAACAACATGATTCTTGTGGTGTAGCACCATCTACTGACTTTGACAGGTGCAGGTCAGAATCTAGCTTCTAGACCCATCAAAGACCTGGTCTACGTTACAGAGTTAGGCTGACATAAGGCAGTTTATGTTGACCTAACTCTCTAGGCATCAACACTAAAATATAGTTCCTACCCATGTCCACTACATCGACTTAATAACTCTATGTCCACAGGAGACATAGCACTTAAGTAGATGTGGTTAGGGCAATGCAGGATCATTGTAGACACTGCATTGCTTACATGCAATCTCACAATGTCCCACACTGGCAGTTAAATTGGTACAAGAGTTCCTGGTGAGGACATACATGCTGACACAAGGAACATAGTCTAGATGTGTAAAACAGAGTCACTTAAATGTCTGCATATCAATGTTGTGATGCCGTACCCCATAATGCTTGATGGGAATATGACATAACTGGAATATGATCTACTGAATCTATCTATGCTACATATGCTATGTAACATATCTATATGGTTATGATATACTGAATCTATTTATCCTATCTGCATGCATGTATCATTTTTATATTAGAAGTTACGCATATTAGCTGTGTACTGGCTTGATTGCTAAATGACTTTAGAACTTTCGGTCAGTTCCTGGAGAAAGGAATGTTGAAATTAAGTACCTAATCAATAAAAACTTAAAGGACAATGAATCTTGGAATGCTCCAATCCACATAAGAAGTCTACTTGAGAATGTTCAAGGTAGCACGTGACCAGTGGCTGCTACCTGATAACAAACTGTGAGTTATGCATGGACATGTGACTTGCCCAGGTGACTCCAGAACTCCATCTTGAAGCTGGACTTTGCATAGGAGAGAGGAGGGGGTCTCCACCCACAGGAGAAAGTCTATTTAAGCCCATGAAAGACCCCTCAATTTTGTCTTCAGCTGGCTAAAGAGAGAGCATCTCTACCCCACAGGATACTTGAAAGAAACTGAAACAATGGACAATGTGAAAGGGGTGTGAGTGATTATTGGACCCAGGCTAAAAGGAGATTAGTCTGTAAAAAGAAGCATTCTTAAACTGCTGAGGATCTTATCTATATTCAGTTTGATTAGACATAGATTTGCACATTTTATTTTATTTTGCTTGCTGGCTGATCTTGTTCTGTCTGTTACTACTTGGAACCACTTAAACCCTACTTTCTGTATTAAATAAAATCACTTTTTACTTAATTAATTAACTCAGAGTATGTATTAATACCCGGGGGAGCAAACAACTGTGCATATCTCTCTATCTGTGTTATAGAGGGCGAACAATTTATGAGTTTACCCTGCATAAGCTTTATGCAGGGCAAAATGGGTTTATTTGGGTTTAGACCCCATTGGGAGTTGGGCATCTGAGTGTTAAAGACAGGAACACTTCTGTTAGCTGCTTTCAAGTAAACCTGAAGCTTTGAGGCAAGTAATTCAGACCCCAGGTCTTCGTTGGAGCAGACGGGAGTGTCTGGCTCAGCAAGACAGGATACTGGGGTCCTGAGCTGGCAGGGAAAGCAGGAGCAGAGGTAGTTTTGGCACATCGGGTGGCAACTCCCAAGGGGGGTTCTGTGATCCAACCCATCACAGATGTAATTTTAGGTTGACTTCATTTTGTAGTGAAGACTTTCCCACAGTAATTCAACTACAGTCTTACCCCACTCTACCTCCTCCTACTTGTTCCCTTTTCTCCCAGTCTTCTAGTATCTTCTCTTCATGCTTCCTCTCTGTCCCATTGTGCCTTCTTCCATTTAATAGATCCTTTCCTTCAGTTTTCTACCTCCTTTACTCCCCTTCTGTTTTCTATGGCTCCTCCCCAACCCTTTCTCCTGGCATTTTCTTCAGTTGTCTGGCCACCCCAGCTCACCTTCACCCATCATCTGCTTCAGGTATCTGGAAGAAGACTTATTTTTTCCCAATAAAAAGCCACAGTTCTCCTTAATGTTCCCTAAGTCTTTTATGTTCTCTTCTCTCTTCAATTTACTTTTCTATTTTCCTTCCCACAATCTCCAAGGGAACCTAGTTCTTCTCTTTCCCTCAACCAAGGACTGTGAATTATTAGTTTCACATTTTCTTCTAGTGGTCCTATCTCTCATTCTTCTAAGACTCCTCAGAAAGTTTCCCTGATCTTGACAGGGGCATCTATCACTGAAGCACTAAGAGGATACTAGGGTGTAATATCTTGGGGATTTGGTGAACCAGAGATAGTTAAGGGGGAATGTGATAAGTTCAAGGTAATGCATGTTGGAAAAAATATTCCCAACTAAATTTTATATAATTAGCTGTTACCCTCCAAGGAAAAGATCTTGGAGTTAACATGGATAGTTCTCTGAAAACGTCTGTTCAATATTCAGTAGCAGTCAAAAAGGCTAAAGGTATGTTAAGAAGTATTAGGAAAGGGATAGAAAATAAAGCATAATATATCATAATCCCACTTTATGAATCCATGTTATGCCCATCCACACCTTGAATACTGTGTCCATTTCTGGCTACCCCACATCTAAAAGGATATAGTGGAACTTGAAAAGGTCAGAGAATGGCAAGAAAGATGATCAAAGGTATGGAATAGCTTTCATACAAAGAGACGAAAAAAGATTAGGATTTAGAAAATCTGTTCATTTTAGAAAAAAGACAACTAAGGGGGGATATGATATAGATCTATAGAATCATGAATGGTGTGGGAAAAGTGAATACAGAAGTGTTATTTGCCCTTTTATAGAATACAAAATCCGATTAAATGAATAGGCAGAAGATTTAATACAAACAAGAGGAAATACCTTTCCATACAATGCACAGCTAACCTGTGGAACACATTGCCTTAGGATGTTGTGTTGGTTCAAAAAAGAACTGGATAAGTTATGGAGGATAGGTCCATCAATGGCTATTAGCCAAGATGGTACACAATCCCAAGGTCAGGGTGACCCTAAATCTCTGACTGCCAGAAGTGGAGGACAGGGGTGGATTACTCCATAATTGCCCTGATTTGTACACTCGCTCTGAAGCTCTGGTACCAGTCACTGTCAGAGACAGAATATTGGGCAAGATGCACCATAGGTTGACCCAGTATGGTAGCACTTATGTTTCTATGTGAGGGAGGGAAGGGGATACAAATTGTCAATGGATGGTATGCAGGTCTGACAGATGTAGGAACAAATGACCATGTCTGGCTCAGGACATACATGCAACTTTTCAGGCTTCTGCTGTTGCCCTGCAAACTTCCTAGGTTCTCTTTACTTCCCATTGGATGGTATGGATTTCTGTGCTATGCTGCTAATGTTGCTTTAATGTTTACCTCACTAACATCTTCCTGCAGTTCCCCACCTGTTTCTCCTCTCCTGATCTCCTGAAGGCTTGTTTGCCTAGTTTTGTATCTGAGCCCTAGAACTTCTCTACAAAAGAAAGAGTTATAATGATACGGTTCTACAGGTCCAGTTATTCCAGTATACCTCCTCCTTATTCTGGAGTATGAGTGTGGTGTGTTCCCCACCCTCCCCATTTTCCTAAATCCCCATTCCCAAGTTAAACCAAAAAAACAAGGCACTTTTACCCTGGAGTATGAGTGTCCACATGGGGAGTAAAAGGATTAAACCAGGATAAATATATCAGTTTAAAGTCACACCTTAGGTTATACAGAAAAAAAATCCTGTGTAGACAAGGCCTAATTTGCAGTAGCACAGAAGGCTTCATGGGGCAGCTTCCAGCAGCACTTTGGTTTAGTACCAAAAGCAGGTTGACCTATACTCGGCTAGGGTCAGCTGCCAGGTAGGGATGAGAGAACTGCAAAGGGGAAGGTAGGGTGTTGCAGAGACTCAGAGCTTTTATAAAGTATAAATATAATCTACATTGTCATAGTATTTCAAGGAGATTAAAATGAGTATTAAGGAGAATTTATTCAAAATGATGATAAAGGTGCCACAATTGGAGTTAATATCTCTCTGGAGCCTGCTGCTAACTCACTGAGATAGTTCACTGTTCTTCTTGATGTTCATTGTAGAATGTTGTCAGAAAATATGTTCTTTTAATAAGTCTGCAGGGTCACATTATTATTTTATCGTTTAGTGAGCAGTTAGGCATTTATTCTTCCAAAAAAATCTGTTCCTTTCATGGGAATTTATTTTAGACAACCCTACTGTGGTGTTGTTTATAAGGTTACTCTGCCCAGTTCCTTAGTAGCAAAATGTGAGTGTGTGATTGGGTATGCAAACACTATGCTGGACAGCAAAGACTTAAGAAGCTGCTCTGGGCTCAGCCATCTCTGTCCCAACACATCTGCAATGCATGCACAGGCTGGAAGAAAAGCTTAAAATGGGAGCATAGCAGCTCAGTTGTTGGCAGACCAGGAAAAAAGGGAGGTCTCTTACTCCTGAGGGAAAGGGCTGACTGAAGGCAGGAGATTCCCAGACAACTGTTGCCTGAAGTCCCCTTCCTATGCGAAGGAAGGGCCAGATCCTGCTGCATCCTGAGAGTGAATCATTCCTCTCTATCTCTTATTAATCCAGTTTATTTGCCTTAATTTCCCCTGTGGATTACCCTGGAGGGGTAAAGTAAAGGGAGAGTAAAGATTCAACCCATCGTCTTCTCACACTAAGGCTGTGAAGGTGAATGTTTGTATCTCAGCTGTAGGCATAGGGGAAAGAGCACATGTTACTCCCCTGGTGCTTCCTTGTTGCACAGGTGGATGGGGCTGGATGAGGAATGGGCAGCTGGTAAAGTGTGCAGCAAACTGTCAATTGCAGCTGGTAAGGTGTGCAGTAGCAAATTATTTCATCTTGGGAGTAGAAAGTGGAACAGGGAAGGAACTGTGACTTGTACTGACTTTGGTGGTACAGTATCAAACACTAAGAATGTACCTTTAAAATCTCAGGAAAGTTGGTACAATGCAAACCAATAATGATAGTTTTATCCATTGCTGATCTTTACAGGCTGAAAGGCAGGTCAAAACTAAACATGAAAATAGCAACCACTTGAGGATAATGTTTTGCTGTATTTGCTCAGCTTCACATTTAACTCATCTATTGCCAATGTTTATTTTCCTCAGTGAAATCATCTTGGTAGTTCTTGGTTCTCTGAAGGGATCTCAGAATGTGACACTCTCTGACACCACAAATACAGTGGTTTGTAATTATTTGTCTTTATTTTTGATGTTGCAGTCTAGAATATATTCAGTGAACCAGGAAGTATCAAGGAGAGAAAGTGACTTTGGATCAGGTAATTAAAACTTATTTCCGTAGTGTATGCCCCACAGGGTCGTTAGTGAAGATAATCTATTATACAAGTCCTCGTAATTCAATTTTTAGTTTTGCTTTGTTGCTAATTGTTTTTTTAAAGGTGTTGACTAAAACTTATGGGTCTCTCCTACGTTTTATAAATGTCTTATTAAAATGGTCATGGAACATATCATCTTTCTGTGCTCAGCATTATAGTTTCACTTACCTTGACATGGGAGCTATAGACTGAGAAGTTCCCTAGTTCAACTTCAGCATCCGTATGTATGCATCTCTGCTAAAATAATGCTATTTAGCAACTTCTTGCAGAAGAACTCAGTGAATTGCAGCAGATATCTTTATGCTCTCATGAGCAAGAGTATACTGGGGAACTATTTTTTTTTTAAAGTCTGTGAAAGCACACTGTTGTCACAAAGCGATACGAATTAGACCTACTGGCCCTTTCCATATTGTTATCAATAGGTTCTAATTGTGATAATATGTAGAACTATAACAAGGCTAAATCTTTCTTTTGCACCATGTAAAAAGGATGTTATTTCTCTTGTAATTTAATTCCAGTTTTAATGCATTACTTAAGTTTATGCAAATAAAGCCTTTTTTAAACTTGCCTAAAGATCTCTATCCAGCTGTTCAGCATGAAAGAAATCAGGTTACAACAGCTGTCTGATCTGTTAATTTCACTTTTAATTTGACACAAAAGGAGAAATTAAATGATGAAGCTCTGCTTTGTCTCCTTGTCTATCTGTATTTTATTATTCAATAAATAAATGATAACTTGCCCATAAGAAATTAACCTTAGCATGGTGAAGTACATGAATAAAAATAGCCTTGTACACATGGAACTAAAATGTGTACTAATAGTTCTGGCCTAATATAAAATATCTGCAGGTTTTTGCATCAAAACTTTTCATGGAACGTTATCCTGCTTGAGTAAGCCATTTCTTCTCATGCGCAGCTCCAGCCAGGATGATATGCAAGGGGCATAGGGAAAGGGCGAGCTCAGTGAAACACACTGTTTCTATTTTGGATGTTTTCTACACTGATTTCACCAGGAGGCTTAGAGTCTAATCCATGGGTGTGCAGTGAACATTTTAGCAGGAAGAACTACTCCAGTTCTGTGTACTGGACACCAACTGGGAGCAATGGGCTGAAATGAAAAAAAAATATATAAAGAAACCTAAAAGTAGTGCTTTGGCTGAAGGACAATTGAAAGAGTGTGCTTGGTGAGGTAGGTGGGGCATCTAATCTACAAGTTTTTAAAGCAAGGTTGGATAAGGCGATTGTATTCTACCTAGTTGAGGTAGGTAGCTGTTTGGTACACTAAACACAGGTTTCATGTAAATAGTTCATATTATCCAGGTTCACAAAATAAGACTGTTCTAGTAGCCCTTATATGTATGGAAAACAATTGCCAAACTAAATTAAGAAAAAAACACTACTTTGCACTTGAGTATTTTGACAAATTAACTGAAAACAGGAAACAATACATGAATGTGTTCCTTTGTTTTACTGAAGTGTCCACAGATTGATTATCTTTGTGTGTGCCACATTTCACCATGCAGAACCGCGTTTTTTCAAATCTCAAATTTGGTGGTGATTGTAGACCCACTGGAGAAATATTTAATATTTATAAAAAGTTCAGCCATGTCCCTCAAATCATTTAGAAACATCTCAACTCACTGAAATAAATGGGGTTTGATTTAACTTGCTTTACAAAATATTGTAAAACATCAACTGAGTTAAATGGATTTTGTAACATAGGCACGTGAGCCAAAAGGAGACACTGGGCCTAGTTCTGAAGTGTCATAAATTAGTGATAGAAAGCTGTCCTAAACTACCTAAAAGATAAAGGGTAACTTGCATGTTAAAGGGCAGATAGGCAAAGATTTAACAGGAAAAGCAACCATAATTTTTACATCAACCTGTACCTGGTGTAACTTTGTCCCTTTGCTACTAATTGTAAGTTACTTTCATGCTCCCACTGAAATTTATATGAATTTAACAGCATATGACTAATACTGAGGACTTCTCTGAATTTGGTTTCATGGAGCTGCTGTGCTCCAACTGACTAGCAGTGCCTCAAGTTGTTGAAAGCTGAAATCTATTTAGAAATTCTGGAATGCTTTGTACTCAGGATGAAATCCTGCCCTACCAACATAAAGTCTTTAAATCAAAGATGATGAGGAACATGTAGTTTGGGTAGGATTTGACTCTTGGTGTTCTGGACAAGAGTTTTGAGAAACTACTGTAGAGGTAGTAATTTGGGAAACTCATATAGACTGATGTCTTGGTCACTGTTACTCCTTATGAAAGTTAAGCATTTTGTCATTCTTCAATACACAGCAGTCAGTTTGTGATTATTAAATACTCTAAGGTGCACTTTTTGGAGATCTCAAAAAGTAGGTAGTTGCCTCAAGATTAGGTTGAAGGTTTAAATTGCTCACAATTTTACATTTATACCCAAATTTGATTTTGTGTTTTTTAGGGGATATTGTGTTTTTTGATTACACCATTCTTCATATGCCATTAGCCTTCCTTAGGCAACATTTCATTGAATTGTATTAAAAAAAGACACTGTTGAATGCCTAGTAACAGCTACAGTTGTCTTTCATAGATAATTGTGTCTTCAGAAATGTTATTCATTTGAGTAGAAAACACCAGCATACTAAAATAGATCTTCTCACATATCCTTGAGTCAGTGAAATAGTTGAAGAGGAATAGCAGCTTACTGGAGCAGTGTGTTAACTCCATATTGGCATATTACTATTTGGTTACGTTAGGAACAGCAGTGATCACTGTAGTCAAGGTTGCAAAAAATTCATTTTCAGTTGCTTGTATCTTTCCAAAATTCACACTTCAGGATCATACTTTCTGGCTTGATTTTGCTTGAAGTTGAATTTGTTAAGAATAGGGTGACCAGACAGCAAGTGTAAAAAATCAGGACCGGGGGTGGGGGGCAATAGGTGCCTATATAAGAAAAAGCTCCCAAAATCGGGACTGTCCCTATAAAATCAGGACATCTGGTCACCTGAGTTAAGAAGGCTTGGACCAGACAGCTCAGCTACTTTGGAGTATGAGGAGAATGTCAGAGGAAATGTGTTCCCCTCTTTAGCCCTGAAACTCCCTGGAGTAAGAAGCTAAACACTGGCTTCACTAAAAAGGCAGACTTTGACCTTTTTCCTGAAAACTACTGTTTAAGATGGATAGTATAATTGGTATAATTTTAAGTAATTTTTTCCTAATGTTCACAGTGAAGGCTGCCTAATTTAGCAGAATAGTGAAAAATGTACGTAAAGTATAACCCAAAATTAGATATAATTGTGTATTTTAGTGGTTTCCACTCAAATAGTTTTCAATTTCCTCTTAATAACATATTTATCTTTTGAAAACCCTAGGAAATACCATCAAAAACTTATCAGAATGAGACTATGTAACAAAGATAATTTTAGTTAATTAGAAATATATAAAAAGAGTTCTTACACAGTTATGTCTGAAACAGGTTAAGAATCCCTGCTGACTCTGAAGAGAAACCATGAGCTGTACACTTTAGTACAACATGGTGATGCACACAGGACAGATAGAATGATCTGATCTATAGCTATGAAGCATTAAACTCTGATCTTTAAATATCTAAATTGTTAACTAAAATTAAGGGTATATTTTCTTGAGTACTCAGGAGGCCTCAGTCAAATGGAACAGTTTCATTTTAATTAGAGCTGGTGAGACTATATCTCCCATAAAGCACCACAGTCTCCCCTTTTAGAGTGGGGAGACAGTGCACCATGGAAATTCCAGGCATTGGTGAATCATGGGGGTTGAAATGGGGCCCAAGAACCTGGCCCACAGAAGCAAATAGGGACATGGGACAACAGAATTACAACTCCTTACAGGTCACCAGGGTTTTCAGCTAAAGGATGTTGGTTTTCTAGTATCTGATTTTTAATGAAACATCATTTTCCACAGAAACCAAAAAATGTTCACAAAAAAGTACATTTAATTCAAAACACAGTTTTGTCAAACAATTTACAGAAAAATAATCTACTAGCCCTACCTATAACTAATTAGGCCATAGGATTCCTGAATTCGAGATGAAAAAATGTTCAGGTGGTGTCAATCCAAGTAGCTTCATCTCATGGAACTTGAAAGATCCATTGGCAAAATGTCTTACAAAAAAGAAGAAAACCTAGCATTCATGAGTGACTGTAAAAAAGGAATGTCCTTATTTAACAGATCTCCTCCCTTCAGAATCATATCTGATTAATTTCTTGAATGAAATAATGTTTTCATTGTTTCTCCCTGTTATTAGAATCATAAATTATCAGGGTTGGAAGGGACCTCAGGAGATCATCTAGTCCAATCCCTTGCTCAAAGCAGGACCATCCCCAGACAGATTTTTATCCCACTTCCCCAAAGGGAACCCTCAAGGATTGAACTCACAACCCTGGATTTAGTAGGCCATTGCTTAAACCACTGACCTATCCCTTGCCCCCAAATAATTGGAGCTATACCAATCTCCTAGAACTGGAAGGGACCTCAAAAGGTCATTGAGTTCAGCCCCCTGCCTTCACTAGCAGGATCAAGTACTGATTTTTGCCCCAGATCCCTAAGTGGCCCCCTCAAGGATTGAGCTCCTAACCTGGGTTTAGCAAGCCAGTGCTCAAACCACTTAACTGAGCTATCCCAATTACAGCAGAGTAAACAAAATTCTATTAGAAGAAGTATTCTATTCCAGCTTGCATATCAACAAGCTACGTTTTAATTGTTTATATACAAGATAGAAAAGTCAACTTACTATGAGATTCCAGATAGTTTGAAGATCTACGAGGGGACAGAGCCTTGCTGACCCCAAAGTCTCCAGGTTACCCTCATCCCCCTCCAAAAAATATTTGCAAAATTATATTAAATGACACTCAGATGAGCACAAGCTTTTTTCTGACCAAAGCTAGAAGAACACTCAGGGTGAAATCCTGGTCACGTTGAAGTGAAGGACAAATCTCACATTCATTTCAGTGGGGCCAGTATTTTACCCACATTTTATGTATTAGCAAAGTCTGTGTTATTTCTACATGAAAATAGTATGAAATTAGAGTGGAGGGTGTGCATTTGAACATTATTTAGAGGAATTTTCTGTGTGCATTTCCCTTGGTAAAAATGCAAGGGAGTTTGTTGTGGAAATGGGTAATCTCAGTGGTCCAGATTCTCAATGGGAATTAGATGCCAAAATACAGTTGAAATGGGCCATAGCACATTTGGACAGTATGTTGTTTGCATGTTACAGAAACATTCAATCATGTATCTCTTCCCCTCCCCATCACCACCACCACCCTACATTCGTAGGATTTTTATTAGAACTACCTTAATGCTAGATAATGTGTTGTGTGTGGGGGGAGGTGTATGACATACTTTGGGGGAATAAATCAATGTTGCAAGCACTCATGATTTTATTATGAGTATAATATTATTTGTGGCTTTTTCCTAAAACACCAACTACCATCTTTGTTTCAAAATAAAATGTAAGATTCTAGGTTTCACGGTTGTGGAGAAAGATTGGGTCTCATGTTTCCAAAGTCTCAAAAAGCAGAAGGCAAATGAAACTACTCAAAATATTTGTCAAAATCTCTTTTCTTTTTAAGCAAGTGTTATGATTTTGAGGGAGCCTGACTCCTGATTTTTGAGTGTTCAGGGTTGTTACTGTTGTTGTATTATTGAAAATTAGTCCAACTTTACTTAACTTAAATAACTGATCTCTTCTGAAAGAAGGAGCTGAAAATCCTTGAGAAACACGTGGGAATTTACCTTTTTCACTCCATAATTTCTTGAACAGCAGAAGATAGTCACACTGTTGTCAAACTTCCAAATGTTGAGTCTGCTGTAGAAGAGTCATCAAAATCTGCATTGTTAAACATTCTGGTTACCTGGATTTCAATATTAATTATCTGATATATAGGTGAAGCACACTATGCCTTAAAATAGAATTAATGAGCATTTCCATTGAGGGTGCAATCTACTAGATTATTAAAGAGCATTTATGTTATGTTAATTATGGTAATTTCTCTATTTTAAAGAGTGTTTTACATTTCCTCATAGGAATATAACTATATTCAGCATATGCAGGAGCGGCGCCAGGGTATCTGACGCCCTAGACGGACGGCCATTTCGCCGCCCCCCGCAGGTCCAGTGGACCTACCGCAGTCATTTCGGCGGACGGTGCGCTGGTCTAAAGGCTCCGGCGGACCTACCGCAGTCATTTCAGCGGACGGTCCGCTGGTCTAAAGGTTCCGGTGGACCTGCCACAGGGGGTGACCCACAGCTACATACTATCACCACACTTTGGTATTTCTCTGCCAATTTCCAGCGTGTAGCTCCCTTAATTTGCCCCAACGCCTTTCCTAGAATCCACACCATTGACAGCAACCCAACTCTCTTCCCCCTCAGAGGCTGCCAGACTGAGACTGCACCAATCTCCTCCTTCCGTGTCTATGCTGACATTGTGAAAAATAACTGCTAAGTTTGGATAACAATGTCTGAGAGATCAGTAGACTTGACAAGATGACTGTTGGTAGCAAGGGTGAAATGCTGAAGACTTCCTTAAGGCAACTGCATGTGACTCTGGTGATACAGTAACAAGTGTTAAATTAAAAGAAGAATTATCCAAGTAACCCATTGAGTAAAGAGTCCTCCAATAATATTAGGGTGACAGTCCTCCAGATGGGCATGAGGAGTTCAACCCTCATGCATATTAATAAACTTTGGTGGGAGTATGAATAACTTCTTATACTTACAGCCTGGCAGATGGCTGGAGGCTGTAGCTTCCTGGAGATAATTGTTTCCTGACCTTCAGCTGGAACTGGCCATCTTCGCTCTTCTTCAGGATTTCATATGAATATGTCAGTTATGAAAGAATTGGAAATACTGGTGCTGGACACTTTGTTTTTTTTCCTCACCATTGCAATTTATGTGGCAGTTATATTAATTGGAGTTTTCTATGTGATAAGATTTTTAATAAAGGTGCATATGATTAAATGTGATTGCAAGAAACAATTATGCAAGCCCACGTGGTTGTGGGCTTTTTCCATTCAAGTCAGGACATCTATGTAAGTAGATATCTATGACTAATAAAAGCCCTTAGGCCCTAACAAAAATTAAAATACAACAAGTATGACATGAACTATTCAAATTAGTTTCCAACTTGCTCGTAGGTGGTGCATTTCTCAAACAGAAATGCCTGAAAAGAGAAATGCTCAAAGGACAGGCATATTAACACAAGAATCCAGTAGCTACTCTGTATCTGTCACTGCAGAAGAATATAGCTTGGAAATGTGTACTCCAATAGCATTTTGGTTCTAAGTTTTAAGGTGTAATATGCATAGACAGCTATATTTTAGCTATCTAATGTCTAATTATACAAGAAAGGTTTTTTCTTTTCAAATGCCATAGTAATTTATAGATACTGTCATGACACTTTAATTTCCCACCTAAAAGAAGGAAGAGTGTTTATTTTTACAGAATCTCAGTGTTAGTCAGGGGACTTCAACCCTTTCTGGGGTTTTGTCTCCATAATTATGTCTAGAAAATCAAACTGTATGTTTGTTTTTTTGTGTGTTTGTAAAGTAACAAACTTTACATTCATTTAATAGTGCATGATCATATTCTATACATTCTCAGAGCCATGGGGTTAACTCCTAGATAATTTGTTCATTTTCAAACTGATAAACATGCTAGATGGTAACCATCTTACTCCTCAAGAATGAAGTTAAGATGTTATTTCATATGTCCAACTCTGTTTGTATAATCAATATTTCCATTATTAAACAGCCACTGTGCTGTGAGACATTAATATGCCCCTATATTGTGTGAGCTTCTTGAAAGGAAGTACTGTAAGGGAATATTCAGATACATTTCCCCCCCACTATTCTCAAAGTTCCATAGTATAAAACTTGATCTTTCAAAGAAGGGGAAGAAGGGAACTCTTAATTGTACAGACATACACTTTCCACCCCCATTATCTAAATCATCAATCAACTAAATATTCAGGGAATGTGTAAGCAGATTTCACTGTCCCTGGCAGTAATTTTAAAAATTGACCAAGTAATTCTCAACAAGTGATAGCAGTATTGTTGCCTATTATTTTAAAATAGAATTGTCCATTAACATCACAATTCTTTACGGCATAGGCAGTTGTAGGGACTGGGGTGTGGGTGATCAGGACTCATGGTTTGTCAGGAGTCTAGAACCAGAGCTGCGTCAGAGCCAGAGACAGGTGCACAGCCAAGCTGAAGAACAGGAGCAGGGACCTGGAGCAAGGCAGCAAAGGAGGAACCAGGAAGAGATGGTTTAGGACAAAGAAAGCAGGAACAAGGTGGGAGCAGGAGCTTAGGAGTCAGATAAGTAGCAAGGGTCCATAGTAGTAGACAGCCAAGAATTCATCTAATTCCTCAGACAACTTCCTCTGCTTCTGTCTGGCTTAAATAGTTCATCCCAGCCAAACAGTGGAGCTAGACACCTCCCGCAGTCCAGGGCTTTGTGGGTAGGGCTTTTTCAGAGTTGGAAATTCACCAGACTGTTTTTTCCACAGCTTCTGGTGAACTACCATGTGGCAGTGACAGTCTGAGCACTGCCTGGGGACCTCTAGGAATACACAGAGGAGTAAGGCAAATGGTACTTAGCCCTGTACTTTATCTTCCAATTTTGGATTTGTTTGGTAGCTCTGCTGTGACAGAATTATTAATAAAGTATTTGTTAATGCCAACAGTGTGTAAGGCCACTTATAGAATACAATGAAAAGTTCCTACACCAAACAGTTTATAATCTTACTAGATATTATATGAAACAAGAAAGTTAGAAGCGAAATGATGAAAGCAATGAAATTGAAAGGTAAGGTAAAAAGAATATGCCTAATTAGTTCCATAGTTTTGTATATGTGTGTGCAACATTTTCAGTAGGAGAAAGCATCATTCAGTTACTACTTCACTGATTTGGAAATCTGACTTACCTCTAATCTGGTTCCCAGGACAGAGGAGTTCTCCAAGCTTCTCTTAAAATCCAGATGTCCCCTCCTTTTATCCAGTTGATATTCCCACTGCAGAAACCCTTGTGTTATTCCTGACCATTCTCCCAGATAAAGAGAGCTGGATGCGGCTCCCTTCATAGCCCCTGCATCACCCTGAGTAAAAAACAGTGGGTTTGCCACAGAGCATCAAGAGATTTGTCCAGTAACCCAATGGGAACGTGCTTCGGTGCATGCTGCCTCTACAACACTCCGAGCCTGGGAACAAAGGCATGAGTATCAGACTTCAAGCCTCATTATGGCTTGCATAACCGCAACATCATTTTGATTGCTACACCAGCTTCATATATTTCTTTCTAAACAACATTAGTTTACTCCAGGCATCATTATAAATCTATCACATATGTTTCTTATGATTCTGTTTGAAGGATACAGTTTACAGACAAGGTTTTCATTTTGAGTGACCTCAGTGGAAAATTAATGAGTAACACGAGGCAAGTGATTAAGCATTAATTATCTCAGGTAGTAGTTTTTGCACACATTTTTCATGAGTGATATTCAATTCTTACCAATATTAATTTTAATAATGAACTGTGATTGTCAATTAAATATAATTTTTTTTAAGTTTTATCAACCAAAGTTTCAGCATTCACTAGCAGCAAACTGATTGATTAACTAAAATAGTGAGCACAATATTCATTTTAAAATTGGTGTCTTCAGTAGTTTTAAATATTTGCCATGCCTAGGGAAGGATAGGTGAAGAAGTAATAGTTTTGTCAGGTTATTATCCAGAAAGTTTTAAAGTACTTGTACATAATATCTTCTCTGAGGTAATTACCAATATGTCAAAATCAGCTTGACAGACCCTGAAAACATACAGCTGAAAGCAATGCTGAATCTAAAGCACACAATATACTTTAAACAGTGTTTGCTGATTATCTGTTTATATTTTTTTTGTATTTTTAAAAACTATTGTACATATTTTCCATGCTGTCAGAAAATAAGGACAAATAATGTTGGTAAGCATACATTGTACTATATCTCTGCCTTCTAATATTACTTTAAAGAACTATTTATTCTACATGATTCACTATTTGGATTGTCTGTGATGGATAAGCTCCATGTTTTTTAAAACTAAGAATTATGTGTGAAATCCTGACCTCATTCAAGTCAGTAGCAAAACTCCCATTGACTTGAATGGAGTCAGAATTTCACCTGAGAAATCTGGAATTAGCAATCATGACAGAGTGATCAAGCCATTATGTATGACAAAACATTATTTAGTATTACCAACAGTAACAAAAGGTAAATGCAACAAGCAATCAAATACTCAACCAAGTTTTGTCCTTTGGAGACTTGATCTAAAGCCCATTTCAGCCAATGAACAAACTCACATTAAGTTCAATGAATGCTAAGTCAAGCCATTGAAGATAACAAAAAATAATGGGCTTTGGAGTAGAGCTAATCATGAATTCATATAGGAAAGTGTAGAGTGAAGAATTCTGCCTCACTTAATCCAACTCCTCTTGAAGCAGGATTCATTCTCCTTTTTGCATTCCAAGTTAGGTAACTCATCGTGCTAGGAAAATATTAACCGTTGAGTCAATTACTCCTTAAAGCAAATTTTTTTCTGTCCCTTGTCTCACTGTCCTTACTCTCTGCTTCTTCATATCTACATTATGTTTTCCCTCTGGGTCTTTTTTTCAATTTCTACACTTTGATTATTTATTTATTTACTGCAGATCAAAGATTGTACAGCTACCTTTAGGTACTGAAGAAACGGGCAGACATAAACAAGTTATTGCAGGCAAACTTTTTAGGTGGTGTAAGTGATACTTTTTGGCCATTTTTTCCCCTTCATTTCTCTTATCTCTTCTGCTCTGCTTAAGACAGCAGTACTTGGATTGCTAATGTAGGTAGGACCAGGATTGGTCACTGGCATTTTAAGCATAGCATCATCTAACCCTTTGCAGAGTAGATCTTCACAATATGGTACTTAAAATGCTGTGGATCTCAATGCTTTGCCTACACTACTGATCCCATTGTTATTACCACTAGCAGAGTTGAACCAGAAGTAGCAACAGTGGAAAACTTTAGAGGAAAACGGGTAGTGTACATCAAACCCTCCTGACAACTCTATAGCTTTGCATTCAAGATTTGCCCTGATAATTCCATTTACTATGAAAGAACGCATAGCCCAGTGATGAGGGCACCAGCTTGGGACTTAGGAGACTCATAATCAATTCCTTGCACTTTGTTTGTGACCTTGGGCAAGTCATTTAGGCCCAAATAGAAAAGGTCCTTACCTCAGAGGTGTAGTAAGAATAAGTGCATTAGGGATTGTGAGCTGCTCAAGTACTGTAGTAATGGGGGCCATTAGTACTTCAGATAGATGTCAGGACATCTTAATAGCTAAGATTAAAAATGAAGAAACTAATGACTTTAATGCTATTGTTAGTCTGAGTATTGTGATGCTACTGTTTTGGCAGCTACCACCTGTGGTAATTCATAAATAATCAAACTGTGGGTTCATAAAGCAGAGAGAGTACACAAAAAGTCCCCCCAACCTCCCCTCTATGCAGGAGCCAGCTACACTTTGAGTCTTTGCACTCTTGGCTAGCAGCACTAACTACCACAAAAAGGGCAAACTGAGGTGGAGATGAGAAGAGGGAATGGCCCAGCCTGTCTATGTTGGCTAGTGGTGTTGGTGGCATGTGTATATGTTGTGCACCTTAAAAGTGACAGTCTCATGGACACTAGCATTTGGTTCCCCATCACTTCTGGCACAAGTGAACGCATATAAACCACAGCATTGACAAGAGTCATCGCTCCAATAATACATCTTAGAAATCATTCATGTGAGATTCACAATAAAGATCTAAGGCAAAAAGCATCAATTTAACTCTAGAAATTAAAGATAAAACAAATGATTCTCTCTCTATGTTCTCTGCAGGAGGTCAGACTAGATGATCATAATGGTCCCTCCTGACCTTAAAGTCTATGAAGCTTTTCCCAAGTATCTTAGGCCTCAACTACTCCTTCAAAGCTTCCCATTTTTATAGTGGTAGGAAAGCTTCCCTTATTACTCTCAAAATTTGCAACAATTGATTCTTCAATCCTTGCTGTTGTATCATAATATTTCAGAAACAATGCTGACTGTTTGTCATAAAAATCATCATCCTGGGAATCACTTTTGAACAACCAGACAGTGGTAAACTCAGTAGGCTAAAGTTTCTCATTGTGGAGAATGAGGTAAGCGTACAACAGCAAGGATAAGATTACAGTGAAAGATTTACAGAGCACATGATGAGTAGTAGAAGAAGAAAAAAAAAGAGTCAAAATGATCAATGTGGAAGGTGCTCTAACTTAAATTTATATAATGGGATAGCTAAAAAGATTGAATCCTATAGAAACAGCATCACAAACTGGGTCAATATCTCCAGTGATGCCTCTGAAATATACTCATAAAATACAGGCACTTTTCTCCTTCCACTGATGTTAGGAGAGGGACTCATCAGCCATTTTAATACTAAAGATGTGTTTGTGACTTCTGATCCAGCTAGTAATGAGTGAACATCTTGTATTTATCTGCTCTGATTCCTGTACAGCATTAGTAACCAGTATGGGGCTGATGTCTTCACTTAGTTTGTATGCGGTCCTTAAGTCCTGAATGCAGTCTCATTAAAACCAATGCAGTTGTTTGAACAAAGTCTGGAAATATGTTGATAGATAAGCATACAAGCAACATTTGTTGTTTCCTATCTTTTATTCAAATAAGTATCCTTGCGAAAACTGGCTAAATCAAGAAGTATTTTAATGGAGGCAAGCAACATGCCTCTCTGTCTAGCAGGGGGCAGCTCTGATAGAATACAGGACAGGAAACAGCCAGTAGTCTTTTGCAGACTGAGGAAATGGATAACACTTAATTGGCAAGGCACATTTGCATGATTGCAGCTGTTTAATATTTATTTCCACACTGTTATAATTGAATTCCTACAGAGTGCAAAGAATAAAGAGCCTTGTTCTCACAGATTAGTATTTAGCAACATAGGTCAGGTAGATAGTTATTAATGATAATAATGAATAATAACAAAAACATAGCTTAGATTTTTCATGGTCCAATAGGCGAATTAATCCTAGAATTCTGAGCAGTAATAAGTAATTTAGTATGATGCCCATTTTACAGATGTCCATATTAAGACCCAGAGAAGTGCTGTTGGGGATTATTTAAGGGATTGCTTTATCCAGCAGAGTACTGGAGGCAATACATAATTTGTATTAGTGATTAAGCTCTAAAGCCAAGATTAGGCTTTTGATAAACTCAATTGTTGCAAGTAAAATGCAGCACTAACAATATTCCTTTTACTATAAAACAATATAAAATGCATGCAATCAAAATTGAGATAAAAAGATGTAATTGTTTCATGAAGGATAAACTCTTTGTTGCTGCTTTTTTAGGTGTTCCATTGATATCACATTGAGGTTAGGTCTGGTAGAAAAAGTCTTAAAAGCAGATTCAAAAGGTGAAAATCTTAGGGCTTATCTGTATATAAAAGTTAATCTGAGATAAAGTAGATGTGATTCTAAAAAAATTAATGATTCCTATTATCATTTGGATATGAGAGTGTCCACAAATGTAGTTATTTGGGAATAGCTATTCCAAAATTCCAGACAAGCCTTTAGAGCAAAGAACTAAAGATTCACTAGGTTTGTTCTTTTACTGTAGAAAAGCCATTAACAGATTTGTGTTTCAGATGCAGCCCAGATTTGTCTATATTTAATATACTTAACATTCAACTTTAGAAGCAGGGAAATGAAAAGTAGAGTGATCAAACAATGCATTTCTTCTATCCCTCTATCTACAGATATAAACTTTGCTAATATAAAAATCTACAAAGACCACATACCCCAGAATACAACCTAACAGTGCTTTTATGAAGACACCTGACTTCCAGCATCTCCTCCCCCCAAACTTTGTGTCCCCCTCCCACAGGATGAAGAAGTGGATGAAACAAACATGATGGAGAACTATAATATTTTAAAGCAAGGAGGGGTTGGGGAAAAATTGTGGAATCTGCATTGGTAATTTGTCTTTCATTGCAAGAGAAGTTGAGCCACCTAGTCTGTAGTTCCATGTCAGTGAAAACAAAGCCTGCAGACAGTTAGTTTTAGATGTTCAAGAAATGACTTAATACTCAAAAACTGGATTATAAAATGGGACAATCCTCCCATTATCTCTTAGCTCACTGGGGAACTTGGTAGCCTATGATCTAATGCAATCAGCAAGAACATCTCTTGCCTATATTTTGAATTCTCTGTAAAGCAGCACTTTCTTGGAAGAGTAGGACTTGATATGAAGCAAAAAATTGACAGAGGAATATAACGATTAGAAGACATTTTATGATGCACTCATTTTCCTCTCCCTTGCAGTCCATCTCATTACACTGCAAGCTGCTTCAAAAGAACAAATCAGTGCTTTATCCCTTGTTCCTGGGGAGAGAAGTTGTATTTTGATGCTGTTTCCAAATATAGAAAATACTTTATTTTAAAATGCAGATGATTCCCTTCTCCCTCTCTGCTTTGCTACAAATCCTGCCTATTGTAAATGCAATTTGAATATGACTCATTTATTAAACTTGAAACCAGAGGGAAAGAAGTAAACGAAGAAAAAAAATCTGCATGGAGACATCCTAGTCACAAATCAAATATTGTTCTAGTTACACTAAAATGAAATTAGAAGATTAAAGAGTAGAATACTGATAGACTATAATCTCAGATGCTGTTTATCAAATCTCAAGACTCTGATTTATTGGGCTCTTGGTTTGATGTCATGTAACCATGCATTAAATCCTATATGCTTATAGGACTATAATCAACTTGTGTGTAAGTTTCAGAATGGTAGGCGTGAAGTGGGTTTTAGCCCACAAAAGCTTATGCTCAAATAAATGTGTTGGTCTCTAAGGTGCCACAAGTACCCCAGTTCTTTTTATATCTGCAAATATCACACTCACAGCAGACTTACACCACATACTAATTTGGCAATTTATTCTTTCCACCAATAAAGTAGACAGGCCATTCTCTCAATCCCCATACTGATCCAGGATAGTCCACTATTGCACATACACTTTTACTTTATCTAATTATAAAAATCCTGCTTGAGACTCCTTGGATGTCTTCCAGTGGATGACTATTATATTTTAGGCAACTTGTCCCGACAAATGATAATAAAAACACTTTTAGTGGAGTTCAAATTTGAGGGATGTCCAGGAAAGGCCTTGCATGGACAATGAAAGAAACCAGAAGTAAGGAACCAGAGGAATTCACAAGTGGCTGTGTAAATAATGTGTAGCTAGTAAATATAGAAATAGTAAGAGTAGTAATATGTGATAAATTTACAGCTGCAACTTTGCTTATGAGCACTCTTTGCAGCTCATGCAAAAGTTATGATATAAATAGGGGTTACTGCACAAAATTAGTAATACAATGTGCACGGCTTAAATTAAGCTGAAACAGTCTGGAGTTGAGCTCCGGTAAATATTTTCAAAACTGCAGAAGCCCCGGCACCTCCTGGGGACAGAAGCCATAAGTCCCAGTGCCTCTTGTGGGGCTGAAGCCCTGGGGAATTTTCTGTGACAATTTAAGCCCTGACAGTGTGTAATAAAATGTAGAATGTAATGTGCATGTGTTAATGTGTTTTATAATATCTGTATAATCTAATTTATAATTATGTCCTTTGGAGTTGTGGTGCACCCTAATCACCTCAGGTATAACCTTATGAAGTCCTATTAAAAAAACCCTCCATGACGAGACCCAATTCAAACTGATTATTTAGATACCAGAGAACTGGATAAAGAGTTCTCCCAGAACTGGAGGAGGTGTTTTAAATAACCCCACTGGAAAAACTCTACTAAGGAATCCTACCAGCCAGGTTGTAGATAACAACTCTTTAGCTTTAAAAAAAAAAAAAAAAACAGAAAGGAAAAAACAAAGACAGAATCCCGCTGTCTACTTTGCAGAGACCTTGGCATGAGTGGTATATGGATGTTGGCTTTAAATGGATGTAAATTCTGTTTTTCATGATAGGTGGCTGGCCCCCTTTCCCTTATGCCCCCCAGGCATAAGACCTGGCACAGAGAGCCATTCATCTTGGGTCCAAAGTATAGATAGAAAGTGGCCATCTCTCACTTCTTGTGCACTTTATGGGGAACATGATGTTAAATCATACATACGCAATCTCTTTCTGTGCCAGGGTTTTGTGCATAGCAGACCACCTACTTCATTGTGATCCACAGAAAGTCAGCTCTTAACACAAGTTTTTGTATACTTTCCCAGTGCCTCACCAAAATAGAACCTACCAGCAGCTGGGGAAGGTGCCTTTGCTGTGTGGTAAAAGGCACTTCCTTCCATGAGCTCCTGTGGGTCCCTTCCACTTATCACCAATTCCTAGGCCTCCTGCATCCCTGTAATGAGTCTAGAGCTGGGTATGTGGTAAAGTTATTAGCATTTATGTCAATATTCATTGGAAGTGTGGTATCATTCAAATGCATTTCCTTGAAAAGCACTGGCTTTGTTGGCACTGAAGGCAATATACCATGTGTCCGTCTCTTCTGGATATTCTACGTGTGTTGTGCCAGTGATATTTTTCAAATGAAATTGTACTGGGTGAGCTGTTCTGCAATATCAATGATTCCTTCGTCTGCCTTGGGTGGAGCTGCCAGCTGGCTTGATATGAGCAAGAGCCAGAACTTGAGGAAGGTTGGAGGACTGCGTTTGGTTGTTTGGAAGCAGATGATATAAGTGTTGGGATCCACTGTGCCATGTGCAGGACCAGTTTTTGTGCCAGGAAAAGGTGTTCTTGGTGGCATTATAACATGTCAGCATTTGATTAGATTTGGCCAGACCTCCCACATATCTGTTAAAATCCAGCACACACAGGCTTGTTTTGAGTCTCTTTCCTCCTTCAGACTGGGTTGTCCATGATGCCATTACCATATGCAATGGTGAAAAAAAAACATGGGCTTCTTGTCTGCAGACTTCGATGCCTGAAGGGCCTGGATTTGGAGGGTGGTAATCTCCCTGGACCTGAGGGACTGAAGAACCAAGCACTGAGAAAGGAACTTTTGACTCTTTCTGTTCTCTTCCTAGTATGTAGCAACCCAAGTACATACTCAAGGTCCCAGGCTGTTGTATACTGGGACAGTAGCCAGCGCTTAAGTCCAGGGTTCCACATCTTCACTATTATAGTTATCTCTACTAGCTAGATTAAAACTACCATGGTTATGCCTATCCATGCTACAATCACTCCTTAATTTGTGATGTAGAACATCCTGAATGAGAGAGAGGCTCTTTAGTGCCATTCTCCACTCATCCTGCAAACCTACTGAAAAAAAAATAAAGCAGAACTGTGATGGAGCAATAGGATCAGTGGCACGGCAAATGCAGAATAGGAGGGGTAGGAAAGGAGGAACCTGTAGGTAAAGGCATTAAGAGGTCAGGTTTAGCTTCAAGACACTTATCTCCTAGCCAAAAGAATACTGAAGGCATTATTACCAATGTCTAGGCCTCACTTTCTCAAGATTCTTCTACATAAATGGAAATGGGTCTGGGTGTTTGCCGGGGAGAGGCAGTAAGAGTGTGAAAATTTCATTTGCACAAGATATGGTCTCACTCATGGAGGTAAGACAAGGGAAAGGTGAGAAACTGTCATGGGGGTTGCCATATAGGCCAATTCACAGGGAACTCAGTATGGAGCACGTATAATCATGTTCCTTTTGTACACTCGGGTGGCATAAAGATTAGACTCAAAATGAATTGTCATTTATCCCTCAGGAGGGTACTCAGCTGGGGCTACCCCAGACCTCTCTTTTGCAATCTCGTCTTACCCAAAATGAACCATATGGGGCTATCGAAAAACATTTACCCTGACAAATACCACCATTATACCATACAGCAGTGGGATGCACAGATTTTAAGGGCAGAAGGGATCACTGTGATCATCTAATCTGACTTTTTATTTAACAGAAGCTATAGCACTTCCCTGAATTCATCCTGTTTGAACTAAAGCATTTACATCCTTTAGAAAAACATCCAATCTTGATTTAAAAATGACGATTGATGGAGAATCCACCACAATGGGTGGTAAGTTGTTCCAATGGCTAATTAAGTTCACTGTTAAAAATGTGCACCTTATTTCCAATCTAAATTTGTCCAGCTTCAATTTCCAGCCAATGTATCTTGTTATGCTTTTGTCTACTAGATTGAATAGCTCATTGTGATTTTTCTCCTCCCCTCATGTAGGTATTTATAAACTGTGATCAATCCTATTTATACATCTCATGATCACATTAGCCTTTTGGATGCAGAGTCACATGTTCACCTGATTCTCCACAATGATCCTCAAGGTCCCCGAGTATGTCTACACTGCAGTAAAAAAACTCACGGAACCAGGCATTAGAACTCAGGTCAGCTGAACTGAGCCAGCTGCATGTCTTTTATTGCAGTGTAGACACAGACTTTGAGTCACTGCTGCCCAGGATTCAGTCCCCCATCCTGTAAGAATGGCCTATATTTTTTGTTCCTGGGTGTATAACTATTCAACTGGATGCATTAAAATGTATATGGTTTCCTTGTGCCCAACTTGCCAAGTAATCCAGATTGCTCTGTATTGGGGGTCTGTCCTCTTCACTGTTTACCACTCTCCTAATCTTTGTGTGATCTGTAAATGTTGTCAGTAATGATTTTGTTTTCTTCTAGGTTATTGATAAAAATATTAAATAGCATTGGGCCAAGATAACGGTGGGGAGAACATATCTATGACCCTGAGATCTAGGCCAAGTGCCCTGTCAACCTGTGCTCTATAGCTGGAGTGTATGGTAACCAGGTCAGAGGACCCAGTAAAATTGAGCCAGGCCTTGTTCATGGAGCCGTCATAGTTATTTGTGCTGCATGGCAAGGAATTGCCTACGACCTGAACCATTCTCCTTTTCTCAAGGTAAACCATAAATTATTCTATTATATACTGCAGTCATGGATTGCTACAATATGAATCCAAAATCCTTAAGAGAGTGTTGGCCATCCTTTCAAGGATGCCAATGTAATGGCCCATGTAGAACTGTGGAGGAGTTCTTCAAATGAGCCGTTGAGAATAACATCCCATCAGTAAAGTAGGATTGAAATGACTCAGGCTATTTTTCAATTTTTGTCACTCAACAGACCCAAAGCCAGCACACCAGTTAGATATGATCCTAAGCTCTTTATCTAAAGTAATAAAAAAAAAAATTGAGTACAGTGACCTGCTTAGACATTTCACAATGACCGAGGTGCAGGTTTAAGGTTATTGGTGTATATAATTATCAAAACTACTAATGCTGCAGACTCCAGTCTGTATCCCCAGAAAGTTCCCATTAGCTACTAAATGAGGAGTGGATGATTAGCCTTCAAGTAGGTGGGGAATGGGGAAGGTAACAAAGCCATACAGCTATACTAGAGGTGGGAAAATTATCCCCTCAAAGAATAATCATTTTTTGCCCTACAATAAGTAATTAGTGGTTTTTAAAATCTAGCCATGAGTCCCTATAACATGTACTATGTACCAGAGTATATCTTGTATCTCTGTTTTGTCATGGCTCTGGAAGAAGGCAGCAGATAGCGTTTAATAGATTAGTATATCTGTAGACCATATGATCAAGGTATGTATAAGCAAAGGTGTTTTCCCAATTACCAGATTTGATTTCCCAGTTTACAGCACAGTGAATTAACCCCTTCCCCACTGTTTTGACAAGTCCGCACAAATGCAAGATGCATGAAAGCAATAAAGGGTAAATGTATGCCGTTAGTTGAGTTTTAATGCATAAATGCCATTCCTATTCATTTTTCTACTTTTGAATTTTTAATGACTAGTTCTAGTGATAATTACCAATTTTCTGAATATATATTATGGAGAAATGATACATGTAGTATGTCAATGATAGTAAAATTCAATTTATAAAGAATAATTTGTCTACTAATATAGAAAACTAGTAATTATTACTAAAGATATTTGTTAAAATTTAAAAGCAGAGAAATAATGAATGTTGGGTTATTTATACTGATACTTTATAAATAAAACATTTGTACTCATTATCGTTTTGATGAATCCTGATGTGAGCCTGGCATTTTTCTATCTGAGTCATGCACACACCATTCTAATTTTTCTCACAAAAGATTAATGTGTTTGTGGCTGTAAGGGCGCTGTCAAGGGGCAGGCAACTGGTTCAAAATTGCTGATAAAGAAGCCAAGGACTGAATGGACATGGAGAATGAATTACCCTCTCCAATCCCAGTGTGGTCACGCCAGGTCAGGATACAGTCACATTAGCCCTGACTGATCTCACAGTGCTGTAACTCCATTGCCTGTAATGGAGTTACTCCTGATTTATACTAGTTTAAGTGAGTTCAGAATCAGGCTCTGTGCCTGGGAAGTGCAGAGGAAGTTTGAATTGCCGCTGCCTGCAGTGTTCTTATTCTTGAGAGTTACTAGGCTGCTCACTGAACTCTGTTTGATCTGCTGTGTGTTGGAAAGATAGTTTATACTGATAACATAATTCTCTCTTTCTAACTACTTCACTCCTCACAGTACAATGTATGTCCAGTATTCTGAAGAATCAGATGAAGATTTCATAGCTGATCACTTGAGAAAGTAAGAAGTGGCAGTTAGCCCAATAACTGGATTAAAAACCTCAGATTTCACTTTTCTCATTGTATATTTTCTTTCTAGCATTACAGGGCTTCAGTTAGGTAACTTTAGAAGCTCTTAACAACCATAAGAATCTGTTCCAATATTGGTATGGAGAATCACAAAGTTCTCTTTATAATCAGTTCAATAGGAAGCCTATTTAAACAAATAATTGTTCTGAGTTGTGAGATCAATAGCTAATGCGATTTAACTGTAATATAAGTTTCACCAGGAAGTTTCTATGGCCATTAGTCACTCTTCGATTAATACTGAAACTTCTGCATAGCATGGAGCTTTCAAAAAGTTCTACATTTTGAAGGATTAGATTAGTGATTTTTAAAATTCTTTCTTAAAAAAGAAGACAAAAACTCCATTAATATCTTTGATGCTTAAAATCCACTTGCACACATTAAGTTGTTGCAGTAATTTCTACCAATATTGCAAAGATATGTCTATGTGATGCGCATTTATCAGTGACCTCAGATCTTATTATTGCATTATGCCTGTATTTTGTGATGGGTTTTCAAAATGTTTAACATTAGCCTAACCTTCATTGTTATGTGAAATTGTTATGTACCTTTTAGTGGTGTCATCACAACAAAATAGAATATTTTAACTACAATAGTTATACTTAATTTAAATGTTCATTGTGCATTCATATATTGTTGAGCTATTTTTCTAAATGAAAATTCAATTTTATTAAAACTTTGCAAATCCCAGAACCTCATCATCAGGGTTGGCCACGGGTAGCATCTGTGCACAGGTCAGTTACCAAATTTCAAGCAGGAGATGAGTAGTGGAGTCAAAGGTCAAGCTGCATCAGGATGTCAGGGTCAGGCACCAAATTACAGACAGCAGGGAAATAGTGGATTTGGTGACAAACCAGGATAAGAAGCTGGAGTCTAGAGTCCACAGCAAGACAAGGGCTAGAACAGAAGCAAACAGATTGTCTGCATCATTGCTTAGACAACATCTCATGATGGCTTCCTGGTTTATATATCAGCATGAGCCAATCCATGGGCTGAGAGGAGCCATCACTCCTGCCCTGCTGGCCAGTACTTCCTGCAATGCCTGGTTTCACAGGTTCCTCCCGTGGAACTCCATCCTAAGCAACATCAGCAGCCCAGACCCCCCTATAGTCCCAGTTTCTAGTCCTGTAAGTTCTTATACTTACCCACCTACTCCTGTTATAGGCCCATAACCTCTGGCTGAGTTATTGAAATCCTCAAATCTTGATTTAAAGATTTCAAGTTATAGATAATCAACCATTTACTTTAGTTCAAATCATCAAGTGACCTATGTTCCATGCTCCAGAAGAAGAAAATAAACTACCAAGGATCTCTTTCAATCTCACCTGAAGGAAAGTTCCTTCCTCTCCCCAGTTATGGTGATCAATTAGGCCCTGAGCATGTGGCAAAACCTACCAAACACACCTGGGAAAGAATTCTCTGTAGTAACTCAGTTTTCCTTCTCCTCTAATGTCCCATCTCTGGCCCCTGGAGATATTTACTAATAGTATTTGTGGTTAGGCCATACGCTATTGTACGCACTCTCATCATACAATCACCTCCATGATAAATTTATCAAGATCAGTCTTGAAACAAGTTAGATTTTTTACCCCCATTATACCTACTGGAAGAGTGTTCCAGAACTTCTCTTCTCTGATAGTTGGAAAGCATTATCTATTTTCAAGCTTAAACTTGTTGATGGCCAGTTTATATCCATTGCTCTTGTACCAACATTGGTGCTTTACTTAAATAAGTCCTCTCCCTCCCTGCTGTTTGTCCTTCTGATGTATCTATGAAAGCAATCCTATTTCCCAAGTTATACTGAGTGTTTGGATTCAAAATCTCTAACTCAAATAGGAAAGAAGCGTTAATTAATGAATGTAAAAATGCTGGCCTTGCACACAAGAAGGCTCACTGAAACCAAACAAGCTATTGTGAAACATCAAAGAACTAAGACACTGTTGATTGTACCCTATCATTCATGACTCCATGAAGAGGAGACAGTCACAAACACTTGTCCCATTAGTTTGCTCTGAGGGAATGGAATACAAATTCCTGATCAGAAGGAACTGTACCATTATGCTACTTTGGATTTGTAAGCATAAGCAAGGGATCCCCAAGCTGCTTAGCCTGGGTTAACTCTAAAGGAAATACAAAGCTTCCATATCACAGCAGCTTCTACTTCCTTTTGGAACCTAAGACTGTAACTCATTTGTGTTTGTAGATTTACCTGCTTTAACCTTCTTAAATAATAATGTTATTTCTTTTTTAGTTAATAAATCTTTAATTTATTACAGGATTGGCTACCCATGTTGCCTTTAATGTGAGGACTAAGGTGCAATTGATGTGGGGTAAGTGACTGGTCCTTTGAGACTAGTAGTAACCTGAATATTGTGATTTTTGATGTAAGGGGTCATCTATCACAAAAGCAGGTTGGCCTGGATGGCAAGATAGACTGGAGAGCACAAAGGGACTGTCTCTGACTCCATGTTAAAGCTATTGAAGTGTCTGAGGAGCTCACAACTGATACTTGGTTGGTGACATCTAAATATAGAACTCTCAACCATTTTGGGGTTTATACTTGTAACAGTCTTCCCTGAGGTTGGTACTCACATTAGTGATCTATTGTAGACAGTTTGACACCCAGCATAACAGCATTAAATAATAAATGTTAATATATAAATAAAAGCTAGCTCTACCATCATCATCCCTCTAGAGTGGGTTACAAAAGCTGCAATAAGGAAAAGGTTTGCCTTATCTCCACTGACTGTGATGTTATTCAATCCAAACACTCAGTATACCTTTATATCATGGGCTACTGATGTCATAAGTGAGATCGATACATCCAGCATCCTGCACACATTTCATCAGGTCTAAACACATTCTTATCTACTTAACATCTATTTTAGTAATTCTAACACACATATAAACCTGACTGGTTTCCAACTAAGCATTTGTCAGTGTTCAGTGAGGCCTAGGGTTCTCGGCATGAGCTGGCACCTGAGCTACTATCATCACACTGGGAGTTGGGCAATCACATCACCTCATTGAAACTGTCAGGTAGGATAACTGCTTCCATCCAGACTAACTGAGGGAATAATTAGCTGTTCCTTTGTTTTGTTGAGGTCAAACACATTGGTACTCAGTTTTCATATTAATGGAAAGGAACTGCAATAAAGAATCCAAAATGTGATGAGTTATTAAAAATATTAAATTATGTTCAGACTGTATGTATAATATGTTCCTAAACAAACACTACTCTACTGATTCCATTATATATATAGTTTCTATATATTTTTGGCATAATATTTATGCATTCGCGTAAGGCAGTGATTCTGCAAGGTGCGAGTGTCAAAAGGCGCTCTGCACTTCATAGGATCAGGCTGTTGGTTCTTGTTAACCAGTCTGGATAGTGCAAAAATTTTTCTCCCAAAAGACTAGATATATGGTGATGCACAGGAACTGGGAGTCAGGACTACTGTATTCTATTCCCATTTATGTTACTAAGTAAATTGCACTGTGGCCTCATGGACCCTATTTTAGTCTCTCTTCCATGTTATTACACCCATTATGAAAAAAGGGAAAAAAAATCAGGCATAGGAAAAATAAACTTTATTCTAGAAATCACTATGTAATTCACTTTAGAATTAGACAATGTAGGTGTAGTTACTATAATCCAGTAATATGTATGTAATTTCGGAGAGAGTGTGAAATCATGACATGACAGACAGGACACTTCACGTTCACGTCACTATAAAATATCACATTTTATATCTTCAGAATCCACAGTTTACATCATGGAATATAATATAGAGCAGTTTCTATTCATAATATTTTTATGAAATAGTCTGTTTCAGAAAGATCAGATATTTAATCTTCTTTTCTCTAATTATTAAGCTCTATATTTCATGATAGTTGTTACCAGAGTGCAATGTTTTTTTACTCCTATAAAAATATTTATTTCAAGTTGTTCATTTATGCAATTATTAACAAACTATGGGTAGATTAGAAAAGATCTATAAAGTGAAAAACATTAGTCTGGAGACATTAAAGAGCAGACACTATATGTGTAACAAACTTTCCTTATAACTTCAAATAAAAACTATGCAACACAATGGTAATATGCAAAAGCACCATTTCTATACTCAATATTTCACAGATCAACTCACCGCTAACCGCACAAGAAAAAAGATGGACTTTATATACTGTAATGAATATAAAAGGGCCATTGATGTGGACATAGAGTGTGTCACAGACACCATAGTTTGGTTAAATACAGTTGCTGAAACTTCACTGAAAACTATAACCACACCAAACTACCTAATCAGGCAAGTTCTAGTGCAGAGTTAAACTGGTACCAATGCACTGCTTGGACTATAAACCCTCTGTTCCAGAAGCCAGACACCTTACCCTCGTCCCTCCTTCATGATCATGACAGAGGTAGGAGAAATGAGGTGAGAGGGGATATCAACCTATGAAGGACAGAGGCAACCCACTCACCATTCACTGCTGTGCTCATGAAAAATGCCCAGACAGGCCACTATGTTTTAGGGATCTCATTTTGGAAACTTTCTAACCCATTGCCTGCAATGGAACCTACCATACAGAAGGACTGCATTCATCTTACAGTCCACCCCCACCCTGCTGGGCAACTGGAAAGGAATCCATTCACCTTTTGAGGAGAAAATTCCAATTCATTGAATTTGAAACTGTATGCAAAACAGTAAGATTTCTTTTCTTTCCTTCTTTTTTGTTTTTGTTGTCTTTTGTTTTGTTTAAGAAGAAAAAAAATGTTTCAGTTGTCCTGATACAAAAATTGACAATTTAGTTTATGCAAATTTTCAAGATTTTGACTTTTCATCAGGTTTTGGTATGGGAAACATCAAAAATTCTCATGGGATAGGAAAACTGATGTGGCTGTCAGAGCATCTGCACTAATCTAGTTCTGTGCATTTGTACTCACAAGGGCTCAGGAATCCCCATGACAAAAAAAAGTTGGTTACAAAATCATGACTGGAAAGCTAGTCTGGGCTCTGGTAGACCAATGGCAAAGCCAGTTTCAGAGCTGAAGTCCCTTTGTTTATTAAAAAAAAGAAGAAAAAGTCTGCCAATTGCCCCCGATTTTTACATTGGGGAGCTCCAGCTCAAACTTCTCACTGGATCATAACTATGGAGGTTTGGAGCAGGGGAGAGGCAGTTTTCATAAATGAATTTTAAACCAATTATGGCACTAGAGGTTAAAACCTGGTGATAAAAGGAGGGAGAGGCTCTCAATCACCTGATGCCATCATGTCTGATGCTTGCATCATGCCTCCCCTGAATAGTTCACCTGCTTCTCCTGCTGTAATTTGGGATCCCTCAGAGATTTTCCTTCTCCCCATTCCCCATGGCTACTGCTTCTACCACTAGGGCCCAAAACAAGTTTCACCTACCCTCCCATCCCGATCAGTTCTTTCTGGCCCTTCCATTCTGTGCATTCCCCTCCCCTCTGTAACTTCAGTTCTTCTCTCCACCCTACCCTCAAACTAATTATTATGAGTCCACCTCCCCTCAATGCCCCTGCCTTCCAATAACTTATATCCTTCCCCCTTTCAGGTCCCCTATCCTTTCCCATGAGCTTGGCCTGGGTCCACTTCTCAATGAGATGTGTGTGAAGACAATCTCTTCCCCACCACAGTAAAATTATGCATCTGATTGGAAGTTAAAAGGTAGCATGTTCTCTATAGGTGTCCATCTGCTCTGAGGCTGTCATTCTTGGTTCAGCAAGAGTGCAAGTCAGGGACATCACTTAAAAAATTTCTGGAGTGGGGGGCAAAGTTGTATCCGCATGTAGAACATTTATGTATATTCTGCAAAGTCTGGAGGGAGGGGGGAACAGGGAGTGGAGCATATTGACCTATGAAAAGTCAGGGGTTAAACCAAGCAAATGCCCTTTACTCCAGCAAATGAAGCCCTGGTGCATGTTCCAGAGTTAACCTTCAGAGCACACTGTAAATCACATTGATTCTGCCAGTACAACACTAATCTAGCCTAAACTCAAGGTGAAAGAGAGTTATGGATGATAGTAGCAAAGTCCATATCTGAAAGATAATTTATCCTTCTTTCCAGGTGCAGGTGATATGAACAGTCCTGGCTATTGTTGCTTCCAGGGCTGCTAACTATATGAACTTCCCAGTTCTAAATTTGCACCAGGACTGAGCCCCAGGACCTTTAGGCATGATAGTTCATAGCCCCGGCACCTCTGCCGTATCAGTTATGCAAGTTTAAACAAATGCTCATTATACATTAATCACTACTACTCCTCTAATGGATAAATAAAAGATTCATAGATTTTTAAAGTTATAAGGGACCACCACTATTGTTTAGTCCAGTGGTTCTTAAACTGGGGCCACCGCTTGTTCAGGGAAAGCCCCTGTTGGGATGGGTCAGTTTGTTTACCTGCCGCATCCACAGGTTTGGCCAACTGCGGCTCCCACTGGGTGCGATTCACCACTCCAGGCCAATCAGGGCTGCAGGAAGTGGTCCGGGCCGAGGGATGTGCTGGCCGCCCTTCCCACAGCCCGCATTGGCCTGGAGCGGTGAATGCAGCCAGTGGGAGCCACGATAGGCCAAACCTGTGGATGCAGCAGGTAAACAAACCGTCCCGGCCTGCCAGGGGCTTTCCTTGAATAAGCGGCAGCCCTAGTTTGAGAACCACTGGTCTTGTTTGACCTCCTTCATAAAAGGACATAGACTTTTACCCATTCATTTCTGTATCAAGCCCCACTAACTTGTGGCAGACTACAGCATGCCTTTTAAAAAAAGACATCCAGTCTTTATCCTCTCCTAAAGTAGATTAGTTAACTTTGAGCAAATCCATAAGGACCAGATTTTTAAAGATATTTAGGCACCTACAATTGCACATAAGTACCTAATGGCACTTTTGGTGTTTAAATACCTTTAAAATCAGGTCCTAAGTCCTTTGCTGCATTGGCATCTTATTTATTGTGAATATTCAAGAATGTTATCATAAAAATAACAGATGCTTCAGGTCAGACAAATATCTTTAGCATTTTTGCCAAGTAAAATATATTTAAAATAATCTTAATTATATGTAAATAATTTGTAGTTTAAGCATTTCATGTTAATATTTAACTTTCATAATAAACTAAAAGGTATACTTTTTAAAAAATCCATAGACCTTGTAGCTGAATATAGATAGATATCAGCTACTATGTTAATATTTTTATGGTAATATTGATGGGCCAAACAAGTTATCTAGTGTGAGTTCTGCACTATTTGTAAGAACTAGTGTGGCCTGAAAAATACATAATACAAACAGCCTTTTGCTATTCTAATATATGCAGTTATGTCAGTGCCCACAATGTGTGGTATATGATAACTAGCTGTAGTTCATAATAGAAACAAATGCTATTATCCTCAAACAACCCATTAAAAACAATAATGCATAAATAAGGTGCAACTCTTATGAAAATTTCATTATTTTCAAGCATTTGCATAGCTTGAGTCATAGTGTATGCCATACCCCTAGACAAACAATTACCATTTTTCAGTCTTATCTCTAACTGTAGTTTGATACAGCCTGTAGCAAATACATATGCATCCATAAATGCTAAAGTAAATGGCTGACTTTGGATATACCCACAAACCACTTTTTATGAAGTCAAATGGCAGTATAATCAAGGGAAATATGTTCCTCCCTCTCCCCTATTCTAGTTGTTTAGAGCTGAAGTAACTTATCACAGGGGAATATAACTATGCCCCAATCCTGTTAGGTGCTGAATGTCCTTAATTCACTTTGACTCTAGCAACCACTTCAGGAAAAGAGGTAAAGTGGCAAAATTAATGAGGTCTGAACACACTAATTAAACTTCACAGGCCAAAGAGAGTTGATTTTATAAACAGCCTTTAGCTCTGCTTTATGATTGGTTTTTTTCAGTGCTTCCTCCACTCCCACAAATGGCTTCCCGGCCACCTTTTTGTTTCTGTGCTGTCGATAACACTTTTTCCCAGGAGCAAATGTTTATTTCTGCCCTTTTTATTGGTAACAAAACAATTAACCTGTGCTGTAACAACTCTCAAACTCATTGAAGATGGGATTTTCTTATCAGCTCAAGTAATTCACTTCTATGGCGCTTTGATCTATGTTCCTGATATTTTCAATAAAATGGCAAGTCCATGTGGAAACAGATGCAGTGAAGCATCCAGTCATGAACTTGTCCTTTTTTATTCTGCTGGTTTGATAACATTTCTACAAAAAAGGGACCATTTTTAACTTAACCAAAGTGACATTTTTACTTTTCCATGTACAAACAGAAGTAGAAATGTAATTTCATTGGACCTCATGTTTCCCATTGAACTGTCCAGACCTTTTCAAATACATTCTTTCGTTTAATACAAACTTTTTTTTTACTGCAATGAAATATTGACTTATTTTTACACACATACATATCCATATATAGGAACTCCTAAGGACATGAATATTATCAGTGAGCGTACTCTTTTACCAGTCTACATTCTAATGAAGACTAAGTATAAATTATGGTTATCTAGTACTGTACTGGAGATTTTAATTTCAGAAATGCAGCCAGCTAGACAACTTGATATATAACATCCAAATGATGCTTTGTTTCCTGAAGCTTTTCCCTCCCCTTCTCTCCCCCCCCCCATCAAAATAAGGCTTTACACTATTAACTGTTGCTTCCTTGGAGGTATCCTATATATATATAGGCACTGCCATCTCAAAAAAAAAAAAAAAAAAGAGCTATTTCCTTGGAACATTTACCAAATACAATGAACTGTCTTAAAGAAATTGAAACATTATCTCAATTTAATACAAGAAAATGGATGCCTGTCCCAGGCTTCGGGCATGTCATCTGTTTGTACAAAATATTCCAGGCAAAAAAAAAAAAGCAACTACTCAGAAATGTAGCCCAACCCACACACAACAAAAGAATTGGTGGAACAATAATGCCTATCTCAGCATTTGCTTTGTGAAGCGTGCATGGCCTATATGCAGGTTGTCATGGAGGAGAGTGGCTGTTAGACAAAGGAGAAAGTAAGTCAAAATAGGAGCGCTCTATTTCTGGTGTTCATATGTTGTCGTGGTTATTAATATCACATGGGGAAGTAACACTGCATCTTTTTTTTATAATGAGACACAGCACATGGAACAGGGTGGGGACAGGGCAATATATATATAACAATCTGAAAGGAGTAGATGTCCCAGAGAAGTCCAACAAATAGCCAAACAAGTGTGTATTGAAGAGGTATGGGGGAGTGTGGTGTTGCAGGGGTGTGGGAACAAAGTATGTGCAGGTGGGTATGGTAATATTCTTTGTCCCCAATCACTCTCTTCAACTCTACCCTGCCAGAATGAGTGAGGGAACTGACAAGGTCATTCTGTTTCACCTGGATTTTGAGTAGGCAGGGGAAAGTGTCCCTTTTTCCTTCACATTGACAGAGTTGGAGATGGCATGCTTTCTTTCTCTGACTGTCCCCCAAGGAGGGGTGGAGGAGTCATCAGAAGGAGTGTAAAAGAAATAATTACAGCTAGGGAACTCCTAGATTATTTTCCAGTCAGGTGCTGGTGCCTCTCCACCCACTACTGAAAAGCGTGGAGGCCCTTAAGATCTTCCATCTGCCTAAGGAATTCTCATTTGACTAACAAGTGAAGGAGGAGATGGAACTGAAGGAAAACTTCTACAAACTGAAGAATAAGAGAAGAGGGGGAATGGTCACTTTCTCTTAGTAAAGCACAGGGCGCTGCTTTCATCTCTGTTCCTTCTACTTAACCCTGGCTGCCAGAAACCCCAGGCTGACAATAGTTCTAGGCTGGAAGGACCAGAACTAAAATACTTTAATGAAAAGCAAAAGGTCAGCTATGCAGAAAGGAAAATGAAGAATCCACATGGGGGCATTTCTGGGAAGGAATGTGGTCCATTCCCACACAGTTTGTAAGGTAAGCCAGGGTCCCCAAGTGAATTGCTAGTACTACTAGAGTTTCTTTACAGCTTAAATGGCTGCCTAGGTTCTTATTCAGCTTGCAGTGTTTACAGGAAGTCTTGTCACTGCAGAATTCTTAGACACCTTTAAAATCCCAAATTAAACTCAAAAAGACAAAAAAAAAACAAAACAAAAGTGTTGGATTTTTTTTTAAAAGCAAAACATTAGAATTTTCAGATTTTTTTGAAAAAGCTACAATCTTCCCAAGATTTATTATTATTGGCAACATCAGCTCCATGTTAACACCGTTTTTGTTGCTGTGTATGAATAGCTAAGATCTGTGAAAGTTTTCACACATTCCTGAGAGATGCAGATGAGGTTTACTGAAATTGAACGTTGAATTGCTGAATCTGAAATATTGAACTAAAATGTGAGTGGTACTTTTAATGCCTTAGTGGTAGCTAATAAATTAGCTACTATTGAACTTCTGAGTCTTATTGTCTAATTAAAGTATTCCTTAAGGTCCAAATTTTCATGTAAAGAAGTATAATTGAGGGGAATTTACCCAGAGAGATGCTGTGAAATTAATTTACAGAGTGATTATCTTACTAGTTGTTCCTTTCTTTTCTGGGTGATTAAAAAATTCTCTATATTAGGCCTTCCAGAAAATATAATATGTTTTCTTAACTTACATGTAAGATCACTTTTGATAGATCTTAGTTTCAAGCAACAGCCAAAATATTACAATTCTCCATATAGAGGTTAAATTGAGTTTCAAGCAATAGTAAGAATATCACAATTTCCCTTACAAAAGTTAAATTGGTTTCAATCTACTAAATGGTCTTCCATTTTAATGGATATACTAAGTATCTGGGAATAGAACACATGCTGTATTTGTACTTAATATTTGAGACAAATATTATAGGTCCAATTCTTAAAATATAATCATATAGTAAATAACCTTTACCCTGAGTAGTCCCACTGATCCACATACATAGTTAGAGGATCAGGCCACAGATATGTTGATATTTCTATCCAAGCCTTTTGAGGTGAAGTTCAAGATATACTGACTGCTTAAGTACATATTAACTGATGTGAAAATGAGGTCAATATCTTCCTTGAAAAACAACGATTGCTAATGTTCACCAGAATAAAGTGTTAATACATGTATGGTTAGATACTGCAATCAAAGGGATAGAGTACAATTCCTTTTAAGTACATCAATCACTAGCAAGTTTTTCCCTCTCAAACTAAAAGTATAAAAGAAAAACCAGATTAAAGGTACAGAAACACACAATTGTTCACTCCTTCAGATATAACCAGTTGTCTGCTGTAAGTTCAGTGAAAATGTACAGGAAATATATTTGTGTATGCAGTCTTATTTGTTAACATTCTTCAGAGATCAGTAATGCTAAGACCTGAAGCAGATCGTCAGTAACAAGACTGACTTTCTATGATTTGAGCCAATCATGACCCAGGATTTCTTCAAGAATGTTTATAAAAGCAAAAGAGTAGTATTAATACTCTTCACTCGTGTAAAGCCTAACAACATCATATGTGACTCTAAATAAGTAAGTCTTGGAACACACCCTTGTAATGGCACGAAATAATAGTGTATTCATTTTAATGATGGATAAACTCACTTGAAGTGCTAAATAAAGAGAGAGATACATAATGAATCATTGACAGACCAGAGAACAGAAAGTGTTAGATGTATTTTGGGATTCACAAAACTCCTTCTCAGCTGCTGCTGAAAATTGTAGGCTCCTGAACTCAATTGGTGTTTAAAAACTTTTGCATCAAAAGTTCCTGGGGCATCAATATTTCTGCTTCTGCACATGTGCACTGTTGCTCTTCTTCAGGTGCCCAGATGCTTAAGGCCCACTGTGATACAGCAATCATGAGAAGACTGGAATTCCTTCACCTAACTTGCCTGCAGGGCCCAACTGGAAACCGTACTCAGTGATGCCTACTGGATTGGGGCCCTCACACAAGCTTATACAAAACAGCCAAGGGGAGGTAAGGGAAAATTGCACCCTCTGTCAAATTTATAGCTCAGTGGTTAGGATACTCACCAGGAATGTGGGAGAGACCCAGTTCAAGTCTCTCCTCCACCTTAGAGGATTTGCCTATCTTTCAGGAGAGGGTTGAAATCACTGGGCTATAGGATAGTTCAAGGATTGGCAACCTTTGGCATGTGGCCCACCAGGGTAAGCACCCTGGTGGGCCGAGCTTGTTTGTTTTCTTGCCGTGTCCGCAGGTTTGGCCAATTGCGGCTTCCAGTGGCCGTGGCTCACTGCTCCAGGCAATGAGGACAGGCGGCCAGCACATTCCTCGGCTGGCACTGCTTCCCGCAGCCCCGATTGGCCTGGAGCGGCAAACTGCGGCCAGTGGGAGCCATGGCCAAACCTGTGGACGCGGCAGGTAAACAAACTTGCCCGGCCTGCCAGGGTGCTTACCTGGTGGGCCGTATGCCAAAGGTTGCCAATCCCTGGAATAGTTTGATGTGTGGGTAGTGGGAGGGGCCCTCAATTCCTCCTGTTGAAGATATTCCTCTGTGGGTAAATAGTCGTCAATCGAGAGAAGGCACACAAGCATGAGAATGACTATGTATCCTCATGCTCAGACTACTCACCTAGGATCCAGTCCACCTGTTCCAATGGTTCTTTTGTTATTTAGTTCCAGTGTATCAGCTTCAACAGGAGAGATAGAGAGTGTCCCACATCAGAAGGTCCCATAGCTCAGTGGTTAGTTAGGGTGCTCATCATGAGAGAGATGGCAGGTCCCTGCTCAAATCCCTTCTCTCCCTTGGGCACATAGGTGACTTGAATTGGAAGGTTTTCCATATTCCAGATGAGTACCCTAACCACTGGGCTAAAAATTTTGAGGGAGGACCTGCTTCTCCCTCCCTAGTTGCTTGCAAAACACAAAGAGACGCTGTGAAGCTGAGAATACCAAGCAGAGGGAGTCACTTCCCTGAAGAACTAGATTTAGATGCCAAACACTCTGAGACAGGTAGGGCATGGTACACACCCCTCTCCTCAATACCTCCTATTGGCCAGTGGAGGCATGAAGCAACTGAGTGTGCTGGCTTTTGTGACTCCCATTCTTAGGCACCTGTCTGTCCTTGTTCACTGCACCAGGAGCCTACGCACTGAACTTGGGTTTATGAATGCAAGTGATGTTGTAAGTGCCTAGCAATTCAGCATGGCAATGTTCAGCAGCACCACACCTAAGTTCCTTTGTGAATCTAGCTCTAAGTGACTTGACTTCTCATCTTATGCTTTAACCTCTAGGCTATATCCCCTCTGTTCTGCAACTATGGGCACCTTGGTTAACAGTTATCTTAAGCAGATTTGTATTTCTTTTCCAGGAGTTACTACTTTGTACTACATTGGTTTTTTTGTCATATATCAGTAATGCCACTTGCACAAGCAATCTGTATGTGAAAACTTAATGAATCTCTGCCATATTATCATGGTTATTACAAACCATCTGTCAATGTTTTTCACTTAAATATCAGTTGTAGAATTATTTTCCTATAAAAGGATATTTTCCCTCAAAAAAAAGTTAATGAAAAAATATATGGACTCAATAAATTCAGAAAACCACACTTACTTGTCTCTGTTGTATATCTTATAGTACAGTATACTTATGGCAAGAAAAATAGGATCAGGAAATATTAGATCTTAGGACATTAGATTTTAATGTGGTACTTAATAATCTCAGTTCAAAGACTCAGCCAGAGTCAGCCAAGCACAACAGGTGATCTAGAGCCTAAAGAAAGCTAAAGTAGGACAACCAGAACCAAAGCAAATGCTGGAAAACTTGTGGGACTATCTGTGTGGGTGTGGGTGTGTGTAAGGGAAATCTTTTTCTTTCTAATATTTGGGGCAAAATTAGTCCATTGGTAACTGTAGATGGGCAGACTCACCCCTGCAGCACCTCCTGCTGGTGTCTTCTCAGAATTAGCTCAATTCAGCTCTGGAGCACCCTCTGCAGCCTGGTGTTCTGCCTGTCCTCTGGCCCCTGTGTCCCTCCATGGACCCAGTGCCCTTTTATCTGGGGTGATACCCCCTTGGTAGTAACCCCTTTCTCTCAGGGTCTCCCCTCCCTGGGAAACCCCCATCCTCTATTCCCACCTCACCTCAGTGTATGGCTACTACCAGTCAGTATCTAACCCCACACCCTGGGGCAAATGGCCATATCAGCCTACTCATCACTAGCAAGCTTGGGTTTGGACCTGCTACCTTGGCCTACCCCTGGACTGCCCTCTGCAACCCCCAGTACCTCTTGGCCTAATGCTAGGCCACAGCCTCGGGCTTTCCAGGCTGTAGCTCCCCAGCCCTGCTTCACTTAGGTACCCTGTGTCCTACTCATTGCAGCCAGGCCCATCTCACTCTACAACTAGAGAAAGACTCTGTCTGCCACAGGGCTTCTCTGCCTTTATAAGGCCAGCTGAGTCTGTTTTGGGTGTGGCCCCAGCTGCAGCCACTTCCCCCAGTCAGCCAGTGTTTTGCCTTGCCCAGCCAAAAGCTGCTTTCTCAAGCCACAGCCCCCTCCCAGGGCTGTTTTTACCCCTTCAGGGAAGGAGCAGGGGACCACCCTGCTACAGTAACCATTATATCCCCCAATTTTAAAGTTAGCAGAATGGATACAGCACATTTTGTAGATGTCTCTTTATTATACATTATGCTTTTGTGGTTCTGACATTTTGAACCATAGATATAGACTCATAGACTTTAAAGTCAGAAAGGACCATTATGATAATCTAGTCTGATCTCCTGCACAATGCAGGCCACAGAATCTCACCCACCCACTCCTGTAACAAACCTCTAACCTATGTCTGAGTTATTGAAGTTCTCAAATTGTGGTTTGAAGACCTCAAGCTGCAGAGAATCGTAATACTCTGATAGAAAATTTTCTAATACTCTGATAGAAAAAACGAGTTCTCAGCTAGTGATATTTTGAACACCTATATAAACAGTATCTCTTGGTTTTTAGTCTTGTCCTAACTGGCAAAAATCTGAGACAAAGGACCATAAGGATCTTTTCACTATATTCACAGATGAATGCACAAATGAATGAATGAATGAAGCCGTTGGGCCAGTTAGCCCTGTTTGGTTAGCCATGCACTGCTACACCTGCACTGGATGTTGCACTTAAAAAGGAGACCCAGAAGTATAAAATTGATTGGAAAGGAGAGTAGAAGTCTGTGAGGAGCCAGAGGCGAGTACAAGGCAGGGAGAGGGTGTTCTGGAAAAAGCAGAGAGAAACCCAAAGGAGCCCAGGGTGGACTGAAAGAAATAGAAAAAAGCCTGAAAAGAGGGAAATATGAGACCAGAGTTGGCAGAAAAGAATAGCTGGAATTAGAGAAGAGATGACAGACCTCTTAGAAAGGAAAGACTAGACCCAGTTTGAGACTGGGACAAAGGCCTTGTATTTGGTCTGTGTTTTATGCTTGAATTTCCTGGAAAGGATGGATTATTGCTAATGATTTAGCCAGAGGTCCAAGTCACTGCAGCAAGTTATATCTGTGACTGGAGTAGGCCAAAGAGCATGGAGAGGAAGGTAAAGTGGAAGTGCTGCAACATTAGGCATTACTGTGAGGAGGCACTCTGGGATGGGGAGTCTTATATCAATGCCCACCCTTTTTATTAGCGCTTCAATGCAAAGACCGTGCCCTCTTTTAAGCTCAGAAAAAAACATAGGATGCCATGGGTAGAATCAGAAACAAATACACAATGTTAATATACATAAACTTTCATCAGCAGTGATATTCAAGTTTGCAACAGTGGGTTATGGTAGTGGTAGTATATCTATTGATTTGTTCTGCACATGAAATCTTGTATTAATAAAAAGAAAAGCAGTGGCTTTCTGGGTGAGCTAACTGAAACTGCAAAATGTCAGACACTAATATGAAAGATGATATCATTCTGGCCTATGTGCTATGAGAATGAATGAAGTGTGTTAGAAGTGGGCTCCAGCGGGCAAGAATTTTTTTTGCAGAAACAAAGAGTACATCATTTGGTAAAGGATCTCTGAATATTCTGGTACTTTTTGTACCACCTCAGGAAAGCAAGGATCTCTGTGCTAAAAATGAAGGGGGTGGGGGTGCAGGATGACAGATGCATTGCTTTGGAAGCATGAAATATTCAAAGACTCTATATCACCTTTATAAATGTTACATGTATCTTTATGGGCTGGCTAGTGATTGTATTCCTGACTCAATGGGTGAGCTAAAATGTTACATTCTCACTCTCCTCTCCCCTCCCAGGCCCCAGTAACTGATGAACATCCCTAATGCAGGTATTTCACCCCCTGGGAAACAGTATATACTGATGAAGAACAAAGAACAAAAACAAAAAACTGCATAAAGAGACATCCCTGATCTGGGAGAAGGATCTCACTCAATCCAAGAATTGACATGAAACTGTGACTAAGAGCCTTAAATACTTGAATTGCATCTGGGATCCCATGTGGAAGATGGTAACTGCCTAGTAAGCTAGACCTGCAAATAAGCTGTTTATTGTTTTCACAATATGTTTCCTTTTGTAATGTTTTTGTTCTGAATAGATAGGAGCTGGCTGGTCACTGGGTAACCCTGCCATTGCCTCTGAGAGAACAGGACTCTAGGTGCCAGAATAAAGTCTGACCTCTTGAGGTAATCACAGTGAATTTCAAGAGTCTGCAGTTTAAGGCCTAGATCTACAGGGAAAGAGTTGTGGGACTCTGCCCTGAGAAAGATAATAGACAGAGACCTGAGATGAAAATGAAGGTGCGCTCAAAGCATCCATGAGAGGGTCAGAGGAGGAACTGTGACCAGACAAAAGCAACAAAGAGTCCTGTGGCACCTTAAAGACTAACAGATGTATTGGAGCATAAGACCGGAGGGACTCTGTAGAAGGAAATCAAAAGGGCAGAAGCACAACCAATCCTAGTGCTAATGGCTAGGATTAGAAATCAAAATTTCTGAATGCAACAAAGTTGTGGTGGCAGGAAATGGAAAAATATTGCTTAATAAATACAAAATACTTCAGAGAACTTCATTTATGCACATAAAGAATATAGTGTACATAAACACTCTGATATATAATGATGATTTTTTTAAAAATAGCCAATTTAGTAAATAAAGGACCAATTTTCCAATACTTGCTATCAGGGGGTAATGCTTACTGTCTCTCACTCATTCGTCTATCATGCAACAAGAGATATATGAAAGCTAAAAAAAACCTGGGAATTGTAGCTGTTGAGCCTTATTGAGCCTCAGGATTGCTGGTCCTTGTTTGTTAAAGTTGGTGCAGTTTTCTACATAAGCCCTAAAATTGGAAACCAAATTTCCTGTCCAATGCAATGCTGTCCTCTACTATTGTTACGATCTTGTAGTTAACACATTGCAACCCCAGCAGCCTTGACGTTGGCACGGTGGGCGAGTGGCCTTGGTGTGGTCAAGTGAGAACAAAAGAGTTATGGATACTCTAAGAGTTCCCCGTTGAATCTGAATGTTGGGTGCAGGAAAAAGCATGTATCTCCTGAATTGAGGGCTTGCTGGAGAGGCTCAGGTAAGCCACTGGCTCCCTGATTCCCTGTGTGTGGGTAAATATAATATATATCTACTCTGTCCTGTCTGGATGGCAGGGCCAGCTCCAGGCACCAGCAGAGGAAGCACATGCTAAGGGGCGGCATTCCGTCCATTCTTGGGGCAGCAGAGTCCGGGCGGCTTTTTTTTTTTTTTGGCTTCAGGTGGCAAAAATGGTAGAGCCGGCCCTGCTGGATGGAGCCGTCTCTCTTGCTTAGATTAGTGTTAGGACAAGGTTTTTGGTCAATTGTGGGCATTGAGACTAATAAGGGGTTTTTTCTTCACTGTCAGATTGGCTGGGGCACAGTGGGTTTTTTGCAGAGCAGCTCATGAACCCAGTGAGGGTAGATCAGGAGATACTTAGCAGGAGACAGGTTCACAGTACTGGTTCTTGTTCCATATGCGTTGGGTTCCCAGAGTTGGAAATTGATTTAGGTGAAGGCATCTGTCATAAATAGATAGCTAAGGGTTAATGTTTCTTTTACCTGTAAAGGGTTAACAAAGGGAACCAAACACCTGACCAGAGGACCAATCAGGAAACCGGATTTTTCAAAGTCAGGGAGGGAATTTTTGGGGTCTGAGTCTTTTTGTTTGTCTCTCAGCTATGAGAAGGTTCTTTCTATCTTCTAATCTTCTGTTTCCAAATTGTAAGCACAGGTAGAAAAACAATATAGGCTTTTGTGTTGTTTTGGTTGTATTTACATGTGTGTAGCTTGCTGGAATGTTTCAAATTGGATATCTTTTTGAATCAGACTGTTTATTCATATTTTTCTTATAAGCAATAGCCCTGTATTGTCACTTGATGCAAAGATTATATTCTTATGTCTTTTTTCTTTCTTTTTATATAAAGTTTTCTTTTTAGACTTGTTGAGTTTTTTCTTCTGGGTTATATTAAGAGAAGGGAGGTATTCTCTTTTGTGTTAGATCTACGAGGGTGAAACTCTGCAGCACCAGGGAATGGTGGAGGGGGAAGAGAATAGACTATTTGGTTTTTCCTGTATTGGGGTTTGTTCTTGTGGAATAGGAGAACATGCTTCTTGGTATGTGATGTAAAGAGATTGCATCAGACTCTCAGGTGAGCTCCAGAGAGGAAAGTCTGGGTGGAGAGATACGGGGAGGGAAGTGGGTTATTTCCTTTTCAGGTTAAGACTCAGGGCTTCTGGGTCTTGGGTCCCCCAGGACGTTTTGGGGAGACCAGAGGGGGCCAAAACCCTGGAATTTTTGGATGGTGGCAGCGAGATCAAAGCTAAGCTGGTAATTAAGCTTAGAAGGGTTCATGCTAGGCACCCAGATTTTTGTATGCTAAGGTCCAGATTTGGGAGTTAGGCTTATGATAGCATCTCAAAAAGAAGCTGAGGAATGTGGTTGGGGCTCATAATGTCTGGTAAACAGGAGGCAACCCCCTTCTCCTAGCCCCTTAACTCTCCTATGGGGAAGGCCAGTGGGGTGCCAGCAATAGGCTGGGACCAGCTGTGGATAGATTGAGGTAGGCGCGGGGAGGGAAAGGTTAATGGCAACCCTTCCCAAATTGATGGAAATAAGTGAGGGAGGGATTATAACCTGCAGTGTATGAGCTATTTTGGCACAATCCTACATAACATTCTGATAGGTAACCTGGAGACATGCAGGCTTGACAGAACTACCATAGTGGAGATTAAGGGAGGATATGGTAGCAGCCTTCAGATACTTGAAAGGCTGCCATAAAAAAAGATGTTGTCTTCTGTCACAGAGGGCAAGATAAGATGTAATGGGTTCCAACTAAAGCAAAGCAGATTTAGATGAAATCTCAGGGAAAAATGTAGGACAATACAACAGACTGCTTTGGGAGGTTGTGGGAGCTGCTTCACAGGAGGTTTTCAAAAGGAAGCTGGATAGCTATCTGTCTTGGAAGGTTTAGACACAACAAATGCTGCTTCTTGGCAGGGGTTAGACTAGACCCTTACAATCCTTTCTAACCCTATGATTCTGTTGCCACTGAACAGCTCCCAGATGAGTTAATAAAAGTGCAGCCTAATTAAACAATATCCATTGCATGTTGTCATTCTTCCTGCATGCCCAGGACTATGAATAAGGGACTGTTGTACAACGTCCTTTCCGCTAATATTTCAAAGTTAATGCTTGAGAGAAACAGTTTAATGCTAGATTTGAATTTTTATCTTTCCTTTGGCTTATTATTCCCGTTATGTACGAGACTATAAAATAAAAGCCATGGAACTCCTTTTTAAACAGGCTGAGAGAAATAGCTCACAAATATTCTTCCTATTGCTGAATATTGACTGTAGCAAATAAACATTGAACATATATTTTTAAAATCAATGAAAACTATCCCAAATTCATTCTCTCTGCTGATGGAGGTAGTTTTCAGTATTATGTTGCTTCATGTACATGGTAAGGATTTCCAGAGATCATCTAATTGTTCCATGCTCACTTTGCCTTGATCACACACTATTTGAACACAGCTTCAAATTTTGTTTGCACTCCTTAAACTCAGATAACAGATTACAGTTGGGTGAAATTTTTTAGACAAAACTGTTTTCAGCAAACTATGTAGATTTAGTGACATAACATTTCACTAAATCAGTTTTGCCAAATTTTGTGGGGGAGGGAAGGTGAACAAATCCAAATAAGCTAAAATGTTTCATTTTGACTTTTTTAAAAACAAAATATTTCAGTTTCTGTTCAAAATTATTTTTTTTTAAAAAGTCCTTTTTTTTAATTCAAAAATATATTTTAAAAATTTAAATCCAAAACTGTTTGGCTTGACCCGACACTAATTTTTTTTCAGCTTTTTGATCAGCTGAACATTTTGAAATATTTTATATTTGCTTTGTCCCAAACTATTTTTTTTTTGCTGTCAAATTGAAAAATCAGTTATTTGTGCAGCTTATTACAGATTCACACAATGATAAATCTACAATATTTAATTATCATAAAAGTGCTTGGACCTGTATTGATGTAGCCAGCATGACCTCAGATTTTTGAAAATTATTTACACCTCTTGCATATAACACGTCTTCTCTAGTTTGTTAATATGTAGCAATAATCTTCCTCTGCAACAGGCCTGGTGCTTCAAAGAGGGCCACCTCACTCCATTCCTTCCACAAGTCTGAGAAATTTGTGCACATCAAAAAAGACGGTTTCTCACCTTTGTAACTGTTGTTCTTCGAGATGTGTTGCTCATATCCATTCCAGTTAGGTGTGCATGCCACGCGTGCCCGTTCGTTGGAAGCCTTTAACCCTAACAACTCCGGTGGCCTGGCAGGATGCCCCCTGGAGTGGCGCCGCTATGGCGCCCGATATATACCCCTGCCGACCCATCCGCTCCTCAGTTCCTTCTTCCCAACTACTCCGACAGTAGGGAAGGACGGCGGGTGTGGAATGGATATGAGCAACACATCTCGAAGAACAACAGTTACAAAGGTGAGTAATCTTTTCTTCTTCGAGTGCTTGCTCATATCCATTCCAGTTAGGTGATTCCCAAGCCTTACTTAGGTGGTGGGGTAGGAGTGAGATGTCGCAGCATGCAACACGGCAGAGCCGAAGGCTGTGTCATCCCTGGACCACTGGACCAGGGCATAGTGGGAAGCAAAGGTATGGACGGAGGACCAGGTCGCTGCCCGACAGATTTCCTGAATGGGCACGTGACCAAGGAAAGCTGCTGATGAGGCCTGAGCCCTGGTGGAGTGTGCAGTCATATGGCCCGGAGGGGCATGAGTCAAGTCATAACAGGCCCGGATGCAGGAAGTTACCCATGAGGAGATCCTCTGTGACGAGACAGGTAACCCTCTGACGCGTTCAGCCACCGCAATGAAGAGTTGGGGGGTTTTCCGGAATGGCTTAGTTCGCTCTATATAGAAAGCGAGCGCCATACGGACATCCAATGAGTGTAGCTGCTGCTCCCTGCGAGACAAATGGGGTTTCGGGAAGAAGACAGGTAGAAAGATCTCCTGGTTAACGTGGAAGGCCGATACCACCTTAGGGAGAAAGGCTGGGTGCGGTCTCAGCTGCACCTTGTCCGTGTGGAACACGGTATACGGGGGATCTACCGTGAGAGCCCGGAGCTCTGACACCCATCTTGCGGAGGTGATGGCCACTGGAAAGCCGTCTTCCAGGAGAGGTAGAGAAGGGAGCAAGTAGCCAATGGTTCAAATGGAGGGGACATGAGCCGGGCCAGGACCAGGTTAAGATCCGAGGTTGGGGACAGGCGGCGAACCTGGGGGTAGAGGCACTCCAGGCCCTTAAGGAACCTAACCACCGTTGGGTGAAAGAACACCGAGCGGCCTTCCCACCCTGGGTGGAAGGTGGAGATGGCCGCTAAATGAACCCTTACAGATGATACCGCCAGGCCCTGTTGCTTGAGGGACCAGAGGTAATCAAGGATATTAGAAATGGAGACCTCGGTGGGAAGGAAGTTCCGTTCCGCGCACCAGCACTTGAAACGTTTCCATTTGGCCGAGTATGTTGCTCTAGTTGAAGGCTTTCTGCTTCCCAGGAGCACCTGTCACACTGGGGTAGAGCAACGCATCTCAGACCGAGTCAGCCACTCATGAGCCATGCCGTGAGGTGCAGCAACTGAAGGTCCAGGTGACGGAGCTTGCCGTGGTCCTGAGTGGTCAGGTCCAGGTGAAGAGGCAGGGGGACAGGGTCAGCTATGGAGAGGTCCAGCAACATGGTGTACCAATGTTGCCGGGGCCATGCTGGAGTTATCATGATCAAGTGGGCCCTGTCCCTGCGCACCTTCAGTAGGACCTTGTGGACGAGCGGAAACGGTGGAAAGGCATAGAACAGGTGCTTCGTCCGCAGTATAAGGAAGGCGTCCGCCACCGAACCCGGTGAGAGACCTTGAAAGAAGCAGAACATCTGGCATTTCCTGTTCCCGCGGGACGTGAAGAGGTCCATCCGGGGACACCTCCACCTCCGGAAGAGCGAAAGAGCGACGTCCGGGAGAAGGGACCACTCGTGGGAAAGGAAGGATCTGCTGAGATGATCCGCCAGCGTGTTCCGAACCCCCGAGAGAAAGGACGTGATGAGGTGAATAGAGTGTGCTATGCAGAAGTCCCAGAGCCGCAAGGTCTCTTGACACAGGGGAGAAGACCTTGTGCCGCCCTGCTTGTTTATATAATACGTGGTCGTTGTGTTGTCGGTGAATACCGAGACACAACGGCCCTGCAGGTGCTGACGGAACGTCTGACAAGCAAGGCGGCCCACCCTCAACTCCCGGACGTTGATGTGGAGGGCTAGCTCGTGAGGTGATCATAGGCCTTGGGTCTGCAGGGCCCCGAGGTGAGCCCCCCAACCCAGGGCAGAGGCATCTGTTGTCAGGGACACCGAGGGCTGGGGCGGATGGAATGGGAGCCCCGCACACACCACGGATGGATCCAGCCACCACTGGAGGGAGCCCAAGACATCCTGGGGAACGGTGACAATCATGTCCAAAGGATGTCTGGCTGGACAGTATAGTGCCATGAGCCAGGACTGGAGAGGTCTTAGGCGGAGCCTCGCATAACCTGTTACAAACGTGCAGGCTGCCATGTGGCCCAAGAGGGTAAGACAAGTGCGAACAGAGGTCAAGGGCGCTGCCTGCAGCCTTCGTATGATGGCAAAGTGGCTTTGGCCAGAGTGGAGTCCAAGGTGGCGCCAATAAAATCTATCCTCTGAGTGGGAATTAGTGTTGACTTTTCCACACTGATCAATAGGCCTAGTCTTGAGAAAAGGCTCTTGACAATGCGGACATGACTGAGGACTTGCTCCTCGGAGGATCCCCAGATAAGCCAGTCGTCTAGGTATGGAAATACGTGGATGCGACTGCGGCGAAGGTGGGCAACGACTACAGCCATACACTTGGTGAACACTCTCGGGGCTGCAGAGAGGCCGAACGGGAGGACCGTGAATTGGAAGTGTCGGCGGCTGACCACGAACCAAAGGAACCTCCTGTGGGGTGGGAAGATGGCTATATGGAAGTAGGCATCTTGCATGTCGAGGGCGGCGTAACAGTCTCCAGGATCCAGGGATGGGATAATGGTCCCCAGGGATACCATATGGAACTTCAACTTTACTACGTATCTGTTGAGTTCCCACAGGTCGAGGATAGGTCTGAGACCTCCTTTGGCTTTGGGGATCAGGAAGTAGAGGGAATAAAACCCTTTGCCCCGCTCGCTCTCGGGAACCTCCTCTATGGCTCCTTTGGCGAGGAGCGCTTGCACCTCCTGTCGGAGGAGTTGTTCATGAGAGGGGTCCCTGAAGAGGGACGAAGGGGGCGGGAGGGACGGTTTAAAACAAACTGAAGATGGTATCCAAGTTCCAACATGCGTAAGACCCAGCAGTCTGATGTTAGCTGGGACCACGCAGGGAGGAAAAAAGAAAGACGATTGGAAAAGGGAGGGGACGGATCTGCCAAAGAAACTGGTACATCACCCTCGGGCGCACCTTCAAAAGGAAGGTTTCGGCCCGGAGGAAGGCTTGGAGGAGTTCTGGTTTTGTCCTCCTTGGTTGCCGGATTGTCTACGGCAGCCATTCCTGCCTTGCCGTCTGGCAAAGTCCTGCCTCTTCCAGGGGTGGGGGCAAGGCTGGTGTTGTTGCTGAGGCCGGAAGGGTCTGCGCTGGGTTACGGGCGTATGCATCCCTAACAAGTGCATAATGACCCTGTTGTCTTTTAGGCTTTGCAGCCTAAAGTCAGTCTTGTCAGAAAACAGCCCCTGGCCCTCAAATGGGAGATCCTGGATGGTATATTGGAGCTCCAGGGGGAGGCCAGAGCCCTGCAGCCACGAGATGCGGCACATGGTAATGCCAGAAGGTAGAGTCCGGGAGGCTGAGTCCGCGGCATCCAGGGAGGCCTGCAAGGAAGTTATCGTGACCTTCTTGCCCTCGTCAAGGATCGCAGAGAACTCCTGGCGTGCTTCTTGCGGAAGCAACTTCTTAAATTTATCCGCTGCTGTCCAGGTGTTGTAACTGTAGTGGCTTAGGAGGGCCTGCTGATTGGACACGCGGAGTTGGAGGGTGCCCGCAGAGTAGACCTTTCGGCCAAGTAGGTCCATATGTCTCGCCTCTTTGGATTTTGGGGCTGGGGCCTGCTGACCATGGCGCTCCCTTTCGTTCACAGACTGGACGATGAGGGAACAAGGGGGAGGATGGACACATAGATATTCATACCCCTTTGAGGGCACCATGTATTTATGTTCCACCCCGCACGCGGCAGGGGGAACAGAAGCCGGAGACTGCCAGATAATAGTGGCATTGGCCTGAATGGTTTTGATAAATGGGAGGGCGACTCTAGTGGGGGCGTCCGCCGACAATATGTCAACCACCAGATCTTGAATCTCTGAGACCTCCTCGGCCTGTAGGTTCATGTTTTGCGCCACGTGCCTGAGGAGGTCCTGGTGTGCCCTGATGTCAAGCGGAGGGGGGCTGGACGATGTTGTTCCAGCCACAGCCTCATCCGGGGAGGATGACGAGGAGATATCAGGCAGGAGTGGGTCTGCAGGAGGCTCTGCTTGGAGCACTGCATCCGACTTAGTAGGGAGCTCGGGGTCCCGAGCCTGGGACAACCTTTCCTCCGTAGAAGGGGGAGGAGGACGGGAAATCCTGGCCTCTGGAACCCTGTGTTCCGATATACTGGAACTCGTGGGAACCGGCTGAGGGCCTTGGGCTTGATGGTATGCCCAAGGTGTCCAAAATCCCCACTGCTGTGGTCCATGTTCTTGAGGCTGGGGCTCCTGGAACAAGGCAGCAGGCACGTCGGCGTCCGTGGCGTATACACTATCCGCCTGAGAGGACACAGATGGCTGGCAGGACGGCCAGGGAGGCGCCGAACGACACTGGTATGGGTCTCTCGCTCCTGTTGGTGGAGACCTCCTCGGTGCCATGGACGGGTACCGGGAATCATAGTAGTGCCGAGATCTAGACCAGGACCTGCCACCAGCTCGGTGCCGGGAGGTCAACCGGGATTGGGGACACCAACGGTGGGAGCGGCTGCATTAGTCTCAGTGCCAGAAGCGATGGCTAGAGCCAGAGCGGTGCCGAGAGTACTGGGTCGGCCGTGAGGTGGACCTCCGCCGCGAGTACAACCGGTACTGTCGCGGTAAGCGGTGCCGGGACTGCGAGCGGCGCCTAGAGCGAGACCTCCCACGAGACCGGGAACGGTGCCGGGACCGCGATGGAGATCGGTGCCTGCTCGCCGAATCCAGGGACGGTGGTCTCATGGCTGCAGGCTTGCCTTTAGACTGGAGAACCCACACTGGTGGCACCGGGGGTTGAGGCAGCGCAGACTCGGTCATCGAGATGAGGTCCCTGGCCGAAGAGAATGTCTCTGGCGTAGAGGGGACCGTCAGCTCGACCCTGGGTCTTATTGGGGAGCTCTGTAGGACCGGACTTGATGGACCTCTTGTGCCCGGAGTCAATGGTACCACTGGCGTCGGTGCCGCGGCAGGAGTCGGTGCCGGGCGCTCCGCACGAGACTGCTTCGCGGGAGTAGAGGACGCCAAAGGCCTTCTGTCGGGACCCGGTGCTGGGGAAGGCCGGTGCCAACATGCCTTCATGGGTCCGGCGCGGTCTGGTGCCGGAGCGGTGTCGGCGCCCAGTGCCGAGGACTGAGGGTTAAGGGCCGCTTCCATAAGGAGAGTCTTTAAGCCCTGGTCCCTCTCTTTCTTGGTTCGTGGCTTAAAGGCCTTGCAAATGCGGCACTTCTCGGAAATGTGCGATTCCCCAAGGCACTTCAGGCAGGAGTCATGGGGATTGCTTGTGGGCATCGGCTTTTTACAGGCCAAGCACGGTTTGAATCCCGGCGAACCGGGCATGAGCCCGGCGCGGGGGAGGGCTAGAGCCCAAGCCCGCTAAACTATGTACAACAAGTGAATAACAACTATAAAACTAAATATTCTATACACTAACGATAACTATATACAACTAGAGAACAGTGAACAAGGAGAAGCTAGGGAAGTGGAGGACAGCTATGCCACGCTCCACAGTTCCAACGACCGACACGGCGGTAAGAAGGAACTGAGGAGCGGATGGGTCGGCAGGGGTATATATCGGGCACCATAGCGGCGCCACTCCAAGGGGCATCCTGCCGGCCCACCGGAGTTGCTAGGGTAAAAGTCTTCTGACGAACGTGCACGCGCGGCGAGCACTCCTAACTGGAATGGATATGAGCAATCACTCGAAGAAGAACTGAAAATAATTTAGCATAGGATTTGGTATAATTCACAGTTAATAGAGATGACAGCAGTACAGCTTAAAGTTCATTACTTCTTTATTCCATTCCACAAGTGTGTAATTACACAACTCCCCAATGCTGACTGTAAGAGGAACTTTACAGGAGTCTTCTATGCTTCCTTTTATTCACAGCCAATAATCCGATTATCATGTAATTGCATACCCAGGGTGTTTCTATTCCCAGACATGGCACTCTAGTCTTATGATAATGGCTTATTTATATGTTCCTTAATTTTGGAGGCCTAACAGCACCCCCATGGTTAAGGTTGCAAGACACTTTCTATTATGAGGCCATTTTTCTATTTTCATCTAAGTTCTACTTGAAAAAGTTCTCTTTGTCTGATATTTTGGGTAATTGGGCCCTGCCAGAGGAGACTTTTTGAGAGGGATAGCATAGATCACTTATGAGATATGTGACTTTAAAAAACAAAGCTCCCCACTCCCCACCAATACTCTCTGTTTCAGTTTAGGAACTGTTTTGTTTGTTTGTTTTCCTTAAATAGCTTGAATTCAGAACTTGTTTAGGTGTCTCCAGGAAAGCTATTGCATAGGGATACATTGAATTTTTTTGCATGGATAAATGAACAGTTACTTGTTAAAAAGTGTAGGGGGGAGAGGGGAGAATTTCTGCTTGGAGGCGATATACACATATAGGCCCTGTATCAGGAAAGCATCTCCATTCAGGTTGAAACTTAAGCACATGCTTAAATTTAAGTTCATGGTTTAATCCCATCAAAATCAATGTGACTGAAATGTGTTTTAAAGGTAAACACGTACTTAAGTGCTTTCCTGAATTGAGACCTTTAAAAGCAGAAAGAGCAGAAATAGAGCAGGACTTCTGCACAATTTATAAATCTGACAGGGATTTCTGCAAAAGTTAGACATTTCTCGAGTCCTGTCCCTAATTGATACTCTCTCCCTCCTACAGACTTTTATGTGTGGGTGGGGTGCTAAGTTTAAAGCAATTATTGCTACAGGACCTGCTTGTCTGGCCCAGTGCTGTTGGAACAAGGCTGTACTCTTCATGGCCTCTGGGAGCCCCTCCTTAAAATGCTGCTGTCAAATTACAATGAGTGCTGTTGGAGTGATTTCTCTCACTGATAACATTCATAGGCTCCCTGGGTATATTACTAAATTACCCTTTCCAGCAATGATTTATTGGTTCTCATATCAATACTTTGTGAAGGATTTTTTTTATCTTTCAGAAGTAAACGAATTGCCCATGCTTGGGGAGGACATCCCTGAACCAATACAAGTTCTTCACCACCTCCTATTCCCACTGTGACTATTTTATATAAATTGAGCAATTGAGGTGGTACATTTTTCAGGAACAAAGTATAATGCTTTGAACTAGATTCACTGAATGAGTTTCATTACCAAGAGGAGCTGCCTCTGGATACAAAGCTGGTAGGTTATATGGCCACAATCCAGCTGAGCACTTGCTCATAATTAGGAAAGTGAGTAGTTCCATAGACTTCAGTTGGACTACTTGTGCTGAAAATTACACACTTTGCTGGACTGGGGCCAGAGTGTGTCAAGCAACTCTATGGTGTGAGCTCTTCTTCCTTTGTTGTTGTTAATCAGAGAACATTAGCTTAAATTGGAAAGCAAATGCATAGATTCACCTGTTCCTCCTTTCTTCACTTGATCTTCTTCCTAATTATGCAGGATTCTTGAAGTCCCTAGCAGAGGATAGGGAAACTTTTTATCAGAGCCCTTTATAGAAACAAAGCCAGCCCGTCACCATATTAAGCCTGATTGTGTGATGTCTCCTTTCCATCTCAGATTTACAATTAATTTCTGTTACCTTCATTTGCATATGATTCATGACTTGGCCAGAAAGGACCATTGGATTATCTAGTCTGACCTCCTGTATAAATCATAGGCCACCAATACCATCCAGCATCTGCACACTAAACCCAACAACTGAAAGGAGACCAAAGTGTTGCAGCCAGCTGGAGACTAAACTATTAGGTGGCACAGACAGAGAATGAGTGGGATTAAGGTGCACCAGGGCCTGAGGCTCCCACAATGGCAAGGAAACTATTGAGATAAAATCTGGCAAAATGGTGATCTTCCATAAATCTAAAACTATTAAATTAACTAGCTGTAACACAATAGCAGGTATCTTTTGCTGCCTCCGATGGAATCCTAAAGGAGATGCAGCCTCAGTACTGCTAACTCACTGGGGAGAGATGTGGCTCATTAGACTCCATTCTGAATATAAGGGAGGGGGAACTAACCCCTGAGCAACAAAGATCAGAGAGAATTCAGGTCATGAGGGAAGGGACTGTAAGAGTATTTACATGCTGCAGTAAAACACCTGCAGCTGGCCCATTTCAGCTGACTCGGACTCTAAAGTAGCAGGCTAGTTGTTTGGACTCAGGAACTATCCCACTCACAAGGTCCCAGAGCCCAGGCTCCAGCCTGTGCCTAAATGTCCCCACTCCAACTACATAGCCCCACAGCCCAAGCTGCGAGAGCCTGAGGCAGTCAGGAGTGTTTGACTGCAGCATAGACACTCCCTAAAAGCTAGGAAGAAAGGCTAAGTTGGGGGATGCACATAGTTTCATTTTGGAATAACCTTGTTAATAAAACAGATCATTGCAGGAGGTTGTTTTATGACTCTACATTTTTGTCAGATGGAGAGTCTGCCAGCTTTCCCTGGTGCAGTACATTTTCACTTCTGATGCTTGGATAAGACCAACTATGTATATCTCATGTTTCAGGAAATGAAACAATTGCCACTTAGAGGTCAGAAACTGATTTCTATTCCTACCCAAGACTAGGTCTGTTAGTGGGCTTTCAAATACCAAGGACTGGCTGCAGCTGGAGGCAGGATATCACATTTGATAGGCCAGTGGGGTAACCCATATAGAAATCTGTATGTTCCAGAGAGCTGGGTTTAAATCCAAACTTAAAATCCAAATAAAAATGCATTTGTAGGCTTCACCCTAATGCTTAATTGACACTTACCTAACTCAAAAAGCCACTACAGAATATGGTGTGACTGACCGGTTCTGTTGATGAAAGTCCTAGAATTAGCATAGCAAGTTTAGGTTCATTGATAGAGCCTCTGAGAGAATTGTATGAGCACAATGGTGCCTGATTTTAATGAGTATTAACTTTACCTGCAATTAAAGGTCGAATGTGCAGCCTTAATCTAGGTCAGAGCTCAATGGCTTGAAAGAAGTAAATCATAAAGCTCAATAGAGTCAGTTGCTGAGTTCCTCAGATCCAACTGACTTTAATAGCAATCAAGGGCATTTAGCACTTTACAGGAGTTAACTCTTAACAAACAAGAGGAAATCCTAGCGACACTGATATGGCAATGATATTCATCAGTGCAGAACTGTATCATATAGCTCATTTTTCAGCCACTTTGCTGCTCCTGTAACTCTGAATTTAATTTAAAATTAAACTTTTATAACCCATAAGAATTTACATGTCCGTGGCCTTGCTTGTTAACTAAACTTTTTCTTGCTCTGCTTGTAACCTGTGGTCCTTGAGTGCTGTTTTATAACAATTTCTAAATACAGACTAGAAATGGCTTTTCAGTTTTGCTTGAGGCTAATGAATTCCCTGCCACTTTTGTGTCTCTGTTAAAAAGCAGGCTAAAGATTTTCTTGTTCTCTAGAGCATTTCAGGCATTCCTGTTTAGTTCTGCTATTCATTTTCTTGTGTGCCTGCATTCAGATCCTACTTACTGGAAAGTGTTTTATAAATGTGTAGTGTACTATTCTGTGCAGATGAGTAGCATATGGATGGGGAAGTGGGAATTCTCTAAGACATAAAACACATCAACAATCCTATTCACTTCCCCCTAGTTGACTATGTGAACGTTTGAAGTGCCTGAGTTGATGAAATACAATAATTTTGATTTGATTGCATTTTGAGATACATAGAGTGTGTAGCTTGATTTTGAAGTAGCAAAAATTAGATGCTTGACTACAGTTGCTGAACTGTGGCAGGGGTAGGCTTCCAAAGATGACTCAGACAAACTTAACAGGCAGAAGAACCACGTAATTTTTTAACAGATACAGTTAAAGAACAAAGCAGGTGGTTTTTGTTTGTTTTTTGTTTGTTTGTTTTTTGAAGCATCTTCTGTTCTTGAGGAAAGTTCAAACTCATTATGATGTCTTGCTCCTGAAGCTTATATTGGAGTTATGCTTTAGCCTGATCTGCATCCCTGGAGAGCCAAATAGCCTGAAGTAAACTGCAGCCTACTGCAACTCTGTTACTACTGTTTTGTACAGCAGCAGTAGGGGTAGTGTCTTGGCTCCTGTTAGTTGCTGATTGCCATAACTGAGAATGTATAAAGTAGCACCAGTTTGCCGAGCTGAGATCTAATAACTGCAGTTGTCATGGAGTGATTGTTTCACAAGTCAATCTCAATTATAATAGGCACAGGAGTTGGCTTCTGTTTCTTTGTCAGCACTTTCCAATATAGCCCTTTAAATAAGGAAAAAATAGAAATAAATGTTAATATTTCATTTTTAGTATTAGTATTTAGTATTTCCAGCTGAGATTAGGGCTCCATTGTGCAAGACTGTACAAACTGTGAGATGCTGTCCGGAAAAGGTCGATAAGGCAGCTTATTGCAGTGAAGTGGAGACACGGGAAAAGAGAATACTAAGGATAGTTAAGTACTTTTCATACTCTGTTAGTATGACAAGCACAGACATTCACATTCAAGAAAAAGTTCTCAGAGCAGGAAATATTAACAACTGGGAACATCCCCTAGTTGCAGGTGGGAAAGGGGGTTGTGCAGATGGGAATGAAGAGACACTCAACTTCCCCAGTCAGGACCTCAGCTGAGTAATTGGACAATATGCTCGCAAAATCACATACTATGAGTTAATGGGCTCATTCATATACACTTGTGTTTGGTAAAGGAACTAAGGCCAATATTTTCAAACTGAAGCACCTTAAATTATGCCTTCAAATCCATATTTAGGCACCTGAATAAGTGGGCTCATTTCCAATGGTTCTAAGCATGATTTTTTTAAAAAAATTGTTAGGCTAATCTCAAAATTTTGGGTGGAGGCCTGCCTCATAATTTTTAATGTTTGCGGTTGGGAATGTTGATTCTTTGAATGAACACTTTCTATAGTTAATTCCATATACTTTGTGGGGTTTCTTTTTAAACAAAACAAAACAGTCAAGAGTTTTATATAATCACTAGCAACTCCCCCTTCTGGGTATGATCAGGGCCGGTGCAACCATTTAGGCAAACTGGGCGGCTGCCTATGGCGCCTAGTGGTTGGGGGTGCCTAAAAGTCCCCTCAGGCAAGGAGGTGGAGTGGACGTGAGCTGGGTGGGAGGACGTGCAGAGAAGGCTACCAACAGTAACGGGGCGGGGGGTGGCGCACAGGGGAACAGCTTCCAGCCCCAGCTTACCTACACTCTGCCACCTCTGCTGAGAACACAGCCCAGCTCTAAGTCTCCTCCAATCAGCACCGCAAGCCTGGGCGGGGAGGAGAATTAGAGCAGCGCCGGCATGCTCAGTGGAGGAGGCGGAGCCGAGGTGAGCTGCGGTGGGCTACCCAGGCAGGGTTAGCTTCCATGGGGGGAGGCCCCCGAGACAGGATTAGCTGCCGTAGCGGGGCTGAGGGAGTCTCCCCAGGCAGGGTTAGCTGCCATGGCCGGGGGGGGGGAAGTCTCCCTAGGCAGGGTTAGCTGTCATGGGGGGACAGGGGGAGTCTCCCTGGGTGGGGTTAGTAGCCATAGGGGGACGGGGGGGAGAGGAGTTAGCTGTCATGGTGAGGGGAGCTGTGCCAAGTACCTATCCACTGACCTGAGGCAAGTTTGTACTTGGCACAGGAGAGCCATGTCTCTGCTACCGCTACCTGTGCTGTTTATATTCACTCATGCTAGGTCTCATTATGGTAAAATCTGTGTAAATGGGCAAAGGAATAGCCACCCTACCTCATAGTGTAGACATAGACTTAGATTACAGACACCAGAAGTGAACACAGTATTTCAGGAAGGGTCTCACTAATGCTCTACCAGAGGTAATACCACCTCCCTACTTTTAATCAATATTCTCCTTATACAGTCAAGGGCTGCATTTGCTCTTAGCTACTGCTTCACCTTGGGAGCTCAAGTTCAGTAGGTTATACACCATGACCCCTAAGTCATTTTGAGTCACTGCTTTTCAAAATACAGGCCCTTCCAAGGCCCTGTGTAGGCCCTACATTTTAATTCCAAGATCTGCTTGCATTTAGTTGTATGAAAATGCATGTTCAACTAAGCCTAATTTACAACTCTTTACAGATCACTCTGTTCCTGACCAACAATTATTAATTACCTCTCCATAAATTTATGTCATCTACAAATTTTATAAGCAATAATTTCATGTCTTCTTCCAGACTAATGATAAAGATATTAAATGCCATTGGGCCCAGAATTGATCCCTATGAGTTCCCTGTAGAAACAAACTCATTTGTTGATGATTTCCTATTAACAGCTATATTTCAAAATCTGTTTTTTACTCAGGTTTTACATCATATATGCCATATTTATTTTGTGTAGTACTGGTTTTTAGTCAAGATATTTAAAAAAAAATTGTATCAGGAGTTTAGGTAAGAGATAACATGTGTATCAGAGCAAAGATTTGTATTTGAATTTTAAATGGTGCTTCATCTGCTAAAACTTGGCTACTGCCTTTCAAAAAAAAAAAATCCCAATTCTGCTTGAAGCAATACAAGGAAGTACCTGTATATTGACCTAATCTGTTTTTGCTAAAAACTGTTCTGTGTATTTTTTTTTTAATAAGCGTTGGTAGAAACATTTTTGATAGAAAAAAAATCTGTTAAAAATTCAGTTTTGTCAAGATGTTTTACAGGAATATGCTGATTTCAAAGAGAAAGTAGAAAAGTTTTGTTTTGACTTCTTTTAATTCATTTATTGTTGAATTGTATTATATTAAATATTCTCTATAATTAAAATACTTTATTCTATTATATTCGTGATCAATATTCTATAGACAAATTGCAATGAAATGAATCAAAATGAGAAAGTCCAACCAAAACATTCTTGATTTATTGAAATGAAACAATTTGTAGTTTTTTTTTCTTTTCTTTTCTTTTTAATGTTATTTTCAGTAGAAAGTTCAAAACTCTGGTGTTTTCTTCCAATTCAGAAGGGGGAGTGGATTCAAACTCTTTGCATTTCCCACAGAATGGAAATCCTGCGTTCTAACCAGCTCTATTTTTAATCATAGGGAATTCCATTTCAAACTAGTGGGAAGGAAAGGAGTAGGGGACAGGGACAATATATGTCCCGAACAGCACAAGGGAATGGTGCTACAGAGGCTGCTGCCACCCCTTCCAAGCAAGATGGGAGAGATTCTTACACAGATAATCCAGCCCAATGGATTTACTTACACTTTAAAGTGAATTTAATGCTCATGGGAAAATGTAATTCAAATAAATGCAAAACACGTGGAGGCCTACAAATGCACTCACCGCCCTGCCAATGCATTTCCACCTTGAAATGGACAGTCCACCTCTAAGTATAAAAGGATAGTTCATTGCTCCATGTTCCATTCATTCATTGATGCCTCCTACAGGGCCAACAAACATGTCAATTGTGTGGCAGCTTCAGTTCTGTGTAAAGCTCTTCAATAGCAACTGAACTGAGAATGCCAAACAGCCACCAGGTCATAGTGACTTCTGAAAACTTCCAATGTGTACTGAGTTGGAACTGGGAAACCAGTCCCCTGAACCATCCAGCCCTCCTGTTTCTATGTTTTAACATCTAGGCAATTTGAAGGACTACAATTCAATCAGAAATTTCTGACAATAGCATCACCTAGAGGTTAATAAACACATAACAGGTTCAACTTTGAAACAAAATGTTAGATTTCCTACTGAAATGGAGGATATTTACAAATGTAATTCCCTGTTCACTGAGAGCATAGTAATTGATTTAGCAAAATAAATAAATAAAAATAAAGGAGGAGTCAAAAACAGATGTTTCTCTCATCAAAAATCTTTGATTAGTAAAATGAGGCTCTATTCACCAATGAACTCTTTCTCTTGCAATTAGCTCATGGAATGCTCATTGGCTCCGTTCACCTGGAGGGATGGAATGCACAAACAGGGGAATCTCAAGTAGGAGAAGAGAGGCTGTTTTTCATCTGTATTTGGCACTGGTGTGAATGCTATTGGAATATTGTGTCCAGTTGCATGATTAAAAGAGGATCTTAATGAATTGGAGAAGATTCAGAGAAGTGCTACAAAAATGATTAAAGGATTAGAGAATATGTCTTACAAAGAAAGACTCAAGGAGCTCAATCTGTTTATTTTAAACATAAGTTTCAGAGGTAACGTAATCACCTTCTGTAAGTACTTACATGGGGAACAAATATTTGATAATACATTCTTCAATCTAGCAGACAATGTTACAACAAGATCCAATGACTGGAAGTTGAAGCTAGACAAATTCAGAATGGAAATAAGGCATACAGTTTTAACAGTGAGTTTGGTTAACTATTGAAATAATTTGTCCAGAGTTGTGGTAGATTCTCCATCACTAGAAACTTTTAAGTTTGGATGGTATTTTTTTAATGTTCTCATTGCAAAGGAATTAATTCATGGAAAGTTCTATGTCATGTGTTATATAGGAGGTGAGACTAAATGAGCACATTCATTCTTTCTGGCCTTGGAATCTATGGCCATCTGATTGAGAAGCTAGTGCCAATATAAATTTGTTTAAGGCCAAACTTCCTTTGTCTTTCTGAGCATGGCAGAGCTCTCTCAGATGATAGACATTGTTAAGGTCAACTAAGGAGAATTATATTTAGACATAAGAGCCTCACTAGGGCTTTGCTGCTTATGTTACTACGCATTATAATGTGCTACATAGAGGGATTTTTACAGTGATTGTCAAACTGATAATTGAAGGAGAGGCTAGTGATGTGACTTGTATTTGGATCTGAATGCATGAATTTCACCAATGGAGAGACAGGTGGATGATATTAATGATATAAGAATGAAGGTCACATCTTTGGGGGCTTTAAAAACCTCAGTGTTTTTTTTTTTAAAGTAACTTTCAGGCACTTTTCAGAGGAAAGGAAATATTATCTTCTTCCACTGTGCAACTCCTCATTTTTTTTGGTCCCACATTCTGTTTTTTTTTTTTTGCAGTAACCAAAACTAGAACCTAAAGACACTGAATGCAGAATGAAACAGCAGTCAGTGCGAAAGGAATTCTGTTCTAGCAGACATTGTTTCTTCACTTGGATTAATTTCAGGGCTTTTTTATGCAATCACAGGTGCAAAGATATGAAACCATTAAAAGTCACGGTTGACAGAATGGTCTTTGAATGTACACCTCCAAGACAAAATATCCAGCTTTAAGAGGAACAAATATTAAAGCAAAGATTATTGTGTCTTAATGGAGACACAACACACTTTTGCTAGGTGTAGTTCTTAATGCTCCTTTGCAGTCTTGTTTTCAGGTGCAAAATGAGATGTTATAATGATGGCAGACTTTAGAATATAGTCAAAACTGTACTAGAGAGAGTGAAACAAGGAAAAAAGTTACTTAACTGTAATCCTTATTCTCTTGAGGTGTGTAGATAGAATAGTTCACTCCTGAATTCCTTCTTTCAGTGTGAGACTGGCACAGCTGTCTAGAAAAATAAAAAAATCTAAAAATCTCAGCAGAGACATATAATTATTTGATTTGAAAATCAGAAAGAATGAACCAGCCCCCAATAGAAATTCCTGTTTGAGTAACATAAACCAAATATAACATGATCCACAACTCTGAGAAAGGGGTGGATGAGTGTGAATTTATTGTAAGTATGCTTTCTCAGATCAATAATTGTAGGTAAATAATTTTTATTTCTCCAAAGATAAGTGATATACTAGATCTCTGATTCAGAAGATTAAAAAAGCTGAAGGTATGGCTAAAAACCTGAAACAAGTTTACTTCAGTAGGAACGGGACTAGGGCTAACTTTTTCCAGAGTAGCCTTTCATGTGCAGTCTAACCAAAGCCTTTTTTGAGTGGAGGAGGAAAGAGTTGCATCCTTTCCTTAAATGATAAGGGAACACGGGGAGACATGAATCAGTGCAGGTTCTATATAGCATGTAAAGAACCTTGTTATGGCTACACTTATGTAAAAAAAATCTACTTGTCGATTACTATATTAATCTTAAAGCTTGTCTTATTTTGCATACACTGTATTGTGTGTTAGGTTGTGTAAATTGTACAATACAGGCATGTTAACATTGCTTGAGCAAACCTGATTTCAGAATTTTCCTGCCATTCAAATGCTTAATATAACATTCATGCTGCTCTAATACTATTTTTAATTCAATGCCCTCTTATTTCCTTCTAAGTAAAAGGAATATGGAGGAAACTTGCTTGCTAAACTAGAGATTTCCTTATATCAGCTTGTCACTTTCTTTCTTCACAACATTTCACTTTGCACAGTTGCAGTCTCCAGTGCTATCTGGCAGCTGAGCTTTTTTCAGTTCATTAAACCATTCATATGTAGGGTGAAAAACTCTGTCCACAATAATAAATAATTTTAACTAATTTAAAGCTTTAATAATAATAAAAAATAGGATAATATACTACCGCCTGAATCAAGCACAAGTAAAAGGCAGACTGAGCAATATAGCATAATGATCTTACCCAGTCCTGGGGAACAGAAAGGCTGCTTCTGTCACCATTAGATCATTTTGGATGAGGGGTGGCCCTAGACTAGGTGCTGGCAGCTGGTGCCCTAGGCAAACCATGCAATCGGTGCCCCCACCCGCAAACCCCAAAGATAGATCTAGGGTGAGGTTTTTGGTAAACTGGGAAATATTGAGCCCCTTTTTTCCTTTTAAAGTTTTTTTTTTTTTTTTGACAGAGGCTTCATTGTTAGGTTTGTCTGTCCATCTGTCCAAACAATGTTTGAGATATATAAAATAGAGACACGAAATTTTCAGAATAGGTTTGTACTCAGCAGCTAGATGATATTTCAGTCCAATTTCAAATAAAAATGCATTACAAATGTTAATTATAGTTTTTATTATTACAAATCCAAAATCATCCATTACACCATGCTGCTTTAATTGCCATTCCCACCACATACAATATAGAAAGAAATAAGAAAACTCTTCAATGAACTGTATCCTGTATTTACAAAACACTCTGAATAAAAAAAACACTCTGTACTCTTAAAACATGGCTTCTTTGCTTTTGAAAATTCAGTCACCTGGACTTTTAGATCCAGTATTCCAGCTATTTCATGCTCTATTGACATTGTGGCAAGTCAAACACATCTCTCTTGCACCATTGTTGAACGCAGATATGTTTTTATCAATGTTAGCTTTGAGAAGTTATGTTCCCCACTAGCTATGGAAACTGGCAAAATTAAAAGAATGAGTAGAGCTATAAAAATATTTGGAAAACTGTCTGTGAGTTTATTTTCACAAACAAACTTCAGTACTTCTTCAGGAGTGGAATGTTTCTTAAGTCGTCTTGAAAAAGTGTGAACTTCACAACACAAATCTTTTGAATTTTCATGAGTCAATGCCAACTCCAGTTTTACGCAAAATGCATTTATGTGTTTTTCTGTTGTCTTTTGCAAGCTGTGGATACCAAATAGAAAGCCAAATATTGACTCTAGCTGCAGCATCTTTCGTGAACCGAGTGAATAGCAGTATCAAGAACTGCGAAGTAGAAATTCACTTTGAACCTTTGTTTTAGGTTCTGAATGTGTGTGCCTCATCCTTAATACAAAAACTGCTGATTCTTCTACTGAATGTGAACTGGCTATGGTTCAAATTCTATCAGAAAGCCTATTTCTTCAGCAAGCTCGAGAGAAACTACCACCGTTTTTTTGAACCCTTCATCACTTCTGAATTCCTCCAGAATATTTTTAGTTTGCTGCAGTGCTGACTAGCAGAATGTATGCTCAAGTTCTTTTCCTGAACCTGCTTACTAGTGAGGTTAATCTCACAAATTATATTATATCACAAAATGAGTGAAATCACAAATTTGAACTTAGAAAGGCCATTTGCAAGAGCTTCTTTATCTGAATGTGCCTTATTGTCAGATGATCCAGTATAGGTAATATCATCATGTCTGCCTAAGTGGTTTCACAGTTAGAGAATTTACATGACTAGTCAGTATCTCCTGATAGGGTGTTAAGTCTGAGAAAAACACATAAACACATTGCACCAGGTCAAAGGTACTGCTTGATTCCAAATAGCATCTAGCAATATCATTGACAACCAAATTCAGAGAATGCACACTGCAAGGAATGAAAAAGGCCCTAGGATTGATTTCCATCATTCTCCTTTGCACACCATTATCTTACTCTTCATATTACTCCCATTATCATAGCCCTGGCCACGTAAGTTTTCAACAGATAATGACATTGTTTCAAGCTCTTTTAGAACAGTTTCTGTCATAAATGCTTCAGTTATCTCCTGCAGCGGTACGAAACCCCAAAAAATGCTCCTTTATGAGCACTTCAACATTATCTTCATCTGCAGACTTTTCCTTATCCAGAAAATGAATGATCATCGTCATTTGTTCAATATGACTTACATCTGGAGTACAGTCCAGTATTATTGAAAAGTATTTTGCAGAATGGGTAGCTTCTACAATTTTCTTTTTAATGACATTTGCTAGGATTTGAGTCAGTTCATTCTGCATATTTTTTCCTAAGTAATGAATCTCTGTTTCATGATCAGTTATTGTACCTAGATGCTTCTTCATGACTGGATCAAACAAAGCTACATATTCAACAAATTTTAAGAAGTTTCTATTACCTAGATTGTACAATTTTTCATTTCTACCATGGCCCCGGAATGCTAAATTTTGCCCACCAACAACTCTCACTAATGCAATCAGACACTCTAATATTTGTTGCCAATATTCTTTTTTCCTTGATCACACGTAAATTTTCTTTATCAATAGTTTTATCTTTTTTTCAATCGTAATTCAAGCTCTTTCCAATTTTGAAAACATTCCAAATGTTCTGTACTTTTTTTTCATGTGAAGAGAAAATTGAAGAGATGTTTTTCCAGTCCTTCGAAACATTTTCAGGAAGTGATGTACCAATTGCTTGATTTCTAAACAACTTCCAGCACAAGCAAAACACAAAGTCCTTTGACACTGAATATTGTAACTAGTTTCAATGAACTTCTTCCCCATTAATGAGTTTCCTGTTGTAATGTTGAGCAGAGAATTTTCTTTTATTTCCATCCTCAGGGAAAGGAAATTCATGAACTTGTTCAGTTCCATGTTCCACAACAATTTGCCGCACGCTGTCATCACATCAGGGCCATGAATCCGGATCCCCATACTGTCACTTGTTTGTAACATCCTCATCCTTTCTTCCTTCTACTTCATTTACTTCAATTTCTGTATGTGTCTCTGAACGTGAATACATTTTCTCCACTTCCATATCTGTCTGATGCTGTGAGCTGCCTTCATCTAGAAGTAAGTTTCCATCATCTTGAGTTTCCAAACTGCTTTTTTGTGGATGTGAGCTAACTTCCTCTCCAAGTAAATTTCCTTCATCTGGATGCTGTGAACTGCTTCCATCTTTATTTGGATTAAAGAGAAGATATTTCAGGAAAGATCCCTGCTGTTTTGCTTTGTTCTCCTTCTCAGCCTTTTGTTTATGATACTCAGCTTCTGAGGGTTTTATTTTTCCTCTTTCTTCCATGAGGCATTTGAATATTGTTATTTACTGTGCTCCTGAATGCAAGAATTATAGCATTAAGGGTGGCTGACACATCACACAGTTGGCGTTTGAAACCACATTGCAGCCATCCCAATGCATCTTTTCACTGCTTAAAGGTTCAACAATTAATAACATACACTCGCTTACCTATTAAAAGAGTTTAGATGGAAACAAAATGACCTTTTTTGACGTTATAACCCTACTCTGGTTGTTTGGAAAGTAATCCCGTTCCTCATGGTTACCACCTTGCAGTGTGACATCATCATTTTCATAGTCTATTAAGCGTTAACGCTGTTACTTTTCTTTTGTGGACCTTATTTAGTAGATGTGAACCAGTTATAACAACGAAAAGTTCATAATTATACAGCCCGATAATAACCCTAATGCTTAAAGACTCACATTTTGGATTGATAATGCTGAAAGATGTTATTCTTTATTCTTTGGCACCAAGAAACACAATTTTCCACAGTATTCACTCAATTCTTAACCATCTACCTCCAAAGTGTATTAAAATGACCATTTGACATGTGTTAACTCACGATATCTCCACGCTACATGATTTTCCGGCTATGCTGCCTTGATGTATGTTCGAGTTAGGTGTCACTAGGATTGTATTGACTGTGGTTTCTTTATGGCAGTAGTGAGTTGTTTCAGTTGGCAGAAAACCTTTCAAGAACTGAAGGCATTTTAGCTGCACATCTGCCCTAGACAGAGCTACCCAGTGCAGCACAAAGCTGGCCCAGGGAACCTGGCTCAGCCTTGACACAGTGCAAAGGAAGCATGAAGTCTGCAATGTTCTCGAATTAAGGTATTTTGATTCTGTCATCTTCCAAGTGTTCTCATCTTCAACATGGCAAAGAGACCAGAAGGGGTGAGAGGGTGCATCAGATCACATCCTGATGGAAAGAGAGCCACTTTGAAGAACAGATATTGCCAGGTCACGGGCTCACAGTCCAGTCAAAAATGCAAAATTTGGGCCTGGATTTTGGTAGATTGCACACAACTGTGTGGGGCAGGGAGCAAAGCCTTCACAAAAGATAAATTCTTAAAGGAACACAAACTTTCCAAGTTTCTCATCTTGAATTATTATTTAGGTTGTTGTAAAAACATTTTCCTTGTATGATAGGAAGTTATTGCAATATATTTGAAGGAAACATTTTAAACCTCTTATTCAAATTTCATTGCTTGAAACATTTCCTGTGGCATAAAAAAACCAACAGCGTATATACAAGATATGGGAAAGAATACTATAAGTCAGCTAGAATGTATTTTACATTCAAATACTAATTGCAAAATTGGGGGCATGCAGTAACCATGTATCTAGTTACAGGCTTTTATCTATTTTAACTATTCTTTATTTTCAGACTTTTCAAGGTTTGTTGTTGTTGTTATTGGTGGGTTTTTTTAAAACCGCTGAGGACTGTTCAGGGAGACAGCTGCAGTGCTTAATTTGTAATGAAAGAGATGCCAAGGCTCAAGCAATGAGGTATTGGGACTCAAGAATTTATTTTTTTTTATATTCATAACTGATGCAGCAATCCAAGAGGTGCTAGAACTATAAATGGTCAAGGCTAGAGGTGCCGGGGTTCATCTCTGGCACAAATTAAGCATTGGACAGCTGTGGTCACATTTAGTAGGCCTTTTTCTTATGATGAATATTCTTAATTTCTGTATAAAAATTGGTCTTATGTCTTGCCTGACACAATGTACTCAAGTACATGACTGTGCAGTGGCAGATTTTTCTAGATGAATGCTGAACTTCAGAGGCTTAAAATATACTATTTCAGACTTTTCATTCTGAGTGGAACTGAACAAATAATGGATCTTTGGATTTGGGGGCTGAACCAAAATATCTGATAAGTCTGGTTAGATTTGATTGGAACAGGAAAGTAATATTTTTGTTGTTGAGTTGTAAAATCTTCATTTTATATTGACCAAAATGTATTGGTCAACTCAAAATGATTTTTAGAGACTTTTTCATTCAGCAATTTGAAGTGTTTTTTTGTGTTTCTTAAATTGGAAAAAAAAACTGAAATACCATTCCTAATTAAAAAAAAAAGTCAAAACAAAATGAAACTTATTTTTTCAAGGCTTCATGAACCTTCTTCTGAGGCATCTGGTGCCTGCCACTGTCGTATAGAATGTTGGACTAGATAGACCATTGGTCTCATCTAGCGTGTCATTTCCTATGTTCTATATTTCTTATGACTTTTGCTTCCTTTGTTACACATTGCTTTTAGACCTTCAGATGTGCATGCATTCTCTAGTAATCATGCATACGTTTTTGAGGGCAAAATTAGGCCCGTTTATTGGTCATCTCTAATCAGTGTCAGAGGACAACTACATTGCAGCTGTTTTTTTTTTTTTTCTTAATTCTGTCTCAGGGCAGAACATCTGCAGTGATAAATGGAAGTTAGAAGTTGCATTAAATTGGAGTGTATTAATCCTTTACCTGTTATTCGTTTTTATTAAGTCCCCCTACTAGCATGTGAACAGTATTCTTCATATAATTTGAGCCAGCCAACACATCATCTACAGGTCCCATTGGAAAGCTACTACTCTGTCGTTGATCAGTTTCCTTCCTGTCTAGTTTTCTAAGTCTTTAAGATAAGTAAGTAGCTTTTAAGATGTATCCTCCAAATCTGTAATTGGGCAAACTCACTCGTTTGGAGGCCATTCTAAGAAAATACACTCACTTTTTCTTAGCAGCTGTGCATAGAAGATGTGCTTCACAGATGAAATCTCTTGTGAACAGACAGGTTCCTGTTTTGTCTTTCAACACGTTCCAAGGCCCTGACAACTTGGGTTCTAAAAAAAATTCTTGGCACTTTTTGCAATATTAGACATTTCATTTAATGTTGTCTGTGCTAATAGCATCTTACCTGCCTACTTTTTCCTTTAATTTCAAAAGAAGTTATTCATAATTTCCCTTCCTTCATTTTTTTTTCTTTAGTGTTAGTGGCCCAGAAGCAGTCTTGCCCATTACTGAAGAAATGGTGGCTTATGAGAGCCTTGTACAAGACTTAGATTTATGTGTGTGAACGGACATATTAATAAATAATTATATACACCCCTTTATCTCATTCATAAATAATACATAGCATTTATATGGTACTTCCCCCCGCAGATTTCTAACTGGTGGGTAAGCAGAATGAGAAAATCTTGACACATTTCCTGCAGTGTTGAATAAATTATTATTGCCATCTCTTTAAAAATGAAATAAAACCTGAAAAATATGCAACCAAGAACCAACAAGAGAGCTTTTAAAACATTACTGCGTTAGGTGATTATGCCATTTAATGTGTCAGATACTTTAAGAATTAATTGTTTTTCCCTTGGACCCTGCAATTCAATGCAATTAGCATCCTGGCATATATAAATACGTATGATCTTTAGAAGAACATACACAGAAAGTTAAGGGACACAAGGCTTGAAGAGGCTGGATAGTCACATCCAAGTAATGGAACCTCTGGAATTTGAGCTTTAGACAGGGATATTGTAAAAAGACAGTATTGGCTGTCAAGCTTGCTCATAAAAGCATTCAAAGCTTATTGTGAAAAATGTGTTTGTGCAGGTGCAGAGTCCAAGCGATAGTCAATCATGCAATTTAGCAACCCAACAAGTAGATGACCTTGTTCTCTCCCTCCTCCAGCCACCATCAGTTGCTACCAGTTATATGTAATGTAGAAATTTGTGCTCCCAGGTGCCGTATTAAAATGTTGCTTTGTGAAAAATTACAAGCTTTGCTGTATGTATGTGTGGGTCCTTTGTGGAGGCGCTTTTGCTTTCATTTCAATCTGATTAATTAGTAATCCTCAGCACAGACCAGAGTGTTCAAGAAATCCCATTTTCCTTTCAGTTAATTATGACCTGGTGCTAAATCTCACAGGATTCAGTGATATTTGTTTAGTACCAGGCTGCATCTTTCAGTAAATTGAGTCCTTGGTGGTTCTTTGTATCTCACTATTTACATAGGAAATCTAACTATTTCAAATGAAGCAACTTTTCTATATGCTGGCATTTGGCTGAACTGCTTTTTTTGGTCTGTATTTCTACCTAACAAATATTTTCTCTCAGTATACTATCTATCACAATGAGGGTAGATGTGACGAGGAAGATATAATAGGGACAAAGACATGGTATCTGTCATTATTATTAGAATTTAATTTAGTTTTCTTGTTTTGAGTGTAGGAAGTGTACTCAGGTTCTAACCAATGGATAGTATTTGTCATCAGTGCAAATTTCATACAAACAAATGACTACCTTTATCCTATAATCAATGCTGTAGTAGGCACAATAAGACTAATACTGTATGTACCTAAGTGAAATTGTACAATAACAAACCTGTATGTATTCTTGACTTTTTTCTGAAGGTAAAAACATATAAGATTTTTGTAAAGAAATAAACAAATGACTTATGTGAAATGACTAGATTGGCTCTATCCAGTTCCTAGTGGACCAGTAGACCACATCACATATTTTTGTTTAAAAAAAAAAAATCATTCTGGAATTCTTCATTAGTAGTGTCAGCAGAGAAACAAAATATGGCTCAGATTTTTGCCTACAGGCAAGAATCACAATATAACTATCCGAGTGGGGGGCACTTTTTAAAGCTACCTTTGCACTGCTCCAACCTTAGGTTAATCCCCAAGCAAAAGTTAGAACAGTCAGACAGCTGCCTTGTAGTACAGTAGTCATCAGAAGTCACAACATGCTGTCATAGATTGACATTGACCCTTCAAGAAGGAGCCAGGCCAGGTGCACCTGTGCCTGGGCTGCTCATCCCAATGAGGTTTAAGAGAGGGCACTTGAGCCAGAGTGGGGAGAGATGTTTGATTAGTCAAAGTCAAGAAGTAGACATTCCCTGGGAGTAGAGATGGTAGTAATCTGCTGGGGAGGTTCTGAGAGAAAGTCCTGGGTTGCAGCGCTCACAGAACACATCACAGAAGGTTTCTTCAGGGAGGACTGAAAGGTAAAGGGGAAAATCCCTTGAAAGCTGTAGCCCAGGGTGGTTGGAGGAACTGGCTTTGTTAATTTTGCTTATGTTGGGGAAAGTTAAACTGTTTAGAAAGAGACTATGGGTGTGGCAGTAGGTCCTTTGTGAGCTGGGCAGAAGGTCAGTTTATTAGAGGGCTCCTACCTGAGCCATGGATGGGGGAATAAAGTACTGCTCAGTGGAAGAGTAGCAGAATCAGGCCTTGTTGTGCAGAGGCCTGTACTTTGTCATCCAAGGTAATAAGTGAAACTCATCTAACTGAAGTCAAATAAACTGATACAAACTTGAATTATTTAGATTAAAAGAACTCTGATGGGTGGTGGGGGGCTGAGGCTTTCAGGGTATGTCTACACTGTGAAGCAAGCTCTAGGTTAGTAGAACTCAAGTTAGCAGATCATGGTGGTGTTAACTTAGGGCTTGAGTGTCTATACTCATTTTTAAACCCAGATTAGGAATTGTTGAATCCTAGGTCTCCAGCTTTATGTCAGTATATCACAAGTCTTCTGAGCACCCTCCCAAAATGCATCTTCTCTAGCACTTTGATTGTGCTGTAGTGTGAGAAAACTAGACTGTTCACCAAGCTTGACTATCTAGAGAACAAAGAAAACTGCCTTGTGTGATTATGGGGTACTTTTGGTCCAATGGGATTGCTTCTACACTGAAAAGCAATATGGCTTGAATCCTGAGTCCTGTCTTGACTCAGGCTCAGATTTTTATATACCATGGGGTCTTGGGACCCTGATTCTGAATGTGAGGTTAGAACAATTTGTGTGTAGACAGAAGGGGGTTAGACTTCAGCCTGAATTTGAACTCTAGGTTTTCATTAGAGCGTAGACTTAGCCTAAAGCTATCATAAAGTAATTGGTAGATACAACGAGCTAAAAGATTCTAGAAATGGGAAGAGATGTTTATAAATGAAATGACTAAAATGTCTCATTTGATTGATGTTAATGGGATGAGGCTGCCACCCTTCTTAGACAGCATTTATCAGGGTTGCTCAATGGAATCAGGGGTTGGGTGGATGGGAAGGATTCAGCTTTACTACCATGGCTGCTACCCCTAGTGTCTCCTGGGACTTGAGGATCCACCATAACACCATTGAGCTTTCACCATCCTGATCCTGAAAAGCATTTTAATAGATTGAGCTAGAGAGAGGGAACCAATGACATCAACTACTTCAGCTAAATCCTAAACAACACCTGGAATGTGATACTTCAGTTCCTGATGTCACCCCTTCCTTCAAGTGTCCTTTTTCATTCCCCATCTTATTTCCTTTCTCTCCACTCTCTCTCTTTTTGTTTCTGACTGAGCCTGCCAAGGCAACTCTATCCTTTGCAAAATTAAGATCTCATGATGAGAGAGGGAGCTAAAGGCTACATCCTGATGCTAGAATAAGTTTTCCAAGTCTCAGAGTGGCTAATAACCCCATATGATGTGCCTGGGTTCCTCCAGCAGTGAGGTTGCAAGTAGGGTCAGCAGCTGTTTTCTATCTTTGCTTTTTTTGTTTTCTTTCCCCTGTAGTGGGCATGTCTCAAAGGAAGCAGAAGCAAAACAGCTGCAGCCTATCTCCACGTATTACTTTTTGTCTTTCCCCAAAAAGGATGGTTGTTGTCATCTTTCACAGCATCTACAGGCCTGTCAAACAGGCAGCTACAAGTAACGGGAATAAAAATATTAATAAAATGCCAGTTGTACTTAATTCCCTACTTAAAGTGCTGCATCTGTTTCTCCCTTTTCTGAACCTTGTTATAATGGGGTGTACTGGGCCCTTACAGACCCCTCCTCTGCTGGTGGCCTCATGGTCCTATCACAACCTGTCCCAGAAAAGGAGCTGTGAAGGTGGGTCCTCCAGGCCTGCCTAGAAAGGCTGCTTCCCTGCAGCCTAACAGAGCACAGCAGACTCAGTTAAAAGAAGTTGCAGGGCCTGAGCAGATCAGTTGCTAGCTGGGACCAGAAAGGTGAAGAAGGAGTAGACATTGGTGAAACTCCACAGGTAAAGAGACTGGGGAGAAACCCTGTTCAAGCAGGGATAAGACTGTAAAGCTCTCCTGGCCTGGAGGCCTGGGATATACCTGTTTGAGCAGGGTAATAGAAATCAAGAAGATGATGGGACAGAGTGGGAAGCAGCCCAGGGAATGCAGCACCAGCAACTACTAAAGAAAGCAGCATGTGGCTGCTATTTGTAGGGCCCCTGTCTTGGCACCCAGAGTACTGAGTGGGCGTGGTCTCCCAAGTGGGGAAGTGGTCTAACCCCTTCTCTTCCTCCCAGACTTCATAGCCTGAGCTTCAGCCTGAGCTGTAACGTCTACACTAGTATTTCCCAAACTTTTTTGGCCACAGGACACTTTTTAGCCTATTACAGAGCATTTATAATATTTTGTAAGTCATTTGGTTTTCAAATAAAAAATTGCATTATTTATGCTCATATTTTATTTTATAAAACAAAGCAAAAATACAAATTTAAAATAACTTGAACTAACAATTTCTAACTGGAAAGACCATATAAAGTAGTACAAAAATCAAGTGCAAGAGTCAAAATTAAAAACAATGTTCTACTTAAAAAAACCACTTTTTTATATATACACAAACACCAAACAAATTAGATTTTTACTAGGAAAATCTATTTTATAAACAGAAATACAAATTTGGATTTAATGGGATTGATGTTTCTGCATTTTTCCATCACAAATTTGCTTAATATTAGAAATAATGCTGGAAAGCTGAATCCTCATGTCAGGCTCAGTATCAAGTCTATACCTATATTTGGTTTTTGTTGCAGTATAATACGAAAATCCAATCTCACACAAATAAATTGTAGCAAAAGGAAGGAGCACTTGAACTGCACATTTAGCCACATTAGGGTTCTCTTCTATTAGGCTGCTTCAAAAATTATTCAGCGGAAGATACTTAAAATTTTGTTTCAAATCAGAGTCAGAAATTAAGTCAATTAGGCTTCCATAATCTTGAGCAGTAAAGCCGACTGGTTTGGCTGTAATTACAAATGGATTTTGAACTCAAACATTATCATCAGTAGTTGTAGGAAAATATTCTAATAAAAAGGCCTGCAAGTCACATAAGTGCTGGAAAATAGTGCTGGAAAATTCTTCATGAACTGTAGAATTTATTTCAGTCAGAAATTCATGTACTGTAGGGAAGCAGTCGAAGTTATTCTGTTCTACACAAGATGCCCAGAACTGCAGTTTCTTTTTAACAATGAAATTTTATCCATTGTAGTAAAAATAGTCACATTTTTTCCTTGCCACAACAGATTAATTTCATTTAACTTTGCAAAAATATCTATAAGATACACAAGTCTCATTAGCCATGAGGAATTTGTCAGACAGTCATTAAATTTTTGTTCTCAATTATCTGAAGTGAAGAATACCAGTAGTTCACTATGAAGCTTAAAAAGCCACACAAGCACTTTTCCTCTGGATAGCTACCTCACTTCTGTATGTATAAGAAGCCTTTGTGCTGACATTTCCTCACACAAAATTTGAAATAACCTCATTGAAGTGGTTGAGCTTTGACAAAATGGATAATTTGTACTGCTTCATTGAACGCAATTTTCAGATATGCACTGGTATTTTTTTAACTGCAAGTGCTTGTCAGTATAGAACACAATGGATCTTAGCGCTTTCTGGTGCCACACTTATGATTCACATTACAGCTCCCTTCATTTTTCCGATCATTCCCCGAGCACCATCAGTACATACATCAATACATTTTCCCCAACTAATTTTATGCTTTCTGATAAAATTGTTGATGCAGTTTAATATTTCTTCTCCAGTTGTGTTACTTTGCAGAGATTCACATAAGAGCAGGTCCTCTTCAATAATACTATTAAATCTATATTGGACAAATACTAGTAGCACAGCAAGTCCTGAAACGTCAGTGGACTCATCTAGCTGCAATGAATATTCATGGCAAATTTTTAGTTGGCAAACTAGCTCTTTTTCTATGTCATCGGCACGATCTTTAATATGGTGTGCAACAGTATTATTTGACAACAGTACAGTATCAATTTTTTTACCAGACTGCTCGCTTAACATGCATGTTATAATACTTTTCGTGCAAGGCTTGATAAGCATTTCTCCAATAGTGTGAGCTTCTCCGGCAAGTGCTATATGGTAACTTACTTAATAAGATGCCTCTGTTGCACTTTTGTCATCTGTTTTAGCAATGTTAATCATCGAAAGTTTACAATTTCCAAGTGAGTCACACTTTCACTTGAAAAAAACATATATCTTTGTCTTTGTATTCAGCATGCTTGTTTTCCAAATGCCTACAAAGTTTAGCAGGAGCCAATGAACTGTTTGCTGGTATTTTGTTGCACATGATGCACTGCGCATCAGGAACAGCTTTATTTTCAACACATGTAAAACCAAAAGACAAATAACTTTCATAATATTTTGTTACTGTCTTTTAATACCTGCTTCTTCTTGTTTTTTGGTATACTTTGATGGAAATTCTTTCGCCATGGATAACTCACTAGTACTAACAAATTTTTTGGTAACAAAAGACTGTGATTGATCATCCTCATTTTGAAGTGTCACAATATTTTGCTCGTTTATTTCTGCCACAGTTGGAATACCAGAAGAACTTGCTTTTTGTTTCAAAGTTCCTTCTTTTAGCCACAAACCCATGGTGATTAGATTTAGTAACAATATTTAGAAATACTGATTTTTGTCAAAGGTTCTTTGTCACAAATATTTATGTTGTTTCAAGTGAAGCTAGTTTAGTTATGCTTTTCGCACATCCAGTAAAGACCCACAGGTTTGAAGATGTTATATTCAACATGGCGAATGTAACATTATATTACATGTTATATTCAACATGGCATAAAGAGAATGGTGTGTGAATACCTCTGCAGCTTGCGTAGAATCAAGCAGAAGGGGTACAACCTCACTAACTGAAATGTGCCCAAAAGGGGTAGATGTCAACATGCTTGTGTGCCACATTCTCTTTACGCCATGATATTCAATACAAGATCTATCAATAACAGGAAAAAGAGTTTTATGTTAAATTATAGCCATTCAAAAGAATTGTAAACTATGTTTCAAATATGCCAAATTTAAAATAAAACAAAATTAAAGACTCTTTTTTTAATTATGATTCTTTCACAGAACATCTATTCACATCGTGCGGGACATCAGTGCTCTGTGCAACACAGTTTTGGAAACATTGATCTACACAGATATTTTAGAGCCCTGGCATGAGTCTGCAAGCCTGAGTTAGTCACTCCAGGCTGGGAGGGTCACTGCTGTGAGCTCTAGGGTTCTGCACATTTAATTTGTATGAAAGTTACAGACGTTAAACACTAAGAACTTTCAAACAGTCCTGCAGCTATTTTAGTCTGAAGAATTGGCTTTTCTGGTTTTCCACAATCCTACACAATTCAGTATTATGTTGTGTATATTTGTGTGTCTAAAGGCAACTAGAATAGCTCAGCTAGTGATAATGCTCACAAATGGAACATGCTCTGACTTCTAAATCATTTTAAAAGTAAACTGTTTGTTTAATGCTTACAAACAAAACAGAAGTGGCAAAGACAGTAGTTACTAGACCAGAATAAAACCGGCAGAGACAGTGACCTGAGATACTACAGATATATAATGGTGTAGCAAAGAATGGCCCCTTCCCTTAAATACCAGGACTAGGTTGTGGCAAAATAGCTCCATGTCACCCATTTTGTGCTGCATTGCTTTTGGTAGGAGAGGCCAGTAGTCATTTTGTCTTAAAGCCCAGAATGTCTGAAGTCTCCAGTGTGAATGATAAGACTGCTTACAACGCCCTTCTTGTAGGGTGCTGTTTAATTCTACCTGTGCTAGAGTGCCACTTGTATGGGTGTGGGAAAGGAGAGAGGCCAGGGTGCTGTAAATATCCCTTTGGGGTACCAGGCTCCTGTGCATTTCTCTGACTCCCCTCACCTTCATAAGAGCCAGGCACAATCTCACCCTCAACCTGATCAACTAGTTTAAAAAAATTCAGGGCTTGCTTGATAATTTGGTGTGTGTGTATGGGGGGGGAGTATTTTGTTCATTTTCTTTCTTTCATGTGTGTGTGTGGAAGTGGGAGCTTGTACATCTTTCTTCCCACTCACTTCTCCCAAACCCAGTCTGAGCTGTGCAGTCAGTCTGCGTAGCAACCAGACAGCTCAGCACTGTTGCTTTTCTATATTGTATGTGCTTAGAGTTTTTTTAAAGACATATATTAGCAATTTTTTCAAATTGTACTATTTTCTATAAAGAAAAGATTGCATTCATTTTTATAGCTGGGTGAAATAGATCTTTCTGAACAATTGTAATCAAATTTTCAGGAGGGTAAGTGGCAAATTTTGAAGCGTATTTTCCTTGAAAAATTGAAATTTTGAAGAACTTCAATCAGCTCCATTTGTACTCTAGAATATCAGTATAATAGTGATATTGAATTTCACATTTGATTCATTGCACTTGTTGAGAGACATTTTACATTCAGATTTGTAGCTGAGCCCTGGATGTTTGTGCTAAACAAGATAAGTAAATAGATCAGTAGGCTTTTTTTTTTTTTAAAAAAAAAAGTCAGATTGTCTGAGCCAGCTAAGATCAGTGGGAGAATACCCAGGGAATCATTTATTAATGGACAAGATAAAGCAGAAATGCAGAGATGAGGTAAAAACAAGGTCAAACATGGACAGACCATGATGCTCAGGGATTGGTTCCTACAAAGTAACCTAACCAGTCTTGAAACATGAAATGCAATGCAATATGCAAATATATATAAAGGAAGAGGTTCTGTGTAACTTAGGGTGTACCACACACCCAATACCCACCTGCTGTGCTGTGTCTGATCAACTCAGTGTAGCTTTGTTGTATGCCAAATAAAGAAACTTGAGTGATGAAATCTGGAGGTGATCTGAGTGTTTTGTATCCCAGAGAACTGGATGAAGTGTCCTCCCAGGATAGGACAAGGTGATCTGGGTAAACCGAGTCAGAAAGGGGTTGGAGGGAATCCCAAGAAAATTCTGGCTTTAACTCTGTGGATGAAATCCTGATTCCATTGAAATCCAATGACACAACTACCTTTGATTTCACCACAGGGCTTACAAGTTTCTGGAACAGCCTCAGTTTCCCTGATAAAGTCCCATCACTAGGTCTGCAATGGAGTATGTTCAATATGGTGTGATGGTGTAATCAAGTAAAGGTAAGACTAGGAGAATTACTAAAACGCTACACCTCAGTACAAATGCTTATATTCATTTCATTAAGCTAGAGAGAGAGAGAATGCATGACAAATTCCATCAGCCTCAGGTTCCCATTTCTCAACAGCATTGCAGGACTTAAGTGTTTGAGGCTGATTGGGGGTGGAGGAGGGAAAGAGATTCCAACTGTCTTTCTAAGGTTTTGTGATTCATCATAATAAAAACTAATTTTGCCATACCTGAAATGCATACTCAACCCTAGCCAGTGGGCTAACTATATTTCCCAAGTAACAATCTTTCACTGCACCTAGGTGCTATGAAGCCAAACATACCCTTCAAAGCTGAGGGGAGTCTTGCATCTTCTCTGTTTACTGCATACAAGGATGCAGGTAATTCTTGAAATGAACCATCTTGCCGATCTATATGCACTGATTTATGGGATGAGCCAGTAACTGACTTTTAAGCAGGTGTTTGTGCCTTAAAAATAAACAGTTTATCCATGATTATCTCCTCTTCGAGCATTGGCACTGTAATAGGGCCGCAGAATATACTCAGCAACCAATTATACCTTCTCTAAACTTCCAAAGGTACAATGCTAACACAGAACTGGCAAATTAACACAGTAGGGTTCCAAGTCTGTAGCTACATTCAGAACTGCCTTCCTCATGGTTATCTTTATTTTGTTTGATTTTCATCTAAGTACATTTGAGTAAATATTTAATCTTACTCCAACATCACTGAATACAAAAATTGCTTGTTCTTAGTCCTTAACAAGGCTAGGTATGAGATCTGTACTTTTTTATCCTCAAAATTTCTGTAGGTCTGCAGTCACTATTGAATCATCGCAAATTATTTTATTGAATTTTACTCACTAGCATTGGTGCCTATTTTATGACTTTTCTAAAATTATGAAATATAAATAACTTGACAAATAGTATTCTGATACTGTATAAAAGTTCATTTATTCTTGGATTTTGATTATGCAGCAATTAACTATTAATCTGCAGACTATGAAGTTACCATGACTTTTTGATACAATTGTAATTTTAATACTTAAAAAAATGAGGCATGCTAAAATAGTAACTACATTACAATCCAGTGTTTCAGTGTGTGTTCAGAATGCAACTGTCTGTTAGAATGTGTCTGGGATTTCATGGTTAACATTATCTTAGGAAAGGTGTTAAGGATACTTAATGATAAGTGGTCAGGAGTTTGGGCCCAGTCCTGGAACCAATAATGTACACAAGTAACTACTCTGAGTTTAGATCAATGGGGCTACTCAAATAGGAAAACCTCATGTTTATAAAGCCATATCTGCTTTTGATTGTATCTTTTATCTGGAACACTGCACCACCAGCAGCACCACACTAGTGCACTGATAAGAATAGATTCAGCAGGTATGTCTACACTGCAATTAGCCCTTGGCTGGCCCATGCTAGCCTAGTGGAGCTCTCAGGGCTTAGGCTAAGGGACTATTTAATTGCCATGCAGAAATGTGAGTTTGGGCTGCAGCCTGAGTTCTGGGACCCTTCCACCTCATAGGGTCCTAGAGCCTGGACTCCAGCCCATGTCTGGACACATACACTGAAATTAAACAGTCCCTTAGTCTGAGTCCAAGTCAGTTGGCATGGGCCAGACAGGGTTTTTAAATTGCGGTTTAAACATACCGAGTGAGAACAATGCCACCTGCTGAATCACCTAGCAACACTTCCTGCAGCATCACCTAAATTATCTAATCTATATACAGGCTTCACTGGATACTACTTCATTTATGAAATCTGATAGGATCACAGCGCAAACCAAAATGACTATGGTGGGATGTTGAGCACTGTGCCTTTAAGGGCTAAGCTTCCCAGAGATTCTAAGTGAGATACTATGAAGCCCTTTTTGATGTTCTGCAGAGTCAATTGGCCTCTGGGCTGGGGCAGGGGTTTGGTTGCGGGAGGGGTGACATGGCACCCAAAGTGACCAGCATGCCCCTCTGGCAGCAATTCCTAGGTATGGCAGCAGAGGGTCTCTACGCGCTGCTGCCTGCAGGTGCCACCACCATAGCACCCGTTGGCTGTTCCCATCCAATGCGAGCTACAGAATTGGTGCTCAGAGAGGGGACAATGTGTGGAGCCACCCTGACCAGGGGCACACAGAGATGTGCCAGCAGCCAGCCACTTCTGGAAGTAGTGTGGGGCCGCTGGCCATGGAATGCAGGCAGCCTGCCTGCCTGAGCCCTGCTGTGCCACTGCCTAGGACTCGGGGCCATGTTGTCAGATGAGATTTGTCCTGTATTTTGTGGGCCCCCATAATTGGTGGGCTCGTGCCACCGCATTGTTTGTTTCATGGTAAATCTGCCTCTGAATTACTATGAAGAATTATAGAGCCAGTGTCCTTGAAAGCACCGTTTACTGCAATTAGTTCATCCTTTGCCTCTTATGCTAATGTGTTCCTGGGTGCTACTCTTGTGGAGGAAAAAAATTGCACAATGTTAATTTATGCAAAAATATATATAGTCTCACTTTATAACTTCTATAGTATATAAAATTCCCATTTCCCCCACAAAAGCCAAAACACAAACAATGGCCAAATTTCATTACAGCTCCAAGTGAATGCAACTCCACAGACATTGAGGCCCCCCACATGCCAGAAAAGGGTTTGGCCCAGTATTCTCTATTTGTGCTTGAACAATTTAAAAAACAAACAAACATACAAAAAAAGCCACTATCTTCCACTGCTGTACTTTACAACACAAAGGGTTTTATTCAGTGCTGAGTTGCTCCATTGAAAGGAACAGGATTATACCAGTGCAAAACTTGACTGGAAGTGGCTTAAATCTGAAGGGATAGCTATATCATTTAAAAAACAAACAGAAAAAAACAACTTTGTTTATAATTACAAAAATATATTTGAAATATTATTGATTCTGTAAATAAAAGCACTGTATTTCCAACTGAAAGTTTTTCTCCTATGAAAAGCACAATTTTAAACTAAGAACAGTTTAGAGCAGATGGCTGTATATAAGGAGGTAATAAGTTGTTGGGTTGTAACTTTATGGGATTTTATATATCACTTAAAAAAAATAAAGAGAGAGCACCTGATCCAGTAGAAAAGTAGATATTGTCCCACAGAAGCAAAAGGTACCAAACAATATCATAGAAATAAAAGAGTGATGTTAGACCCAGGGCTGGTGCAAGGATGTTTTGCGCCCTAGGAAAAACTTCCACCTTGTGCACCCCCCCCTCCATGGCCCCGCCCTGAGGTGCCCCCCCAGTAGCTCCACCCCTCCGCCCTGAGGCACAGCCCCCCACCGCGGCAGCTACCCCCCTCCACCCTGAGGCACCCCACCTTGTGGCAGCTCCCCACTCCCCCCCCCCCCCCCTGAAGCACCCCCCCACCCCAGCTCACTCCTTCTCCGCACACGAGCACCCCGAGCATGCCATCATTGCTTCTCTTCTCCCGCCTCCCAGGCTTGTGGTGCCAATCAGCTTAGGTGCCGAAAGTCTGGGAGGCGGGAGAAGTGAAGTGGCCATGGCGTACTCGGAGAGGAGGCAGGGCAGGGGTGAGCTGAGGCAGGGAGATCCCCTGCGTGCCGCCACCTCTTCCCCCTAACTTACTGCAGGTGGCCCTCCCCGTGCTCATCTGCCCCAGCTCTCTTCGCCTAAATGCCGGCGGCAACCCGGATGGCCGAAGATCCAGCAACCGCAGTTGCTGCCAAAGAAAATGGCGCCTCCCCCCCAAATCTCAGCGCCCTAGGCGACCACCTAGGTCACCTAAATGGTTGCATCAGCCCTGGTTAGACCAAAACAACAAGACAAACAGATGCACATGCGCGCACACACACAAGTTCTCAAGAAAATTTAAGGAAGTTATAGGTTCTGTTCACTCTATAAGCAAACTCAATAGTCCATTGAAAGTGTTGGGGATTAGTTATAAAAATATATCCCAATAGCAATTCAAGAAATCAAATTACTTTGAAGTAAAAATTAACTTCAACAAATTGCCTCCTCTTGTTCGGAAGTGTAGGTAGCAAATCCACCAAAGGTTTGGAATCCCATATCCTATTAAAGGTAGTTAGTTAGTTTAATTCTTTATCTTGTTTGTTTGTCTGTTTGTTTGTTTTGCATGAAGTCTCTCATAGATATGTATTCATGGTTAAAATATGAACACTCACCTAGTTTTTTGAGAACCGAAGACATTCCCAAAGCATGGTCAATCCCATCACAGTTTGTTTCTATTACTTATATAACTGTAGGCTTCATTTTTTTTTCTATTTTGACATAAGGACTAGTGTTTTGTGAACTGTTGAGTGCTTAGCATTTCTGAAACTGAGGGTGCATATGTAGGTGCCTAAATATAGATGTAGGATCCTAACTTTAGGCAAAGTAAGGTTAGTTAGCTTGAAAGCTTAATCTTCTCATTTATCCCTGGGAGTGCCTGCTGTAAATGCTGCATTTTGCATGTACTCACTTGAGTGTGAAGGGCTTAACATTTCAGGAATAGACACTTCACTTGTACCAGACTGTATAAAGAAATTGTCAAGGTTCCTTCCCCACTCTGAACTTTAGGGTACAGATGTGGGGACACTTCTAAGCTGAATTACTAGCTTAGATCTGGTATCGCTGCCACCATTCAGAATTATCAGTGTCTGGATCACTCGCTTTTCCCCTAAAAACCTTCCCCTCCCTGGGTAGTCTTGAGAGACTTCTTCACCAATTCCCTGGTGAGTCCAGATCCAATCTCTTGGATCTTAAAACAAGGAGAAATTAACCATCCCCCCTCCTTTCTCCCACCAACTCCTGGTGGATCCAGATCCAACCCCCTTGGATCTAAAAACAAGGAGAAATTAACCATCCCCCCTCCTTTCTCCCACCAACTCCTGGTGGATCCAGATCCAACCCCCTTGGATCTAAAAACAAGGAAAAAATCAATCAAGTATTAAGAAAAAGGCTTTTAATTAAAGAAAAGAAAGATAAAAGAAAGATTAGCATACCACTACTCTCACAGACACAGATTCAAAACACAGAGGATGTTCCCCTGGCACAAATTTAGTTACACAAAAATACTCAAATACCCAATTGATTCTACCTCTAATTGCATAAGACAGGTTACAAAGAGATAAACATAACCTATTTATTCCTTTCTAAAACTTACTACTCTGAGAAGATCTTTCAACACTGAAACTCTAAACAAAGGAAAAACTTCCCTCCTTCCTTTTGAAACATCTTGTTCCCCCATTGGTTCCTCTGGTCAGGTGTTAGCTAGGCTAGGTGAACTTTTTAACTCTTTACAGGTAAGAGAGGCATTAACCCTTAACCATCTGTTTATGACAGCAATGAAGAGGAACAAAATACAGTAACAAGGAAAACAGGCTCCCAGAGTCTGCAAGTGGTAATAGAGGGCTTTAAAGCAAAGGGAGCACAGGAAAAAGGAATATAAAACCTCATTCAGTAACTGAAAAAGATGGTGTATACCACATCCCCATTGCTAGGATCTGCAGAGACAGAATACAATAGAGCTATCAGCAAACAAATAGCATTCAAACTGAACATGGCACAGACATCTTGCAGAATTTTTTGTTGTTTTTTACACACCGCATGAATAGGCAAGATGTGAGATCCTGACTCAATTCTACTTTTGGTATGGGAAGGAAAGGTGGCATATAAAACACTATTCCCTAGAGGCTTTTTAACCCAATGGAGAAATTTGCCTAAACTGAGGCAAAGGGAGTAAGGGGAAGGTATAAGCAATACAATTGACAGCCAGTTCTTGCCAGATTGTTCCCTACACTGGCAGAGGTATGACTAAGATCTGGCAAGTCTACTCCCATCAGAAGATCTTCTTTTAGAGCAAGATTCAGTAGTGACCTAACTAGTTTCTTACTCTCTGCTATAGCCAACATTCTCCGTAGGCGGTGCCTCTCTCCTGGGCAAATTGGCATTGATGGGATGTGGACAACATGGAACCTGGCCATTGCTCTCTCTCCCTGACATTTTAGATGCTAGGAATTCACACCCAAAGTTCAAGGTCAAAGATCAAAAGAATAGTCATAGAATTTGTGGTGGGATGGGAACAGATGTGCAGGAGCAGCCTAGCTCTTGGAGAGGTCTGAAACCTGCAGACACAAGGGATAGAGTTTGTGCATAAGGACTGCTAGAAGTGAAGCATTGTATGGGGTTGTGGGAGGGACCACAGAACTGCTTCGGGGAGACTGATAGAGGGCATTGCCAGGCTTGGTAGCAATGGAACAACTAACTATTTCTAGTGGACTGATAGACTGTGGACAGTGCAAATGTGTCCAGCTGCAGTCCTGGCATTAATTAGTAAAAGTTGGGTGGGCTGAGGAGTTAGAAACCCCTTCTAGCATAGCGAAGTGGAAGCTCCAGAATTGATGGATGGGGTGGCATAAGGATAGTTCATGTCTCCTTGCACAAGACATACTTAGACAAGCCTAACCTACTATATCCACCTCAGGGAAAGAGAAAGGAAAAGAGAAGGGAGTGGGAGAATCCTTCTGTTCAGATGTGCATAATGTGGGGCAAATGGAAGAGGAGACAACTCTTTTGTGCTGGGATGGATTTCACCCAAAATGCTTTACAGACAGAATTAGTCATAAGCTAAAGGAAAAATAGAAAGCATGAGGAACGTTGAAGAGCAGGAGTCAGTTATTGGTTGGGAAAGGGGAAGAAAGAAGAGACCTAGTTATACTCGGGAACATAAATGGAAGAACAGGTGGCTGTCAGATAATTCAACACTTGTAAAATGCAGTATAGTGTTTGATTACAGTAATTGAATTGTAGGGGATGTAGAGTGAATTTATTGTTGGTGATGCAGGGCTGACTTGATATTGATGGAGAAAGAAGTCTTCTTTCTCCATAGTACTGCCTATAGCAAAGGCAGTGATAGTGTGGACCTCCACACATGCTGTTTACCCTGTTTATAGCTTGGTTCTGATCAAAGCCGTTTAAAAACAATTGGCACATCAGAGTGAAAAATGATCAAGTGAGGAGAACTGTCAATAGTTTTTGGTTTTTTTTTAAAGGAGTCGGGAGGAGGCTGCTAAGGTGCCAAAGAATCTGAAGTAAAAACTATTCTTAATTATGTTTAATCACATAGATCAGATATTAATAGAGGGAGACTTATCTGCTAAATTTGTGAAATTCCTCAGCCATCAAGCATCTAAAAGATAGTAAAGTTGGATGCAATACTGAGGGAAAGATAAACAGATGGATATTTGAAGTTGAAAACAAATATGTTGCACTCTAATACTCTAATTTATCTAGTCATGAAGCTTCTTAGTAAGTTGTTACCTTTTAATCACTTGTAGTTAATAAATGACTAGAAGAGGAAATGCCCTTGAAACATCTTACTGCTCATCAAGTCATAAATGAATAACTTATAACATTTCTAACTGATATGAAACACGTTAAATGAATGGAGTGAGGTGATCTTCATCTGGTCATTAAGAGCTAAACTGACAAACAGGCTCCTACAGTAAGATGTGTGCAGCTGTGCTCTCTCAATCAGGTATGAGAGAACTACACGTACAATTAAATATTTGAACTTGTGATCATATAAGCTATGCGAGAAAGTGGACGACATTCCATTGGCCCCATTGATTTTTTTAATTCGCTCAAACCTAGATTGTATTAGGTCAATATAATCACCTATCTGTGAAATTGTGACCCCAAATGTAGGGTGACCATATTTCTGAAAGGGAAAACGGGATACTGCATGGGGCTAGCCCAAGCTCCTCTTTCCTTCCCCCTCCCCCCTGCAAGGACCTAACCTCAACCCTTCCCACCCCCCTGCCTGGGGCTGGCCCAAGCAGCTCACCAGAGCCCCCTACTCCTGCAGGGCTGCCATAAGGATCCCACCCGTCCCCCATGTGAGGCTCAAGCTGGCATCACTACTCTCTCGAGCCCTGCATGCCCCCTGCCCGAGCCCCCTGTGCACGTTCCTCCACAGCCTACTTTTTTGACAAAGGTGGGCATTTGTCCTGTTTGCTCTTGCCCAATGATCAAGTGGGCAAGAGCAAATGAGACAAATGGCCACTTCTGTCAAAAAAGTCAGGATGTCTGGGACAGGGCTAAAAAAAGGGACTGTCGCAGCCAAAAAGGGATGTATGGTCACCATACCTAAATGGGGGGTGGGGGAAATCTACATGTAATAGGGAAAAATTGAGAGAAAGTAGCTTTCAAGGCCTTCTAATAATAAAGCAAGAAGAAAATTCACCATAAGGAATAGGAAATCACAAATAAGGGCCTCTGGTTATTATCATGTAAAGAAAATAAGAATGAAAATATCAGACGACGAGGTGGAAGCAATAGCAGTACAGTACTTCTAATGCCTTGGGCAACAGTACATAATTCCAAGTAACAACGCAACATAAAACAAAGTATGGGGGGGGGAGAAATAAATTGGCAAAAACCTATAACTATATTTTACAAAGTGTTGCCTAAGAATATTATATTCAGGATTGATGAGTGACCTTTTTAGTACATGATTCTGTTATTATACATAGTATCATATCATTGGAAATGGATCATTCATCTGAGAGAATTTTGCAGTTTATTTCACTTATGGATTGAAACATGACTACTATTTTATTAACTTTTCAAGCAAATCTAAATGGGCGGGATGAGAATTTTTTTTATTTAAACTAATTTAAAAACTCCAGTTTAGATCCTGAACCTACAAACATACTGCTGCCAAGAATGAGACACAGTGAACTCTATTGCACAGGGCATGCTAGTAAGCAATATGCTCAGCAGCATGTGTGTGCAGTGTCATACCCTTGATATTGCTCACTAATTATTGTGTGTCTTTGAACTAGGTTTAGGTCAACCAGTTCTGACGTAACAGTTGATAGAACTTCTATCCAAACCATCAATGGTGAGGTTTTACTTGATGACATAACAAGGTCCATTTCTATGATTTTGAGAGAACATGAAGATTGCAAAGTTTGCTGCCTGCCCAATCCATTGGAAAGCCTACTGAGATTTTATTAAATGTTGGTGACACAGAGATTATACAAATCATAGGAAGAAAGAACAACAGATAGGCAGGAAATAGGCACACAAGTGCCAGATTACAAGCCTTGAAGTAGGCTGGGAAATTAGAAACTGGATTTGTGATATGCACAATATCTAAAAAAGCCTCTTCCCAAGGACTGTCTGCTTTAATGATTTCCTGCTCTCTGCTTGCTCTCCTAATGCAGGCTTTCCTTTTCATCAGAACTTTGACCTAGACCCTGAAATGTATTTGGACACTTAACTCCCATTGAGATTAAGCCTTTCCCCCAGCATACTTTTCTGAGCTGGCCCTTTAAATTTGGCAAATGCAAGCAGTTGCAACCTTAGTGTCCATTTTGGAACAGGTAACTGCTAGACTACATTTCCTCTTCCAGCCCCTAAGTACTTGAGGGTTTTTTTTTGTTTGTTTGTTTGCACTATGTTTTCCCTTTTTTTCTTTACAGATGAGGCACATTATCTGTATTATGTGTACCTGGGGATAGAGAGTAGTGGTGATTGTTTGGGGAAGGGAAGAAGAAAGTCAAGTGGCCTGCAAAAGAAAGCCAAAGAGGCCTGGGTAGGTAGGTAGGTAGAATCAGAGGAAAAGATCTCAAAGTTCAGAAAAGTGTCTGAATATTCCAAGGTTTATTCAGGCTGACTCCTGGAGACTTTTGAGGTTCACCCTGTGAGAACAGTCTTATTTTATGAATGTAGAAAATGGCACTTGAACTTCTTCCAGCTTCCACCCTGAGCTTTACATAACTGCATTGCCTCAATAGAGGGTCAAATAAAATGAAAAGCTTCCAAGTGTAAAATTCCAGAGAGGTGCAAGCAAGCTCACTTTAGGCTCAAATAGGCCAATAGTCCTATGGTTCCTATTTTCTAAAAGCCAGGCAGTGTAGCCCTAATTGAGTCATTAACGCATCAGTGTCTTCAGTCACTGCATGAATTTCATTTGCATGTTTATGTGTATCTAATTTAACATTAGAAAAAATATTTTTAGATTAAATTCACATGCCATAAGGGTGCTTCCGCACTGATTATGCAAGCCACACTCTCTTATAGAGAAACAAATTTTCTGCAGAAATTAAGCAGTTTCTAGTCCATGTTTTTATACTGCTAAATAATGCAGTGGTTTCTAAAGGGATTAAAAGCTCCATTTTTAAACAAAGGCAGTCAAAGTTAGTCAGGAAATTGTTTTATAGCTATTAAATTGCCTGTAGCTGGTATCACTTTGTAATTCTTTAAACCACCTTTTGTAGCTAGCCTGGGTTTTTTTGTTGTTGTTGTTTTTTTATTTGTTTTTTTTTCCTCTGGAGGCATAGGTAAGTATGTTTCCATAGTGCTCTGATGCAGGCAAGACATATAATCCCCAGATATAGATAGAAAACACCAGGGAGCAGTGTACATATCTGTTGATTCATTTCTCCTTCATTAGCTCAAACTCTCTTCCAATAAACACTTTTGAAATGATCAGCCTGGGGATAATGATTATCTGCTATAAATATTTCTTCCCTGAAAATATATTCTAGATACCAGTAGCCCAATCCAGCTTCTACTGGAGATTGGCCATTAAGTTCAATGGGAACAAGTCTGGGCCATGAATGTGCTTATTAAGCATATAAGAAGAACTCTACATTATAAGTGGGATTCCTGTTGGAGACCGGGGGAGAGAGGGGAAGCAGGAATTAATTATCACACCAAAGGGCCTCACGCTGCAGAATTCAGCCATGAAGTACAATACACTTGCATGTAAAGCTCTTTCTACGGGTGAAGAAATTTTGTCATCGGTGCATCAGTATGAGGATGATACATCACTTAAATCCAGCTGAAGTTCTGCTTCAAGAGCTTTAATGGTGTATAGACCCTGGGCTGGTTCTCTGTGTAGGAGTTAACTACATCCCATGAGAATTAATTAACTATTCTCAAACTTCTTGAGCCTGGAGCCCCATTAATATTATTTTCCTCTGCGATGTGCTCTGGCTTAGTCATAGAATTTAAAGCCAGAGGGGACCAGCATATCATCTAGTCTGACCTCCTGTACATCACAGGACACCAACAGCACACGGCACGTGCACACTCAAAACCAATATAATGTATCCTCCCTACCCCTCATCCACACCATATTCACCTTTCATCTTTCTGATCTCCAGTTGCTAGAAGATGACATTGTTCTGAGTAATAGCTTATGACTAGAGCTGGTCAGAATTTTTTTCCCTGCCAGGAAAATTTGAAAAGTAAAAACCTGAAATTTGGCTGACTGAAATGTTGATGCTGCTCTAGCAATTCATGGGAATGGTCGTTGGTATGCATCATACACCCATTCTCCTCACTAGGTGAGGCTAACTGGTCAGACTACAGTTTCTTTCTTGGTGAGAGGACCCAATGTGTCAAAGGAGATTTAATCTGACTGGGGAGACTGGCCCATGGAGACTGGCCCATGGAGGAGAATTCTTTGATTTTCAGACATTCAATGAAAATCTTTTCAGGCTTTCAATGAAAAACTTTTCCACAGAAAGCAGACACTTTTCACACTTTTCACACAATATTTAATTTAGTCAAACCCAATTATCTGTGTGAATTTTATTTATGGTATGTTTTAAAACAGTTTTACTGGATTTTTTTACCAGGGTCACTTATGATGGGCTTATAAAATGATAACTAGTTTGTTATGGGGGAGAGAAATCCTGAGGATGAGGTTTCAGGAGTATTCTCCCCCTGTTTTTGTTTTAAATCTGTATCCAAAGTGACAGATTTAAAACAGTCTAGTCCAATCCGAAGTTTTAAAAATATTGTTTCTGGGAATAATAGTACTCTCAAATGGTTGGACTGACCAAAAGCAAGGACAACATACTCTCACCCCAAACACACAGTTTGAATGTGAGTGTGTGAGAACATACATATGTGTGTTTGTGTATACATGTATACCATTTTCCCAATCATCAAATCCTTTCTAATGTTCAGCTTTGTATGGCTCAGTTGCTTTTGCTCATAATTATTCCCCTCTTTCTTACACACTCCATTGCAGGGATCGGCAACCTTTGGCAAGTGGTCCGCCAGGGTAAGCCCCCTGGTAGGGGGATGTGCTGGCTGTCGCTTCCTGCAGCCTCCATTGGCCTGGAGTGGCGAACCACAGCCAGTGGGAGCCGCAATTGGCCAAACCTGTGGACGCAGCAGGTAAACAAACCGGCCAGGCCCACCAGGGGGCTTATCCTGGCAGGCCACTTGCCAAAGGTTGCCGATCCCTGCTCCATTGTTTCTTTCTATTTCTGTCACTTTGTCATTCTCTGTTTCCATCTTTCTCCCCTCATCTTGTGCTGCCTCTTAATGGAAGAGGAAGTTGCTGAGTAGGGTTAAGGTGACCTTATTTGACCTTCCCCTTCCCTCACCCAGTTCTGCAAATGGTGAGAGCAGGAAGGTGCAGAGACATGGGGCAGGTCTTTGCTCAGCATAAGCAGCAAGCGGCCATGCATATAGGTTCCCAGAGCTCTGCTGAGCACAGTCTTGAGACTACTAAAGTAGCTATGATTTTGTGGGGATCCTAGGTTGTCTTGGAACCCAAAGGTAGAACTGAGTGAATATATTCTATTTTTTTGTGGCTTACCCAAAAAAACCTGAAGACAAAAATTGGTCAGGTTCAAACCAAATCTGATTTCTTCATTTCAGCAAGAAAAAAAAAATGGCTCAAACAAAATAACTTGTGTGTTTCATTACATTTTTAGGGGTCTTTTTACACTTAATATTTTTTAAACAAATCCTTTTGAAAAGCAATGAAAAGTTTTAGTTTCTTTTCTCTTTGACCCAGGTTAACAAATAGTCTTGTTCTCCCTTTTTAACAAATTTACTGTTTGGCTGAAATGTTGCCCACTTCTGTTAAGGGAACCCTGAAGCACTCTGAGTCCAGTCCAGGACCCACTGATTGTCTTTCTGTTGATTTCAGTGGGTGTTGGATATGTCCAGTTTAAGATGCTGTAGACAACTGGGATTCACCTACATACATCCTATCAGCTTCTTCTGAGTGAAACATTATAAGTTATGTTTCTGAGGTCATGTGGATGAGCAAGTGAAAGATCTTAAGGAGGCTTTTTTTGTGTACATTGTATGTCTAACTTTTTTCACATTTTTCTAAGTTTCTACGCAACTAGATAGATAATTTGACTTTTTTCCATCTATACCTTTACTAAGACTTTTACAAATCTAATATATGGGCTTTTTGACAATACGTAACAATATTAAATTATCTCTGAAATCAGAGTAACAACCATTGACAGTTTTATTTTACATTTCAGTACCACTGATTAAGAACAGCATGCGTCATATTAACAAAAAAAAATTTTAAAAGTATTGTTTGGAACTGAGCTGCCAAGCTGCTTACATAACAGGTATTTTGTTTGTGTGGAAAAGGTTATAATACAATTACTTAGGTGGCATTAATACTTGAGGTCTTCAGTAGGCCCTGTATACATCTGAGGTTTTGTTTGTTTGTTTCACTTTATTTTTAATAGAAAGAGGTCCAAGGTAGTAATCAAGCCTGAATAAGCACAAACAGAGCAAGCAGGTTTGTTCATTTTTTTTATTCATAGGCATTTCACAGAAATCATTTTTTTTTAATAATAGAAATAAGTATACAGGTAACAGATCATCTTGGGAAATCCCAAATACCTGAAAAATGGGTTCATGAAAATGTGAACTCTGAATTCCTCCACCTCTACATATGTCATAAACAGATGGTTAAGGGTTAATGTCATTTTTTACCTGTAAAGGTTAACTAGCTCAGTAAACCTGGAACACCTGACCAGAGGACCAATCAGGAGACAAGATACTTTCAAATCTCAGTGGAGGGAAGCTTTTTTTTGTGCTTTTTTGGTTTTTGTTTGTTCTCTCTGGGGTCTGGGAGGTACCAGACATGTATACAGACTCTCAAATCTTCTGAAAAAGTCTCTTCTATTCAAAAGGTAAGTAATAGGTAGAAAGTGGATTAGATTTATGTTTGTTTTCTTTATTTGCAAATGTTTATTTTGCTGGAAGGATTGTATCTCTGTTTGCTGCAACTTGTATTTGTGCTGAGGGAGGTTTCTCTCTAGTGTCTATAAGCTGAAAGACCCTGTAACATTTTCCATCATGATTTTACAGAGATAATTTTTACTTTTTTCTCTTTCTTTAATTAAAAGCTTTTCCTTTTTAAGAACCTGATTTTTTTTTATTCTTGTGTGAGACCCCAGGGGACGGGGTCTGGTCTCACCAGGGAATTGGTGGAAGAAAGTAGAGAATGGGGGGAGGAAAAGCCTGATTTCTCTCTGTATTAGGATCACTGTCTCTCTCTTAGGGAGAGTCTGGGAGGGGGAGAGAAGGGGGGAAGATGAATTTCCTCTCTGTTTTAAGGTTCAAGGAGTGTGAATCAGAGTGATCTCCCAGTATAACCCAGGGAGAGGAGAATCTGGGAGGAAGAAAGGAGTGGAATGGTTTATTTCCCTTTGTTTTGAGATCCAAGGGATTTGGGTCTGGGGGTCCCCAGGGAAGGGTTTGGGGGCCAGAAAGTGTCCCAAAACACTATATTTTTGGGTGGTGGCAGCTCTATCATTTCTAAGCTAGTAATTAAGCTTAGAGGGGTTCATGCAGATACCCCATCTTTTGGACGCTCAGGTTCAGAGTGGGGAAATCATACCTTGACAATATATGATTCTAATGTTTAAGACAGGAAAACTGAGGCAAGCTAGTTAAGTCCACAGAGAAAATATTACAAATAGGTCTAGTAATCAGAGTTTCCTGTGTCCTATTCCTCTGTTCAGAGCAGTATTCATTATTCTCTGTTAACTAAAGAAACCAGTGTTCACTAGAAATAAACTTCAGGATTATTTCATTAGCCTTTTGGGAATTTTGGGCCAAAGCTGATATTAATGGAGTTGTGCCAGCAGAGTTTAGCCTTTTTAAATATCATCTTTCTGTGTTTTTTCCCCTCTTTTCTAGAAAATTATGAAACGACTTCTGTACAACAGGATCATCTCTTTCACTTTTCCCAGAGATTGGATTTTTCCAGAGATGGAAGTTATATTACCAGAAATTAGGGAATTCTATTTTTTTTCCAGTGCTACATACAGTGCCATAGACTTTTCTGATTTCTGTGAAACTGTCAAGTCTACCATTTCAAAATGAATGGATTGGGAGTGGAACACATTGTTTTTCATATATGGTAACTATACATTAAAGTTTTTAATAGAATTTGAACTGAAATAGTTAAACTCTTAGCCATATTTTTAGCAGTTTAGATAAGAAATAAGCTTCCTCACATTAAGAAACTTGAATGGGAAAACTGTTCTTCCAAGTGTAGAAGTTGTCTTTTAAACTTTTATTAAAGTTGTTTTTTTCCAATTTCTACTTTTCAGAGCTCAATTTCAGAAGTTCAGAGCTTTCTTCAGGACTAGTAAAAAGCCTATCAGAAAACTCTTGTTGTCTCTAGTAAGCCTGGGGCTAAGGGTGTAATTAAAAAAATGATCTGCTTCAATTTCCCAGATTTTCAGTTCTCATCTAGTCATGAATCACAAACCACTTTGGTTTGGGGGAGCTTTCATGATCTCTGGACAAAACAACCCACCACCCCAAAAATACATTATTACTTTAAAATATATATTTTATAATCTGATCTAGTAGTTAGCTTTCAATCATTAATAGTGATATATTTCATTTAATTAAAATATATGTAATAAGCGGATCCAGAGTTAAATAAAGACTACATAGAACCAAGGGTTTTTGAAGAGCTATAACCTTCACAATGCAAGCTGTAAACTAATCTCTCTGTAATCAGTGAGAAAGAAACTTTCCCTGTGAGCAGGTTATTCCATAATTGCCTGCTACAGGCTTTCTTGGACCTTCCTATGAAGCAGGAAGTTGGTGTTGAAGACGGGAAATTAGATAGAATATTGGTCAGATCTTCTAGGGCCACTATAACACTATGTTAATTGAAATACCAAAGCATCCCTCAAATATTGTTTTGCTGCAAATGTTGAGCTCCTTACTGTAAGGCTGGTCTGCCTACCCCAACTCACTCTGAAGCATGTACTGTTAAGTTTTGATTTGGGACGCTGCCTTTAGATCTATCATTATGCAGACTCAAAAGCTACCAATTATCCTATAAAGGATGCATAGAGGGACGGTAGCTGCTATGTAGGGCTGGCCAGAAAACAAATTCCATTCTGCAAAATATTTTGAGATTTTTTGAAGCTTGTTTTCATGTCAGAGCAGAATGAAGCCTTTTTCATAATGACAGTGACTGATCCTTTGACTTATACGGTGTACCTATCCTATGTTCCAAACACACATAAAGACAAGATCTATTAAAATCAGACAAAAATTTAAAACCAATTCATAATCCTGGTCATCACCACTAATAATTCTTCTCACCAGAAACTCACGCAGTCCTCAAAAACCTGAACAATTAGGAGTTTGAGTTATATCGTTCAGTGATACCACAAATACTTTATTTTTCTTAGTGGTGGATTGTTCAGTCAAAAACTCTTATGATCTTATCACTGGAAGATGGAGCTTCTACACCAGTAGCTACTCAACTCACATTAATGTCAATGGGACTTGGCTAGCTAACACTTGCTGTGATGATTTGAACGTTTAGAGGCAAATGTTTAATTTATGTGGATAAAATGTTTTCCTAAAATAAATCATCTGGGAAATCTCAGTTCAGTGTTAAAAAACTATAAATATATCACAGAATTAGCAACGAGTAATGTGTTTTGTAACTAGATTATTTGAATGTGCATGTTTCTAATTGTTTTTCTTCATAAAGAGTTGCCATTTAGAGACAATCCCATTATATCGTGTAGCTTCAAATACAGGACAGAAACTGAATTCCCTGAATTCAAATGACTCAAACTAAATATTTGTGAAGGGATTAAAACTCTTTTGATAAAAGATATTTCAAGGAGCAGGTACCCATATAATCCCATATAATCAAAACAATAACTTCTTCCAGCAGACAGTATTACCTGGGGAGTGCAGTGAAGGAAATGCTTAAATGTAGCCACTAAAATGCATGTATTTAAATATGCTACAATATTATGAAAGGCATTCTAAAGAGATATTGTATCTGATAACACTAGACCAGACACTAGAGCAGACTACCTGTTAGCAAAGAATCCCTTCTTGTAGTTGGACTGTGTGTGTTTCATCCTACATATTTGAACAGTTGAAATTCAAAACACTTGGAGGCCAGTGGTTTACAGACGTTACTGTGAAGTCGAAAAGGAACCACATTTTGGCCAAGTTAGTAGAAGTTTAGCTGAACTTGTCTCAGAAAGTTTTCAGTTCAGTTTAGATTTTTTTTTCTACCCCTCCTGGCATGCCAGCTCTGCCCTCTTTCAGTTTTCTGTGAACTGGTAGCTGGCTACCATTAGATTGGGTTTATCGGTTTAATGGAGCTCTCAACTATATTCTAATAGGCCAAATTTTTCCAACATTCTTATATATCCATAACAGTGTATTTATGTGTTCTATTCCTGTAGATTCCATTTTGAAATTCCTTTCTAATCCACTCTGTCTGAATAACAAAATAGCACCTACAAGTGTTATTCACTCCTATTATATATATATATAAAATATTATTTTGGTAAACAACAGCAATACAAAGCAATTCTTTAATTTTCACCTTAAGGCATCCATTTCCAAACCACAGCACTTAAGAGAATGTCTTGACTTGAATTACATCAGTGTAAGACGCTTTTGGTGCTTTATTAAGACAGTTCTAAACTATTTAATGCCAAATCTCAAAAGAAAAATACATAAAATAAAAATGAAAGTTGAGAAATTACTGGTGTAAAATGATTAATAATACCATCAGATGATGATGCAAAAATAGTCATTAATTAATAGATCATAAGAAGAACCTTGAACAGTTAAACAAATGCTTGTAAATCAGAGCCAGAACTTGACCCATAATGTCAGCTACAAATTAGCTGCATAGATTGATAAGAATAATTAAACTTAATTTATAATGAAGAATGAGTAGACTGCTATGAGTGAGTGCTGTGTTTGAACTGAAATATAACTAAATAGAATAAAGCTTTATCATGAAATTCGGGTTCTACTTAGGCAACAGTCTATACAGGCCTGCCCACCTGAGGCGGAGAGCTCAGTTGAAGCCCCCATACCCTCTCACTTGGACCAAAACTTTGAAAGATGCCAATTCTGCCTTCTTCCTGTTCTATACCTCTCATGGTACTGCTCTGCTACCTACCCCAGTAAAGGAGAACTAACAACTTAAAATGCCTTGTTCAAAAATTTTAAGTAACACTTAACTTTCAAATGTCTGAACAGCAAATGTAACTTTTCTTGTCTGCATAGTAAACAGGGGCATTTATATCTGTTTGAATAATCAAAGTGATGCTTTCCATGCCTTCTTGGTTGCAAAGATTTGAACTGCTTCCTGAAGTCATCATCATGCCAGCTTCATGCTCTACTGAGATGCGTTAGAAGGCTGACCACCTCTCCTGTGTCATTGATGTGTGATCGTTATTAAACTTCATGGAGAAGCTGTTCTCCACTGGCAACTGTTACAGGAAGTGTTAGAAGTATGCACAGTGCAACAAAGCATTTGGAAAGAGGGTGTCATCATATTGAGCACATATATTCCAGAACAGCCTTGAGTGATCCTGCTGAAATGTATCTTCAAGATTTCATTCATCACCTAATCACTCACATCATACGTGCATGTCATCATGTGTCAACACTGTCTCTAGTGCCCTGCATTGCGTGTAGGTCTTCGTGGTATAGTGAGGCGTTTTCGGAATATCGATACAATATCCCCTAAATATATTGTTGTTTCCTTGAGCTGCCATTGAAATGTTCTTCAACTGACTGTATTGGCACATCTAGCACTGATTAAATAATTCAACTTGAATTGTTGTTTGAGGTTCGCTGCTTAGGATTATCCGTGCCTCGTAATCAAAAATTCATCTTCTTGGTGATTCTTGTATTCTTGAATGGTGGGAAAATAGCTTCAGTGTGAAGTTCCTCTGGGACTTCTGTGCACTCTTCAGAATGTTTGAAATCTGTCATTTGACCGCTAACACGTAGATGATTGCTTTGTCCAATTGTTCCCTTGCTTCAGCTATATCAAGTCAACACCTTGGAGTTCTTGTTAACAAACATTTATTTCAAATAGTATGTCATGCAAACGAACACTAAACAGAAATTGAAGTTATTAGTTCCTGATGATCCATTTCCCTCTGCTACTTTTCGCCCACAACTTACTTGCCTATTATAGCATTATCCTCGCGTAATGGGCACACGTTATGCATCATCTATCTCCAATTTTGATGTTTTGATTTAGGCTTTTCACTCCACTGACTTCCCTTGTGTGGCACTCAGTGATTTCAGTGTCAGAGAGGGATGTCCAGATGTTGCTTTCCAAAATTTGGCCATCTGATTAGTTGATGACGAGGAAATGACATACATGCTTTAATACAATTAAAAAATCAGCCAGCCTCACTAGAAGCTGAACGCCTACATCACTGAACACAGTTCATATTGATTGGAACTGTATGGACCAAAAATTCGAGGAATTTTAAGTCTCGGATCGCGTTCTGCATCCTTGCTTTCCTCTCATATTGCACCATTATCGTATCGCCCTGACCGCTGTATGTCAGTCTATCGCCAATTCTGTATCCTTCATGCTTTTAAGAAGCACATTTTGTCATACCAGTTCCTGTTAGTTCATCAATGTCAACATAAGTTCTAGAAATGTTCTCTGACAGTCACCATTGCAGGGCATTTTCACTAGGTTCTGTTTTTGTCACCAAACACACCGTTAAATATTTGTTCATTATGATGTGTCAGGTGTGCAGTCCAGAATGCAGAGAATATCTTGCTGTCTTCATATCGCCACAATCTTCTGTTTTGACTTTTGTTGCCAGTACTGTATGATCTCATTTTGAATTGTTTTCCAAGTAGTGGTGTGTGTAAATTTCTTGGGTTGTTTGGCTGCTTCTTGATGCTTTGGGTAGATCAAGCAGCATCAAACTCAGCCATCAGCTCCACAATTTTAAGGAAGTTTCCACTGTTTGGCACATACAGCTGATCTGAAATGCCACACAGTGCTAGATTTTCGGTAGCAAGCATTCTCACAATAGCAATGAGCCTTTTCAGAGCATTTTGCCAGTAAAGAGAGTCTGTTGCAATCTTCTCTTGATGCCGATCATCTATGGTGGCCTTTAACCTTAGTCTCATTTCAAGCTCTTTCCACTTATGGAATGTTCTTTGGTGATTTGCTGTCTTCTCATGGCATGCCAGTTTTCTAGCCAGATTTTTCCAGTCCTTTGTTTCTGTAGATCCCAATGTTGCTGGAACATTAGACTAGAAGAGATTTCGACAAAAACTGTATGTAGCATTCTGGGTTTATGAGTACATAAGCCATGGCCTCTCCACTTTGTCACCATTGAGGATTTCTTGCCAGTAATGTGTTGGATGGAAATTTCTATTTTAATTGTCTTTGGGGAACATGAAGTTTTTAACTTGCTGTGGTCCATGTAGTACAAGGAAGTGTCAGGCTACTGCTCAAGTGGGTCCACAGTCCTGTATCATACAGACCTAAAGAACTAAACTCAGCAGCAGCTGTTTCTTGCCCCTCCTCCACACACTTCTCTGATCTACATTTTTCTACAGGAATGTGCATGGTTACATCCATTTGAGATGGAGATATGGATGCTGCAGTAGCAACCAGGTCACCTGCACTCTGACTAACTGCAAGATCAGGCATTTCCTCACCACTCACATCCTCACTGGAGCCAGAAGGCTCGCAATGTACAATTGTGTCTATGTATCTCAGGAGAGCTCCTTCCTGCTTAAACAGAAAAGCTTCCTTTGCTTTCTTTCTTTTTTCTGAATGCTGCCCCAGAGGGGCGTTTTCTTCTTTCACTCATGACTGCTGTTCTGTGCCAGCTATAGTGGCTCTCAACACTCAGTTGAAGGGGACAAATAAGCAGGCTGGCAGCAGAGCCTGAGTGAGGGAAGATATCAGCATTTTAAGGGCCTATCTGGCTCCTACTACTTCAGTTAACTGCCTGTTCTCCTCAAGTGCATTAAGGGAAACAGCAGGAAACAGGAAGCTTCTTGAGAAGCTGGTGTTAATCAGTTCAGGCTCCTGGGGGTGCTGGAGAGGTACATAAGAGGCTTATCCTTCTCCTCCTCTCTCCCTGCAGCTCCTTCTGCTTTCTGTCATTCCCTCTCACCTTTTCACCTGCCTGCCTGTTATGTCTCGTGTGCCCTCTTTCCTCCAGCACAGCACTCCACCATCTCTGTGCTTATAGAGCAGAAAGAATACATACGAACCAGCAGCAGACACAATTTTCTATACTCTTGAGTCCTAGTGGCACCCTCCCACAGTCTGGCACCTGAGGCAGCCACCTCAGTTTGCCTCATGGTAAGGCCAGCCCTAAGTCTATAGAAACACAAATACCCCAGTTACCACCCATCTATCAGTCTTGATAATTAGAAGAATCCTATCATTGTAGTATCTGAACACTTTATTAGAGTTTATTAGCTAATCCACGCATACGACACAAGGAATAGAATTTTTAACATAAACTTCCAAAATTAAGATTTTTTGTTTTTGTTTTTTGTTTTTTAGATCAAGTAACTCTGGTATCTGTCAACCATAGAGATGTACACAAATCTAAACCCCAGATTGCAAACCCTAGACAAGTTCAGATCTACATCAAGACTTCATGGCCATCTCTCTTTATAGAGCCATACCAAATCCATACTCTTTCTAGGCTAGCTATAGTTCTTGAGAATAAGCCAATTATGAATGCATAAGTTCTTAATTTAGTACCACATTCTGGTAACCTGATTACTCATGCTGAAGAGCACACCATCAGAATCTGACGTTTAAAAATATAAGGATGGCCATATTGGGTCAGACCAATAGACCATACAGCGAGTTGTCTATGGCAGATGCATCAGAAGGAATGAACAGAGAGAGGAAATTACTGAGCGATCCATACCCCATCATTGAGTCCCAGCTTCTTGTAGTAAGATGTTTAGGGACATCCAGAGCATAGAATTGTCTTCCTGACCATCTTGGCTAAGGGCTAGTCACAGATGCATCATCCATGAAATTATCTAATTTTGTTTGAATTCAGTTATGCTTTTGGCCTTCAACATTCCTTGACAATGAGTTCCACATCTTGACTGTGCATTGTGTGAAGAAGTATTTCCTTATGTTTGTTTTTAAACCTGCTGCCTATTAATTTCATTGGGTGAACCCTGGTTCATGTGTTATGGGAAGGGGTAAATAACACCTTTTTGCCACACTACTCATGATTTTATAGACCTCTGTCCTATCCCCACTTAGTCGTGGCTCTTCTAAGCTAAACAGTCCCAGTTTTTTAATCTCTCCTCATACAAAGCTGTTCCATAACCATAATTATTTTGTTGCCCTTCTCTGTACCAAATTTCTCTCTATCTCTCTTTTTTTTTTTTAGATGGGGCAACCACAACTGCATTCCGAATTCCTGCTGTAGGTATATCATCAATTTATACAGTAGCATTATGATATATTCAGTCTTATTATCTACCCTGTTCCTAACATTCCTTTAGCTTTTTTGAGTGCTACTGCACACTGAGCAGATGTTTTCATTACTCCAAGATCTCTTGCATGGTAACAGCTAATATAGATTCTATGAATTTTCATGTATAGCTGGGGCTGTGTTTTCCTATGTGTATTAAATTGTACTTATCAACTTTGAATTTTATCTGCCATTTTGTTTCCAATCAGCCAGTTTTGGGGATCCCTTTGTAACTCATCCCGGTCAGGTTTAGACTTAACTAGATTGAGTAATTTTGTGTTCTCTTCAAATTTTGCCACTTCACTGTTAACATCTTTTACATGTAATTTATGAATATGTTGAACAGCACAGGTCCCAGCACAGATACTCGGAGGACCCCACTATTTACCTGTCTCCACCATGAGAAATGATCTTTCTTCTATTTCTTGTTGCCTATGTTTTAACAAATTGAAAGGACCTTCCCTCTTATGCCATGACTGCTTCCGTTGCTTAAAAGGCTTTGCTCAAACATTTTCTAGAAGTCCAAGTGCACTGTATTGACTGGATCACCCTTGTACACATGCTTGTTGATTCCTTCAAAGAATTCTAATAGATTGGTGAGGCATGATTTCCATTTACAAAAGCCATGTTGACTCTTCCCTAACAAATCATGTTCATTAACGTGTCTGATAATTCTGCTCTTTACTATAGTTTCAAACAATTTGCTTGGTTCACTGTCATGAAAGGTATGTGAGTGATCTGACATAGTGGTCAGAGTAAGAGTTGTGAGTCAGACTGGGTCCAATAGCATGAGGGCAGAGTCCAAGACAGGTCCAAGGGCAAACCAGAGATTTGGTGTCAGGAAGAAGAGTCCTGTTACCAGGAGATTAGCAGCAAGTTGTAGGAGTAGGTATCACAGGGGAAGCATTCCCAAGCAGGGAAGAAATCAGTTGTATTGACAACTTCCTCTTCATGTGATTGAGTTAAATAAGGGCTGTGGAGCAACTGGAACCACAGGATCCCACCAATCAAATCCCAGGACTGAATTCTACTTTTAGAGTTGAGCTGCTATTCTAGCAGCTACAGGCATGTCACAGCATGGCATGTTGGACCTGCCTAGGTTTTAAGAGCGATGTAGACCAGAGTGCAAGACCCATAGTCCTTCATATACTTGAATTAGCTTTACCAGCCTGTAATTGCCAGGGTTGCCTCTGGAGCCTTTTTCAAAAATCAGTGTTACACTAGTTACCTTCTAGTCATCTGGTACAGAGACTGATTTAAGTGGATAGGTTACATACCACAGTTAGTGGTTGTGCAATTTTCATATCTGAGTTCTTTCAGAACTCTTGGGTAAATACCATCTGGTCCTGGTGACTTATTGCTATTTAATTTTATCAGTTTGTTTCCAAACCTCCTCTACTGATACCTCAAACTGGGACATTTCCTTAGATTTGTCTCCGAACAAGAATAGCTCAGGTATGAGACTCTTTTTCACATAATCTGCAGTGAAGACTGGGGCAAATAATTCATTTAACTTCTCCCCCGTGGCCTTATCTTCCTTGAGTTCTCCTTCAGGACCTCGATCATCTAGTGACCTTTCTTTAATAGAGAGAAAAGTTTAACATATAAAGACCAGTAGATATAAATCTCTCTTTCTGGGCACATAGGTTAGCGTTTATTTAGAATTAGGTGTCTCCCCACACCCCATTTCTGTAGCTGTCTTTGACTGTGACTCTTTGTGTTTGCTAAAGTAAAATGATGAAAAAGGGCTGAAAAGATTGGATCAGGAAAGGGGATCCTTCCAGACTCTATGGAATTTGGAGACTGACTGGCTGACGAATGTAATCTATGTATATTATATAATTTAACAATAAGAATTAAATTTGTAAAGTGATACATTCTATAAAATTTTGAAGAGAGATGCAATCTCCAGCGTGATGCTTTACTAAAAGTATAAGCAGAGGAGTTACAAGTATTAATCTATTATATTCATATTCTATAAAAGGAAGATTTATTTTAATGGTACATCAGTGGAACAATAAATTGCATCCCTGTTTTGCTATTGGATCACATGGATCACACGCCTGTCAGCGTGGCACATGCTATGCTATGCCTCCTAAAACTGTTGCAGTGAAGCATGCAGTGAACTTGAACTGTACAAACTGTCACTTTCATTATCTGACCTTCTGGATGATTCTATTCAATCCTCAGATACAATAGAACTCTGGGTCCTACAGCATAATGCAGAAGTGTCACTCTTCAAAATGTTTCAATGAAAAAAGCTGAAGCTGTCACCATCAAAGCAAAGGAAAATGTAGGGTACCTTGAGTTATAAGAGCAATGCATATGTATTTCACTCCTTTAACATTTTCTAGTTCTGGAAGCTTTCTGGATCAAAATTTCAAAATCTTTTATGTGTGTACAATGTGAAGTTAAATACACACTGTTAGGAACAAGTGAAGGGCACTGAATATATCAATTCTAACACTTCCACACACAAAAATACAGTGTTAACACCATCAGTGGACTTTTTCAGAATGACTTAGTTTTAATTTGACGTTTCTAACCTTGATGCTAGTCATCTTGATTAAAAATAATCTAGTACTAGTGGGGGGGGGGAAATAAAGTTACTTTCCCACTAAAGTAACATTTCTAGCTAGAACATATGTCCTTTAAAATAGCTGAGTCATGTTGTCTACATATCAGTAGCTAACCTGTTCCAAATCAAATATATTGTACTTTATAAAAAAAACATGCTGTTCCCTAATGTGCAACCAGATGGTTCTTTAAATATAATCATCACTATTAACTATAAAGCCATAGTACAAATTAAAACTACCAATCACAGCAGTAAATCCAATTTTAACTTGGTCCCATGTTTCATGTTTGTTTGTTTTTTGCTTCTGAGTATTTGCATTATAAAAGATCCTCAAGTCATAGTAAAATGCATCAAAATGCTTCATTCAGATCCTTTTGTGGAGAAGAATAATTGGCTGCTGTTCAGTTGTCCTTGAGGCTGTCAGATACTAAAATTATCTCCTCTCAGAGTTGATCAGTACGTTCTGTTTTCAGTGGATCAATCTCTAACTTCACTGAAAATTTTCCCAAACAAAAGCTGAAACAGACATAAAGCTTTTGAAAGGACACCTTCAATTTAAAAACCACACTTCTGTTTGGAAAAAGAAAGGTACCTACTATTGGTACAAGTAGCATCGCAGATTTTGACAGCTAAAAGAGAGTAGGGACAAAGATGTCTGGTCTTTATTTTCTTTATGCAAAGACTTCAGTGAGACTACTTGCTCATGTAAAGCTACTGATGTAACTCATGATTAAGTCCTATCTGACAATACAGGGAAAACAGTGATACACTCCATACCATGACATGCACAGTCTGTTTTCTGCGTTGTTTATGCGGATCTTTCATACAAGTGAGAAAAACATTTTTAAAGATTAAAAAAATTGAGATAGTAAAGCCACAAACACTAGCAGGTGGAGTCAGCAGCAGGTGTAGTAAATGAAACACTAACTACATTTTTAAAACTGACTAGATTTCAAATTGACAGTGTCCCTTTAATTGGAGAATTGTTGGGTTTGGATCTGAATATTTCTGATCCCATTTTCCAGTCACATTCTTTTCTGTTCAACTTGTTTGTTTATTTAAATTTATCCAATACTTATCCTAAGCTCTAGGCAGTTACATAATGTGAAGTCTTCACAGAAATAATTTAATGCTTAAATGTTTTAGATTTCTTAAGTCATTACTGCTTATTGCCATACCTGCTGCAGATTTGCTAGATGTACAGCTGGACACCAGTAGCCAGATTTTCACAAGTGCTCACTGCTCAGCTGCTCCCATTAACACACATTTGTCACTTTCAGAAAAAAAAATAGGCTAGCAAGCCTATCCAAAGCCCGTTAAAGTAAATGGGAGTGCTCAGCATCTAGCTGCTCTTATTAATAATTGGAGCTGTTGACTTCTGAGCACTTCTTAAAATATGGCCACAAAAATGTAGTGGGATTGTCAGCCAAACAATGTGGACTTGATACACAATCAACTGAAGACCATAAATGTAGTCTCAATAACTTCAGTGTGGGGTTTTTTGATCAGGCCCTGTAGAGCTTTGAGTTTACAGGCTTGGCATCACTTAACAAAGCTATACCTCATGTGTTCTTGTTAATCCAATCCCCGTTTTCCCATCCAAATAGAAACACCTATCATTCATGTACTTTTGGTAGTAACGTGTGTTGGGTGATATTACTGAGGTATGGCAGACCTCTCACTAGATTAATACATTATAGAGCCAGAATTGACCCTTGTGTACTTTTGGCTGAAACTTTTGTCTCAGAATCAGAGTAAATGGGAAGGTGCTGTCAATGCATTTATATAACTATTACAGTATGCACCACATAGCTAAAGCTGAGCAAAAAGTATCCTACATAAAGTAATACTCTAAAGCTTTTGAGAAGAGGGAGAAGGGCTCCTTTTGTAGAGAGAAAGAAGGACTTTCTAATCTTGGGAACGGCTTACAAACAATCCATGTATACACATCCTGTAGGGGATATACAAGAGAGTAAAATAATGCCTCTGAGTTTGAGCTTTCTTTGAATTTTTTCACTCAGTGTTTTTTGTACTCTTGGCAACTCTATGAACAAAGCCTTTTCAAAAGACATAGAAAACAGCTATTAACCCATTCATTTAAAAATGAGATTTCCTGGGTCTTTTTGTTTGTTTTTTTAAAGAAATTTAACTTGCCCATTTAAGAGAGTTGCCAGACTAGGTGGTAGGAGCTCTTCACTGGGCTGTGACATCACAAAGACAAATAATCAATCTGTAAACTTGGGGGTCATACCTTATGACTGGAGAATTGCTACCGTAGTTCCTATTTTTAACAAAGGGGAAAAAACCATGATCCGGAAAACTACAGACCTGTAAGTTTGAGCTCAGTTGCATGCAAGGTCTTGGAACAAATTTTGAAAGAGAAAGTAGTTAAGAACACAAAGGTGAATGGAAATTGAGATAAAATACAACATTGTTTTACAAACGGTAGATTATGTCAGACCAATCTGATCTCCTCATTTAAGAAAAATGATTTTTTTCAACAAAAGAAATAAAGTAGATCTAATCTATTTGGATTTCAGTAAGGTATTTAGCAGAGATCCACATGGCAAATTATTAATTAAATTGGAGAAGATGGGGATTAATATAAAAACAGGCAGATAAGGAACTGATTAAAGTGGAGCTGAAAAGTCATACAGAAAGGTGAACTCTCAGAGTGGAGGTTGCGAGTGAAGTCCCTCAGGGATCGGTCTTGGGACCAATCTTATTTTAACATTTTTATTAATGACCGTGGCACAAAAAGTGGGAATGTAGGAATAAAAGTTGCAGATGACACAAATTGGGAGGGATTGCCAATCAAGAGGAAGCCTGGAATATCATATAAGAAGATCTGGATGACCTAGAAAACTGGAGCAATAGAAATGGGATGAAATTTAATAGTGCAAGGTCATGCACTTTGGGACTAACAACAAGATTTTTTGCTATAAGCTGGGGGATTTATCAGTTGGAAGTGACAGAGGAGGAAAAAGACCTGCGTATATTGGCTGATAACAGGAGGACTGTGAGCTGCCAATGTGATGTGGCCATGAAAAAAGCTAATGCTGTCCTAGGATGCACCAGGTGAGGTATTTCCAGTAGGGAACTGTTTGTAGCATTATGGAAGGCACTGGTGGGACCTCATCAGGAATACTGTGTGCAATTCTCATCTCCCATGTTTAAGAAAGATTAATTCAAATTGAAACAGGTGCAGAGAAGGTTACTAAGATGACAAAAGGAATGAGAGGAGACTCAAAGAGCTTGGCTCGTTTAGCCTCCCAAAAGAAAGTTTTGTGGAGAGATATGACTGTTCTCTATAAATACATCAGAGAGATAAAGACCAGGAAGGGAGAAGAGTTAAGTTAAGCACTAATGTTACTCCTGGAGGAATTATTTGCCAAAAATTAATTCAGTTGACACTATTTAAAAATTCTGCAAAGTTCAGCATATTTAGTTGTCAAAATAACACAATATTCTTATGCCAGTTTCAATTATTTTGACAACTTAATTAAACTAAAATACAGAAAAAGTCACAATAAGTACTCAGCATTTCCAAAAAACATGAAAGTTAAGTTCCAAATACTTGGTAAACAATACCCTGCATTTCAGTGATTATCCTGCATTTTCATTTAAATTATGTTACAGATCACAAAATGGCAAAATGAAAATGGAAAATTTTCACCTATCTAGGTTATACATTTTTTGCTAATCATTGTCCTGAATTTTAGTACAATCCAGTATTTTCATTTAAATGGTTGCGCAGAAAACAAAGAGCTTTCAAGTTTTTCACACTTAGTGATTTATTCTGACAGAAAGGATCGAATTGTACAGTGAAAAACTTCTCTGTGAATCGGCAGAGTTTGAGACCCCATTTACTCAATTCAAGGCCAGTTTAGTGATATTTGGAATTATCTCTTTTACTGAAAGCCAAAACACTTAGAGGTCTACAAAAACAGCTTGACCTTGAATAGGTTCAGACGCAATCTTTTCCCTGCACAGTTTTAGCTCCTGTTCAGGTACCTCAGAAAAAAACAGGTATAGCTTGAAAATACTCTGTATTCTGGCAGGATATAAACATGTTGAGGATCAAATAACCTACAAGCCTTCAGAAAATTCAGACCTGGTTGTCCAAATGACACACATTTTGTCAAGCTTTTCAGAAACTTCATGGAATGCATCTTTAAAGAGATCTAGACAGGCAAGTCTTTTAACAGGAGATACATTTTTCTGCGCCCCTAAATTTGAAAAACTCTGAAGAGAGCTCTAGATGTCAATTGAAATATATCTGCAGTTCTTCCAGAAGGTCAAATTCTTTAACCGTGGAAGGTTGCCTTCTCTCATATACCAGATTTAAACAGAATTTATTCACATTTCTTTGCTAGAAAAGTGATCTGTTCCTCCAACAATGCAAACTGAGTTGAGTCATTCAGCATCTTCCGAATAGTTTGCACAGAAACTGGGGAACTGTTGTTTCACTATTCATTAAAGAATTCTTTGTAGAACTGAAAGTTCTTAATGATACCGAACAACATCGATTCAACTGTGCCAGCATGTTTCACCTAGGCTACTAGGCATGGATGCTTTGGCATCTTGAGAATCCTCTTGTAGTTTTCGGTTCCTGAAAGAGAGGTACCTGACTTTCCTATTAGGAGAGTAGTAAAATATGTTTTTGAAGTACCTTACAAATGTATCAACCATATGAAAAGGCTTTCTGAATGATTCACCAATTAAGTTAACAATATGTGCCAAACAGGTGATATGCACAGAATTTGGAAACAGTGTAGAACTGTGATGAGCAACCTGTAGCCCGTGGGCAGCAAGCGGCCCATCAGGGTAATCCACTGGTGGGCCGTGAGACAGTTTGTTTATACGGACCATCCGTGCTGCCTGCAGCTCCTAATGGCTGCAGTTTGCCATTCTTAGCCAATGGGAGCTGCGAGAAGCAGCATGGGCCACAGGGATGTTCTGGCCTCCACTTCCCACAGCTCCCATTGGCTGGGAATGACAAACCGCAGCCACTGGGAAGTGCGAGCAGCTGTGCCAATGTAAACAAACTGTCTCGCAGCCCACCAGTGGATTACCCTGACAGGCCGCAGATTGCCCACCACAGTTCTACACTGTTTGTAGAATGTAGAAAGCAGAATCAAATGTCTTTTATTTTTCATGTAACTAGCATTGTCAGTATCAATTACTAGAATATTTTCATAATCACTCTGGTACTTATTTACTGCTTTGACTATAGCCTGTGAACCAGTTGAGTGGTTAACAACATCTAAAAATTTTGTATCAACCAAAAAGGAGTTAACGTGCCCAATGCAATCAGGTTCTAATGGTGCAAATAGTACATTCAGAACTGATTCTTGTGTTCTTATTTTGCCTCATCATTACAACATTCATCAAATGATGATGGTGTGTCACCAGCTGAAGATGATCACTGGTGACCCACCAGCTGGCATATTTTGGAGTAGCATAGAGAGGCTGCTCCAGAGTATACTGAGGACTGGACCAAGATAGAATAAGTCTCAGATTCAGGGAGCTGCATCCAGCTGCATAGTGGTGGTTCTTCTCAGCTGCATCCAGTGGAAGCCAGTTACTATGGAGAATTTAATCTAACTGAGCACAGAGCCAACAAGCTCCTTTTAAGCTGACACAGTGCAAGGGCTGGGCCTCCCCAGAAACACCCTGGAGACCTGCCACTCCCTACTGGGTGCCTCATGATAGTGAGTGAGAGAGATAGAGTTTTGCATGCACACCCAGCCCTGCCCCTGTCTCCCCCCTCCCCCTGAGGCAGTGTCTTACATCTCTTCTGGCTACTCTTGAGGCCTAAACTGGGAATCACTTCCCAGGAGCAGTATGAGACCATTTTCATAGCGTCCCTTTACCACCCCTTCAGAATCAATTATTCTACAGGGGGGAAAAATCAATCTGTGGGGGACATTAATTCTGCAGAATTTCTCCAGGAATATAATGTTTACACAAGAACAAATGGCTATAAATTAGCCATCAACAAGTTTAGGCTTGAAATTAGACAAAGGTTTCTAACCATCAGAGGGGTTAAGTTCTGGAACAGCCTTCCAAGGGAAGCAGTAGGGGCAAAAAAACTAGCTGGCTTCAATAGTGATTTTGATAAGAGATGGTCTGATGAGACTGCCCACAATGGCTTGTGGCCAATCTGCAACTGCTAGTAGCAAATATCCCCATCAGCCAGTGATTGGACACTAGATGAGGATGACTCTGAGTTACTATAGGGAATTCTTTTCCGGGTGTCTGGCTGGTGGATCTTTCCCACATGCTCAGTGTCTAACTTATCACCATACTTAGTGTCAGAGAGGAATTTTCTGCTAGGTCAGATTGGCAGAGGCTCTGAGTTTGTTTGTTTGGTTTTTTTTGCCTTCCTATGCAGCATGGGACATGGGTCTCTTGCAGGTTTGAACTAGTGTAAATGATGGATTCTATGTAACTTGTAGTCTTTACATCAAGATTGGAGGACTTTAGTAACTCAACCAAAAGTTATGAGTCTATTACAGGAGTGGGTGAGTGAGGTTCTATGGCCTGTGGTGTGCAGGAGGTCAGACTACATGATCATGATGGTCCCTCCTGGCCTTAAATCTATGAGTCCTGCTCATGAGGCTGTGCATGAAGAGGCCTCACTATGGTACAGTCTCACTCCTTTCACACTGAATACAGAAAGATACCCTCCATGACACCATTACCTTCTGGGAATGCCCTTCTAGAGCACTGCCACACAAGTGAAGTTTTGTAGACTTCAGTGGGCAGAGCTGTGGATGGGAGTTCAAGGATCAGAGGTAATTGGTGCTAGATATTCCTCTGCTGTGCTAGGGACATTCAGTTGAATATTCCTTTCTTATTTGGAAAAAAAAACTTGTTTTTTGTTGGGGGTGTGGGAACTCTGTCAGGAGCAAGGCTGGCTCCCTGTCTGGTTTCTAGGCAAACCAGCAATGCTCAACCTAACGAGCCATGTCCACGTGGTTGTGCTTCCTGTTTTGGCCAGGAAAGTCTGTGGCCTTGCCTTGACCTCAGCAGCACAGCAGTTGCTCAACATGTACCATGCCTGTTGCTGCATTTTCCCTGCTTCTAATCCTAGCTCCAGCCTGGTTGGAGCCCTGCCCTAGCCTGCCTCCAGGCACTCCTCTAGCTTTGTTCTAGTCCTGTTCCAAACTTGATTCCTATCCACTCCAGTCTAGTCTTTGCTTCCCTGTCCAGATCTCAATCTTGGCTCCAGTTCTGACCTATGGCTTGGCTTCTTGACATTGACTTGGGCTTGGTGTCCCAGTTCTGACTTCTGGCTTGGCTCCTCAACCCTGACTCTGGCTTCGCCCTCAGTCTGGTACCTGACTCCTGGAGCTTCACTTGCCGCAACTCAGAACTGCCAGCACAACCATCAGACAAGATCCTGTTCCACCCACTATGTTGGCCACTCAACCCTCGCTAGTTCATAGTTTGAGCAGCCTACAAAGACCAGATGCAGAGAGAGTGCAGGCTTAACAGCATAGAAATCCCTTCTGGAATTACAACAGCAGAAACCCCGCTCACCCTTGTAGACTTGGTTGGGGCTTTACAGGAACTAAAGGTCTAGGTCAGGGGTCGGCAACCTTTCAGAAGTGGTGTGCCTAGTTTTCATTTATTCACTCTAATTTAAGGTTCCATGTGCCAGTAATACATTTTAATGTTTTTAGAAGGTCTCTTTCTATAAGTCTATAATATATAACTAAACTATTGTTGTATGTAAAGTAAAGAAGGTTTTAAAAATGTTTAAGAAGCTTCATTTAAAATTAAATTAAAATGCAGAGCCCCCCTGACCAGTGGCCAGGACCCGAGCAGCGTGAGTGTCACTGAAAATCAGCTCACGTGCCACCTTCGGCATGCATGCCATAGGTTACCTACCCCTGTTCTAGGTTGTTGCACTGAAAGACAGTACTGCTGCCCTCCAGGCCCAGGTGCAAACCTGTTGGTGACACCCCCCTAAAATCACACCTACTGTCCCCACACCCAACATCTCCCTACCTGACAAGTTCACTGGGGACCATGCCAAATTCCAGGAATTCTTGAAACAGTGCAGTTTGCTGTTAATACTATGACCACTATCATATGCCACAGACTGGTTCTGAGTAGGACTTGCAATTAATGTACTTACCGGACAGGTGTTGAGGTAAGCTTCCGCACTATTAAAGGGGCCTTACTCTCTTCTTATACACTGTAAAGAGTTTTTCCAGGCACAGACAGGCATTTTTGATGACCCTAACAGACAGTGCACTGCAGAAGCTGCACCTCAAGTTCTCAGGCAGGAGTCCCAGCCTGTTGCCTATACACAGCTGAGATTTGATGCCTGGCAGCCGATACAAATTGGAATAAGGCCACACAATGACATAATGTCTGGCAAGGATTCAGTATTTCTAATTAAAAATGGATTAACTCAGGTGTAATCCCTTCAGGCCACTGCAGCTACATTGTATTTTTAGTATGCAACCAGAGCTAGTGCAAGTGTCTCCTTGAGCTGGAAATTACTCCCCAACTTGAAGTGCAGACGTACCTTTAGTCTGCATTTTTATTAAAACATATATTGTTCTTGCCCTTATCACTGGGAGGCATTCAGTTTCTATGATGACAAGTGCTAACAGGAGAACTTAGATAGATAGATAAACAACTTCAGTGAAACTTATTGATATGCAAAAGTATACACTGGCAAATAACAGGATTCTGTGGGTATTTTCATTAAAAGTCAACCCTGTAATTCAGTCTCTATTGTCTAAGCACAACACTTATTTTACCACTCATCTTTCCAATGAGCATTCATATAGCAATGAACTTTAATAGTATTAGAGGAATAGTATTCCTCTTTTCCCTCCTGAGTATCCCTATAGTAGCTTCCAAGTGTGGTTCACCCCAACTCCCACAGAATGGCTATGCAATGAATTAAGAATCAAGCTTTTTGGAATGAGAATTTTAATCTTGTAAGGCTTTTGCTTGCTTTTCACAGTAGGTAATAAACATTTTGTCCTTTCTGAAGACTAGCTGTGTTTTTAAAATGTTTTCTGAAATTTCTGGTTGGAAGACTTTTACTATAAATTGTAAATATCTTCTAGCCTGCTAAGAAAAAATAACTCTATTTCATGTCATTCCTTTATATTCTGACATATTAAAGAAGAAAGATCATATTCCTTCAGGAACATCTGCATTACCCAGAAGCATCAAAATTCAGTAAGCAAAATGTTGCCTTATTCAGCACATGTGTGTATATATACTTTCATCAATAAACCTTTATATACCTTTCAGGCAGCACAATTTAAATATTGGGAGAAATAAATTGGGAAATGTCAAAGTTAAGTTTTCCTATAGAACCTAAACTCTGCTCCATTATCTGTTTATGTTGTGATAGCCTTTATTCACACATGCCATACTATTTCTCAGATGTAATACAGAAAACAACTTGTGAACAGTGTAGCAATATATTGCAATATTATTTCTGTTTTTAACTCTAATATTTTCATTTACGTGTTATATGAGTATATGGAGTTAGAATACCCGCTGATTTATGGCAGCTGAAGCTTAGGGATTTATATAATTAAAAAAAACAAACAGACACTTCTCTTTCTTCTGATTGTGCCATTCTTATTCACACTGGGTAGCATCTGACTTCATAAGTGCATTTCAAAGAAATCAGTGGTGGGATTTGTGGAATAATGTTCTAAATCAGTGAAGTTGTAGGGATAAGATTCCTATTTGTGTATTTTAATAACTTTGGAACTGGTTGAGCAACTCTTAGGCTGATGAGAACTTACTGAAACAAGTAGTTACAAAATGTCCAAATTGTCTCAGTGAGAGTATTCATGAATGCAAGGGTTGCTCTTTAGCACTAGCAATGAATACATGTTGTTGTTTTTCTTGCTTTGTTTTTCACTTTCCCTGAATCGGTGTGTTTCTTTTACTGTTTAAAATAGAGGATTTGATGTTCAAAAGATGACCTCAATTTGCCTATCCCTCAGTATCTGGAACAGAGAGAGGCCCAACAATTATGTAAGGCCCTCTATGTGGGCCACACAGTAGGGTCATAAGTGACTGGTGTATTCCCACTCCTTGCTTGCATAAGGATTTATTGCAAACTAGCCATTGACATGCTCTGGCCAAGCTAGACTCTAGAGCAAGTTGTGTTGACTGGCAGGGCATACAATCTAAATTATTTTTGAATTGATTAATTCTAGCTTAAATCAGGGTTCCAATGGCAGACAAAAGATTTTAAACTTGATTTAAAATTCAAACCTCAAATAAATGGGTCTGTTGTGAGATCTGCAGTAATTTATCTGAAAAAATGGTTGCTTTTTATGTGCCTTCCTTGCCTGCCATTGATTTAGTTGAAAAACATCGTGTAATTAATGTGTTTTTCTAAATTAAAGAACAATGTGGTATAGGTCAGAAAATGTCTTCAATCCAGAAACAATAATAGTGATAAAGTTCAAAAAGGACAACTACAGAGCCTTGCACTTAGGACGGAAGACTCCCATACATCGCTACAGGCTGGGGACTGACTGGTTAGGTGGCAGTTCTGCAGAAAAAGACTTGGGGGGATTACATGAATGAGAAACTGGATATGAGTCAATAGTGTGCCCTTGTAGCCAAGAAGACTGATGGCAAATTGGGCTGCATTAGTAGGAGAATTGCCAGCAGATCGAGGGAAGTGATTATTCCTCTCTATTCAGCGCTGGTGAGATCACATCTGGAGTGTTGCATCCCGTTTTGGGCCCCCCACTACAGAAAGGATGTAGACAAATTGAAGAAAGTCCAGTGGAGGGCAACAAAAATTATTAGGTGGCTGGGGTACATGACTTACGAGGAGAGGCTGAGGGGACTGGGCTTATTTAGTCTGCAGAAGAGAAGAGTGAGGGGAGATTTGATAGCAGCCATCAACTACCTGAAGGGGGGTTCAAAAAGAGGAAGGAGCTAGGCTGTTCCCAATAGTGGCAGATGACAGAACAAGGAGCAGTAGTCTCAGGTAGCAGCTGGGGAGTTGTAGGTTGGATATTAGGAAAAACTATTTCACTAGGAGGGTGGTGAAGCACTGGAATGGTTACATAGGGAGGTGATGGAATCTCCATCCTTACAGGTTTTTAAGGCCTGGCTTGACAAAGCCCTGGCTGGGATGATTTAGTTGGGATGGACCTGCTTTGAGGAGGAGATTGGACAAGATGACCGGTCTCTTCCAACCCTACGATTCTATGATGTGGACTCTAAGAGTATTGGGGACATTGCATGGACCAAAGCTAGAAATATAACAGTTTAGTTGCATATTTGGTATCATCAATTCCCTAAAACAATTTCTGCTGGAGACTATCACCTTTTTAGATATTGGATTTGTCATTTTGTTAAGCGGGCAGATATTGTTTGGTTGTTAAACTTTAACAAATATTTCTAGAGATAAGTAATATATAAATGTTCTGTACAGAAGACTAGAAAAAAATGGAAGATATTTCTGTAGGACCAGATATCTAATAAATATACTGTGGTGGGGATGATCACTAGTAGCGAAACTAAGAGCTAGGATGTCAGTGCAACAAAATTTGAAAAATGAAAACTAACTAAGCACATATTTTCTTGAATCTGGTTCTCATTTTTCTGTAAATGAAAACTCTGGAATATTAGAGGTATGTAAATATTATCTGCTCTCTGACAGCTGGCAACAGGCCTAACTAAACTTTATTGTATTCATATACATATGTAAACATATTGTATTCAAAGAGCTGCCACATTCCTTGAAGTTACTTGCAACAAACAGTTAAACTTGCTCTAATAATACGTCTAATAATGTTTTTGTCCTTGAGGTTATTTAGGGACAAACTTTGTTCTTAGAGTTGCACAAATTCCATAGCTTCAGTGAGAATTGTTTAGGGGCAAAACTTGATTCTTAGAATGTAAAGTCTTCAAGGGGAAGTATCTCTTAGAAAAACAATTTTGCCCTTCAGTCAAGGGTAAGGACAACATCTTTGTGTGATATTATGTAGGAAGACTTTTATGCAACCACAATTCTGATTTGAGTGTGTCGTTTTTATTTTTAATTGCAGTGTCATGGTCTTCTTTACATCGTAATACCACAGTACTCAGAAAATCTGCTTGGTTAATCAAACAACTCTTTAAGCGATTTGCATTCTTTGTAGCTGATGATTGTAGAGCATCATGGTTCTTAGACTCATAGACTTTAAGGTCAGAAGGGACCATCATGATCATCTAGTCTGAGCACCTGCACATTTCTGGCCATAGAAAACCTCACCCACCCACTCATTCAAAAGACCTATAACCTGTGATTGAGTTCCTGAAGTAACCCATGCTCCATGCTGCAGATGAAGGTAAAATCCTCCAGAGTCTCTGTCAGTCTGACCCAGCAGAAAATTCCTTGCTGACCCCAGATATGGTAATCATGCCCTGAACATGTCATTGAGACGCATGGGACAGGCTTCTGCTTTATTTTGACTGTAACAAGCAATAAATTAGTGGAATTGAACTAGGACATTTTTATTTTGCAAATTCACAAAAATATACCTAGTTGTATTTATATTCCTTCCCCACCCCCAGGCTCCCTCTGGTGTTCTTTAACATGTATTGCATTTACTTCCTTCTAGTCTACGTAAGCATCAGTGTAGTTTTTTCATACAACAATTGCATTGCTTAATCATCAAATCCATTGGAATGTTGTTAGCAGCTAATAATTGACCTTAGCCCATAGATGGCAGCAAGAGGTTTCTCTTTCTTTTGATAAGACACCAAAACTGTTCTCTTTCCATATTTACTTTCCTGAAGCATAAACATATAGAAAATGACAAATCTCTGATTTTTTATTATTATTATTATTATTCAGAAGAAAAGTGCTCCCGCAACCCCCAGAAATCTACATTTCACTTTTGAGTAGAAAACTTCTCAAATTAGTATGCATGAAGATTAGAATAGCTCAATCGAACTAATGTTGCAGCTTTGAGAAATCAAGAAGGATTGGATTTCTGGATTCAGAGTGGTAGCCGTGTTAGTCTGTATCAGCAAAAAGAACAAGGAGTTCTGGAATGAGTTAATTTCTTGGGGAAGGGAAAAAATGGCAACAGCTTCTTATCAAATTAAGGTAGTCAATATTGCACTCAAACTGATTCAAGAGTTAAATTGGCACTACCCCTGGTGTCAAGTATCAGAAGGGTAGCCGTGTTAGTTTGGATCTGTAAAAAGCAACAAAGAGTCCTGTGGCACCTTAAAGACTAACAGATGTATTGGAGCATAAACTTTCACGGGTGAATACCCACTTCGTCAGACGTATGCAATACGTCTGTTAGTCTTTAAGGTGCCACAGGACTATTTGTGGCTTTTTACCCCTGGTGTGCATACAGGGTGAATTTAGAAACAGATTTAGTGAAATTTCGTGTAATTTCTGGGTATATACCTAGTCCTAGACTCCTTTGTTTACAATCTGTAAATAGTTCAAATATGAACGATGAATAGATAAGATGGCAAAACCACTGTAAAAGCTTATACACTTTCAGAACTCCAGCTATCCATAGCTCTGGATTCAAGTTCTCCAATGAAACTGCTTAGTTCTTTTCTCACTAGACATGTTACCTTAGTTCTGCTATGTGTGAGTGTGGGCATCTCTACTCTATCTCAGGAAAAAATGTAGCATGTTTTTAATTTTTTTAATTTTTTTTTTGTTGGTCATAGTCTTCTTTTAAATCTATTAAGAAGCTGGAATTTTATGTTTCTGTTTTTAAACCAGTCTTCTACTTTTGTTGGCACAACTTTACACTGGTAATTCATTGCATCAGCAATGTTGCACCCTCAAAGAACAGTGGCACAATGAATGGCAGGCATAAAATTATTCTTGTGAAAATGAAATTCCAATGTGGAAAACTAAGCCACAAAGTCTTTTTATGGTCACTCTTTTACCAAGAGAATGTATGTAACTCAAAGCCACTGGCCCACACACTGGTGTCCAATCATACTCAGTGTCCACTTTGAGTTGTCTCATCTTGGATTCTGCAGCCAGACAAGAGAGAGGTTTATTTCCCGCCCCCCATACATAAAAAAGTACTACTTCTTTGAGAGCTGACAGAACAAGAATCAATGGTCTCAAGTTGCAGTGGGGGGAGGTCTAGGTTGGATATTAGGAAACGCTTTTTCACTAGGAGGGTGGTGAAGCACTGGAATGGGTTACCTAGAGATGTGGTGGAATCTCCATCCTTAGAGATTTTTAAAGCCTGGCTTAACAAAGCGTTGGTGGGGATGATGGTTTTGATCCTGCTTTGAGCAGGGGATTGGACTAGATGACCTCCTGAAGTCTCTTCCAACCCAATATTCTATGATTTTATAATAGGTTTAAATAATGCAATGAATTATAAGTGGAGGTAGCAAACATCTATAGTTAGTGTTACTCAATATGAGGCGGTTCCAGGCACTAGTGTACCAAGTGCGTGTCTGTGGCAGCAAGCTACAGGGGAAGGCCTGCTGGTTGCCATGAGGGTGGCAGTCAGGCTGCCTTTGGCAGCATGCCTGCGGGAGGTCCGCCGGTCTTGCAGCTTCGGCAGCAATTTGGTGGTGGGTACGCTGAAGGCGCAGGACCAGCGGACCTCCCACGGGCGTGCTGCTGAATCCGTGTTACCGGCAGACCTCCTGCAGGCATGCCACTGAAAGCCGCCTGATTGCTGTGCTTGGGGCAGCAAAATACATTGAGCTGCCTCTGTACCTAATAGGTTTCATAAACCAAGACTTATAATGCACATATTTTGGTGTGTATATATACATTTTTCTCTATCACTTCACTATTACACTGCAGAGTTACTGTACAGCGTACTTATTTTACCTAATCCTATGTCTCCCATATTAATTATATAAATTTACCTTGCTTTTGAAAAACAAAAAGCAAGAAAAACAATTGTTACTTACATTTTTGTTACATAAAATTTGCTCTTAATTATCTCATCTGTTTCTAAAATGAATAGAAAGTTATTGGAAACACTGATTCATAAGAACAGTTTTTTATAATTGTATAGACAGGTGAACTCCATGATAAACATAGCTATTTGAAAATTTTTACAAATATGCAGAGCTTGAATCCTGTCAATCACCAATAATATAACAAAGCTACAGAACATTCTAAATGTTGTTCAGAGTATTTATGCAACATTTCTTTAATAACCCAACGTTTTTCCTTCCATAGAAGTTGCCATACGATTGAAGGCCTGAGCATTTATACAGATTAGAAAGGAAACATACTACATATCCAAAATTTGGGGGTGTTCTGACTGAACCGATATCAAACCCTGGGGCTCTGGTCAACCTCTAGTTTAAAAACAAAGACAATTTCAGAGAGAGTTTTAACTCTTTTTTCTTGTTTTTCCTTTGACTTTTTCCTCTGTTTTCTGGGTTTGTAGTCCCTTTGAGCTCAACATTTTGGTTTGTTGGGTTGGGAGGGGAAGAGGAGGAATTGCCTTTAAAAATACTGGCAAAATGTTGCTGACGAATCTGGAAGAAAAATGTATGTTTATTTATTTGTATCTGAATGACAGTAGCCTGTAGGACTTCTGAAAGTTTTGTAGTGCCATTTCCTGTATTGTCCATGCAAGAGCCTAGCAATAAAGCAAACATACAGAAAGTAAATTTAATCCAGTGCTAGTGAGTGCATGTGTTGTTTGAGGAGATTCATTTACAGCACTGAATAGCAATTACTTGAGAGTCTTGTGACAATTGCCTGACAAATGATGCTATTAGGAATGTGTGGGTAGTTCTATACCTAAGTAGAAGGGTAAGGATGTAATGGTCCACTTTTGTGTCAACAATTTAATAGGTAGCAACAATTCTTACTATAATTTGGTCAGATCTTTCTGTTATATTAATTCTTGCCCAAGAACATAACAATTCATTGTTTCATATATCAGATAACTTACAGAACTTCTCTGCTTAATTTTTACTTAGTTTACTTCTTGTATCCATTTTTCTATTATATCCTGATCCACTACACATTTTTTTTTTTAAAAAAAAGCTTTGTCTTGTAAGTAGCTGAGCACTCTGTACCGCTACTGAAATTAACAGGTGTTGGAGCCGAAAGTTATAATGATAAAATCCTACACTATGGTGATGCTATAAGATGGCATAGAGGCCATTAAACATAAAGAACTTCTTCTGATACTAATATTGACCCTCTCCCTAGCAGTAGCAGATTGCCCTGGCCTCACAGGTCAACTTCCTAGTGAAGGAGAAATCACTGAAGCAGAGGCTGACTATATTCTAAACTGAATTTGCTTTACTCACGCTGCCAGTGCTTGAATAGATCTCTTCCAGGAAGCTCAGCCCACACACCACTGTCCAGTTTACAGGAAACTATTCTGCTCCAAGTACTGCCTGCAAATACTGAAAATAAGGAAGAGAACTTTTTGCTATCTGCAAAGAACCACTACTCTAGTTCAGGAATGAGGAAAAGTCTATTTAAGCCATTTGTGTGTACTCTAGTGGTTTGGAAGCCACCAGAACCATTTAAAGGTGCAATATGTATATATTTAGGCTTTGCATGTTTGTGTATAGTTGGTTAAACACTGTTATCTAGGACTAAGTTGATCTGGTGTGGTTTCTTCAGATCTTTGATGTGTAATAAGCAAAAGACAACAGTAACCAGTGTAACACTACAGCATTTCTTCAAAGACTAAAAACTAGTTTACATGAGGAGAAGGAGGTGTGTGATCCTCGAGATTTTACATACTATATGATGGGTTTCTAGTACAGTAACTCCTCATTTAATATTGTAGTTATGCTCCTGAGAAATGCGACTTTAAGCAAAACAATGTTAAGTGAATCCAGTTTCCCCATAAGAATTAACTCCCTCCCCCATTTACATTATGTTCCAGGGACATTTTTTTTGCCAGATAAAAGGGATTATATACATTTTAAACAATCTGAAACAAGCAATTTAACACAACTATAAGTTTTAAACAATTTTTAAAGAAACAATTTAATACTACAATCATAATTGCTGAGTATGAAGCTTGGTTGAGATGCGGGAAACAGAGAGTGGAAGAGGGTGGATTGTCTGGCTGTTCCTCTGCCTGTTCTTGCTGAACTTTCTGAACTCGAATAAAACACATCTAGATATTGTTTTGGTTTCCTTTCTTTTTTTTCTTGGTATGTTTTTTTATAGCAAGTTATTAGATGACCAACTCCCCTAATCACTTTGGAGCTGCGGTCCCTGTCAAGATCATCATCACTCAGGATTTGCAAGCCAGCTTCAATCATTTGGAAAGCTCCAGAAAGACATCTGGCAGTCAATTTTTGATGGGTTTGTTCTTCTTCTACTTCTTGAACCTCTTCTTCCATTGCTTCCATCACCTCTAGCTTCATTCGCTATATCTTCTCTGTGTGATTGCAGAAGCTGTGTAATGTCGGCTGCTTCCACCTCATCAAAACCTGCTTTCTTGGCCAACCTGAGGATATTTTTCTTCATAGCAGGGACAACATCTTTAAATTCTTTTAGTCATTGACACATTCAGGCCACAAAGCCCCCCCCACACACACACACACACCATTCATGCATGCCTGAGTAACTTCAGCCCAGGACACACCAATGTTATTGATGCACTTCAGGATGTTGTAGTCACACCAAAATTGCCGAATTGTAGGTTTGTCTTCCTCTTCGGTGCCTCTGATGAGCTGGTCGAAAGTATGGTGTAAGTAATATGCCTTAAATGCAGCGATGGCTCCTTGGTCCATGGGTCTGATGAGTGATGTGGTGTTAGGTGGCAGAAAGACAACTTTGATGTTTTCACACATGTCATCCAGATTGATTGGATGAGCCGGTGCATTATCAATAAGCAATAAAATCTTGAAATCAAGATTTCCCTTGGCACAGTATTTCTTCCATGCAGGGACTGCATAAAGAGTCAGCCATTCTGAAAAAATAGCTCGTTATCCATGCCTTCTTATTGGATCGCCAAATGACCGAAAGGTGTTCCTTTGAAAATCCCTGAAGAGCGCATGGTATTTCAGATTGGTACAGTGTCAGTGGGTTCATCTTCATGTTTCTGGCAGTATTACCACCTAGAAGCAAGGTAAGATGTTTTTTAGCTGCTTTAAATCTGAGCAGTGTCTTCTTCTCTTGGGAAATGTAAGTCCGCTCAGGCATCCTCTCCCAATACAGGCCCGTTTCATCGACATTGAAGATTGTGTAGGGTAATAGCCACCTTCCTTTATTATTTTGTTGAGATAGTTGGAGAATTTTTTAGCTGCTGCAGTATCAGCACTAGTTGCCTCACTGGACATCTTGAAGTTATGCATCTTGAACCTATCAAACCATCCTCAACTTGCTGTGAAAGTCTCTGTGATCCTTCACCTTGGTCTCTCTTCAAATTGGCATACAAACTTTTTGCCTTAGCTTGTATCACTAGCAAACTTAGAGGTATATTCTGCTGGTTTTGGTCCTCTAGCCACAGTGAGAGAAGACACTCCTTGTTTTCCACCAAACTACTTCTTGATCAACTTTTTGTAGTAGCACTAAGCGGTGTTACGCATTGAGCACTAGCCTGATCTTGTTGGCATTATTCCGAATTGTTCTCACAGTGGTCGGAGTAAGACCTAGAGTGATGTCAGTGTCTACTGCATGGGCCGCCTGAATCAAAACACTTTAAAATGTCTAATTTAGTACCCAGACTAATGGTTTTCCTGGTTTTCTTGCTGCTAGTGGTACTGCTACTGCTAGGCACTCCACTATCACTTGCTGGACATTTTTTACTCATGATACTGGGTGATGCTCCTCCGGACGCACATGCATGTGCTACTCTTCACTCCCTTCATCCTGAAGTAGTTGCGGTCATGAAGCATCAATCAACTATTGCAAGGGAAAGAATTTGGAAAACCCATGGTAATCTGCTCTCCTACTGGAAACCCTGTGTGTTTAGGCTAGGGCTAGTTATGGAGGTTCTTACTTTCTTGCAGGTTCTTACTCTCACAGGAGTCCTGCTGGAGGACTAAAGGCCTCTCTTCCAGGGTGCTCTTGAAAACTGGCCCTGCTGTATCTCCCCTAGTAACCATTCACTCAGCACCCAGGCAGCATTGCTGCCAGTGTAGTAAGAGGAGGAAAACAATGTTTGCTGCAAGATGGTGCCCAGGGGTGGCTCTATGTATTTGGCCACCCTAAGCACGGCAGGCAGGTGGCTTTTGGAGGCGCACCTGCGGGAGGTCTGCCGGTTCCGTGGATTTGGCGTACCCGGATTTGGCCTGACTGCCGCCCTCACGAAGACTGGCAGGTCACCCCCTGCGGCTTGCCTCCCCAGGCACGCGCTTGATGTGCTGGTGCCTGGCTCTGCCCCGGCGGTGCCCCTCTCTGCTGTGTGCATGCAGAAGCAGAGAGATGCAGCTTGTGTTAAAGTGAATGGCAAAGTTCCAGTGGATTTTACAGACTTTCATGGGAGCAGGGCCAGGTTGTGTGCATCTCTATGCCACTTATCCCCTTGCTACAGCGAAGGAGGCACTGGAATGCCATTCCTGTAACTTGCTTTGGGCGGGCTGCTGCCCCTTGTGTTCTTACCTCCCTCCAGCAAACGGGGGGAGAGGGGGAGCAGATAAAACATTGTTTATTCTGTTGCAAGACAGCAAGGCAGGGACTCTGCTGTGCACCACCAGCAGCTTCTTTGCAGGCAGCTAGTGCCCTTGCAAGCGCTTGGTGTACATCCTTATTCCCGAGCAGGGCTGTTGGGCCATAAAGCAACAGTGAATCTCTGGAGGGGGGAGTAGTATGGACATGCTGTGTGTTTAAAAACATACTGTACATACGCTACAGTACTATAGTTGGAAGATGCCCCCGTCTTACCCCACACAGGGACAGCCCACTGGCACTGCAGACGATGAGGCAGGCATGGAGGCTGAAGGTGCTGTAGGGTAGGAGAAGCACGTTGCACAGCAGCAGTGGCAGCTTCCTCTACTGTGCAAGCACCAGGGCTGGGGGCTCAACACTTGGCCTGCCCACTCCACCCCTTCCCCTAAGCCTCCACCCGTAACCCGCTCCTCCCGCCCCCATGTCTTGTCCTTTACTCCGCACGCTGCATCCTCGCTCCTCCTCCTCCCTCTCCTGCCTCCTGCCGGCGGGAATCAGCTGGTTTGTGGCATTCAGGAGGCAGGGGAGGGACAAAGAGCCTGCATGCTAAGTCCTCACTTCTTCCCCATCCCTCCTGCCTCCTGAATGCCGCAAACCAGCTGATTACCTTGGGCTGGAGGAGGCAGGAGCAGGGGTGAGGCTCTGATCCACAGGGTCAGCCAGTGGGTTGGAGGCGCTGGGGGTGGGGATTGTAGGGAGCTGATATGGGGCCTGCCAGCTGTGGACAAAGCAGGCAGCCAAATGATGTTATAGCGGAGCATTGCACAACTTTAAATGAGCATGTTCTGTAATGGAGCAGGGACATAAGAGTGAAACAATGTTAAGTGAGAGGATGTTAAGTGGGGAGTTACTGTATATTTACTAAGTGAGGCCCTGATCCTGCACTTTGGGCAGATTGCTACTTCTGTGTAAATCCTCTTTAACTGCAGTGGAGCTCTGCTCCAGGATCTAGACCAGGAGTGAGCAAACTGTGGCCTGTGGGCCATGTCCGGCCCATGAGGCCTTTTAATCCAGCCCTCAAGCTCCGTCGGGTAGTGGGGTGAGAGGCTTTAACTGCTCTGATGCCCCAGCCGGGTAGCAGGCTCGGGGGCTTGCTGCATGGCTCCTGGAAGCAGCGGCATGTCCCCCCTATAGCTCCTATGCGTAGGGGCAGCCAGGGTGCCCTCCACATGGTGCCTTCACCCCCTGAAGCTCCCATTGGCTGGAAAATCTCCAGTCCTGATCCCTCTCCCATCCTCTGAACCGCTCATTCCCAGTCTGGGACACCCTTCTTCACTCCAAACCCTCATCCCCAGCCCCACCCCAGAGCCCGCACCTCCAGCCAGAACGCCCCATGACCCAACCTAAAGCTCCCTCCCACACCCTGAACTCATGATTTCTGGCCCCAGCCCAGAGCCTTCACCACCAGCCGGAGACCTCACCCCTTCCCATACCCCAACCCTCAGTTTTGTGAGCATTCATGGCCCACCATACAATTTTTATACCCAGATGTTGCCTTGGGCCAAACTTTCCCCACCCCTTATCTAGACCCAACTTACTACTGCATAAAATGAATTTCAAACCCTAAAATAACTTTTAGTTAAAAATAATTGGCTTTTTTTGAACACCATAGGGTAATGGATGAGCTATATTCCTGAATTCTTTTTGTTCTGGAAATAAACAGGAATTGAAAATTGTAACAACTTTCTATCTTTGTGCATTTGTAGTGCGCCAATTGCAATTGTGTCTAAGTACCACAGTATATTTTCCTACAGTACACAAAGCCATAAAATGGACAAAGTCATGAGGTGTCCTAAGTACTTATTGCCTAGATTCTGTTGTTAATGGCACTATATAAATAACTTACATATACAGTAGAACCGCTAAGTTATGAACACCAGAGTTATGAACTGATAAGTAAACCACACACCTCATTTAGAACCAGAAGTAGACAATCAGGCAGTGCATGTGTGCATGCGCGTGCACACATGCACATACATACACACACACACATACACACACTACTGTGTTAAATGTAAACTACTAAAAAAAAAGGGAAAACAGCATTTTTCTTCTGTATAGTAAAGTTTTAAAGCTGTATTAAGTCAATGTTCAGTTGTAAACTTTTGAAAGAACAATCATAAGTTTGTATTAAGAGTTATGAACATACAGGAGTGGGTGAGTGAGATTCTGTAGCCTGTGTTGTGCAGGAGGTCAGACTAGATGATCATAATGGTCCCTTCTGACCTTAAAGTCTATGATTCAGATTACAAAGAACCTCCATTCCGAAGGTGTTCATATTAGTATATGTTAATGCCTTTAATACACAAGATAAAAAACACAAACAAGGACAATCAAATTTGATATTTTTTTCCTCTCTAACCCTTTAAAGAAGAATTGAAGAGTCAGTGGGTTTACTAATTATGTAAATGTTTTTTTAGATATTTTATAAATGTTTTATAAATTTAAAATAAATGACAAAGAGCTTCTAATTTCTCGACAAACCAGAAAGACAAAAATCCTTGTTTGAAAAGCATTTACTAAAATGACAGAAAATAATTGCTTCTGAGAATGCTGACCTCAGATGAAGATATTTTCCTTTGCCACTCTTACTGCAGTATGGAAACCATATTCCATATTATGACACACAGTCCACATTGGCTTTCCAGCAAAAGTTCAAATCTTATTTATGATGCCTGTCAGAGGGTGACTGGCCCGTTAAGGGGAAGACAGATGGATCCAGCCCCATCTGTAACACACCTAGCTCACCTCCTCAGGTGGAGAAATGAGCGAAGTCATGTGAAGGGCAGCTCGTGGCTCAATGAGGCCTTCTTTGGGCAGAGTGTGGAAGAGAAAAGACAGAAACCTCTGGAGAGCGAGAACGGGGATTGCATGTAGGAATCCCTGGGAATCAGTGTTTGGTGAAGGCTAGGAGAGATTGAAGAGTGTCTGAAGTTTGAAGAGAAGACAGACCCTCAGGAAAGAGGAGCTCTGCCGAGCTTGAGACTAGGTGGGTGATTCTTTTGTTTGTTTTTGAACTTGGATACTCCAGAAGGGGTTGACTTTTTCTTTGTGGACTTTGGTAGAGAGGCAAGCAAGTCTCTGCAGCAACCAAACAAAGTTAGGTCAAGAGATTCAAGTTGCGTGAGAGGAAACTGATGCAGTGGCTAGCTCAGAGCCAGACCAGATAGGTGGCACTGCTGTATTTTCATGTTACTATATGATTTTAAAACTGTAAGTGTGTCAATCTCAGGAAGGACCATACCTCAGGAGTTTCACCTAGGCTTTCTGCACAGTTGACTCCTAATGCAGGTTACCTACAGACAGCTTTAACATAAATGAATTGGGGGAGAAAATTGAAATAACCACCATTCAAGGGCATAAAAATGGACATTTTAGTATACTTCAGTCACCGCCATCTAGTTTGTTTTTGACTCCATTGGCATCATTATTAACCGCTATAACTCCTTGGTCAAGATAGATGATGATTATTCACAGAATGGAAATCCTTATGCCTGACTACCAGTCATCTGAGATTAAATATAACTGCACACAATTACATTAAAAATAACATTATTATGGTTGCAAAGTCAAGTACTCAAAAGTTAGAACAGTCAGAATTAATGCTGTGAGTGCAGCCTTAATTTTCTCCCCGTGTATGTGTATTATGAGACCATCATTAATTCACTGATCACATAGTACTTTGCTTCATTCATAGGATGGATGGCGTTCAATTAATGAGCAGCTATGCAATATTTTGTTTTATACTCATTCTTCAATGTATGGCTTTGTCCAGCCAGTCTTAGCCTCCGTGGCACTTTCTGTCAGTTTCAGCCTTCCCTCCCCATAACTCTCCCATTCTTTCCCCCTTCTCACACCTTGTTTCAGTCTCCTGGCCCATCCAGTCCTAGCTCCTCATCCAATTTCTCTCTCCCCTGCCTTACCCCCCCACCATAAGCTTTCTCATTCAATCTGTCTTTTCCCCCTTCCCTTTCCTGGCCCATTGTCCCAGTGTTTTTGCTCAGTCAGTGCCAGTTCTCCCCCAACACCTGAGCTCTTTGTCAGATTTGCCTCCCCTCGCTGTTGCCCCTATTCACCCACCGCTCCCACAAACACACATACTGGTTCCTAATCCCAGTCTACCCCACCAAATCCCATTCTATGCTGCACCTCTGGTCCCAGTCTCACCGGGCTCCTTAACCCAATATTCTCCTTTCCATCCCCCATCTGGCTTTTGTCCTTTTTGCATTCAAATCAGACAGCTGCTTGCGTGATAGCCAGGAGTCACTGAAAGCACAGGAAACCAGGTTCCCTGCTCCCATTCTGTTGCCTGGCCCGGACCTAGCCTGGAGCATTTGGGAGCAGAAATTGCAATGGAAGACCTTCTGAGCCCCAGCAGAGAGCATGTTCAGTTCCTTTTCAGGGATGACATATGCACAATATGCTCAGCCCTAGGAACTGTGGAAGTCTCAGGCATACTCAGTGAGGGCAGAATCTTTGGGAAAAAAAGCTAAAATCACGTGGGATTAGCAATTTTTTCCATAATCTTAGAATTTGGACAACTTTGGATGGACTTTCACAGGAAGAGAGAAAAGCATATACCTGACACAACACCCATCTCCTTGCCAAATTTAAAGTTGCTACTCCAAAGCATGGGAGAGCTAGAGTATTTCAAAGAAAAGGTCTCAAGAATTCAATATGGAGGAAAAATATTTCCTTCTTCCTTGTTCTCAGAATGAGTTGAACCATTTTGGCTGAAATTTTCCAAAATTATATATTAGCTTGAGGCAGGCACCCAGAATGGAAAATTGTTGTCTGAATGGCTAAAGTTTTGCAAAGTTATAAGTAACTGAAAAAGAGGGTCTTATGGGAAGAGTTGAGACATTGTAAAAATAGATGGTGGTGCCGGCCTTTAAGAGTCCAATGTTTAGACATCCATTTTTAATAATATAGTTCACGATTTTCAAAGACACATTATGTTTAAATGTGTTCACTTATCCAGAGCTGTGCCGCTTCATTCCTCTTTGTATCAACGCAGCGTGTGATGGGGCAGAGAGACCTACTCCAGCAGCGAAGGGGTTATGGAGAGCCTATGAGTCCAGCTAGCGCCACCTTGCTAGCCTTGCAACCAATGCCAAGCCTGGAGGAGGGAATAAAAGGAGAGATCCTAGCTCAGTTCAGGGCTGACTGGTCAGGAAGGCGATCAAAGCTCTGCCTAAAGGAAACTTTGTCTGCAGAGTTTCAGAGTTATAGGTCTATTACACTGCTCTACAGCCAAAATGCTTCTGAAATAAATGTAGTCAAACTTTACTAATTCTGGGTCACTGAAAATGAAAATGATGCTTAAAATTGTTGATTGGCTCTAATCTAGCTGCTGGGCTCCAGACTACAGCAATGGAATCTCCGGGAAGGTGATGTTAGGGTTTCCATGTTCCATGACCGTCAAAAGGATCTTGTCCCATTCTTCTTCATGGAAGGTGATCTTGTAGCCTGCAACAACATCAGATGTGTGATGGCAGCCTCAACAGCGTTCACGATCCGATGAGTGGAGGATGTCATTTGATTCACAAAGAACGAGTCTTAAAGGCTGTGTTTGCTGCATAATGCAATGTTTTGCCATCAAGTCCAGTTGGTCATTGCATCATATGAAGGAAACCTATGGACAACATGATAACAACTTTTGAGGTGCATAAACTGATGACCAAATCAGTGGCACTTTGTGGGGCGCTTTTGGAATGGGGTTGTTGCTCTCCTTGCTTGGTCTGCCAGAACTGGATACACAGTGACTGCTGTTTTCTCTGCAATGCAAGTCATGCAAGAGATTCCGATTACATTCAAAGAAAAATTGGCCACTCCGACCCAGTCATTGGAGGCCTGCGAGGAAAAGTGTTCAGCATCCACCACGTTGTTGAACAAGGAAGATTGTTACACCCTTACAATCAAGCTGGGTCTGATGAAGAAATTCTGTCAAGCCATTGACAAAACAAGTAGCTTTCAAGTACCTCCGATGTGAAATTTCCAAGGTCTTTAAGTGAAGCTAAAAGATAAAGGAAACGTGGTCTTGTTGGTCCTCAGATTCGTGAACTTCTTCGAGATGATGCATTTGACCATGCACTGTGGTGGCAAGAAAAGCGCATGAAAAACCTTTCCAGTTAGATGGCCAATAAATTTTTCGGAAACAACAAGGCAGACAACTACAGGTTGTGGGTGGAAAACTCCTCAAGGCATACAAAAGCCTTGGTTGCAACGATGTCACTAAAGTACATTTTTTGCCACTCTCATCTAGATGTTTTTTCACCGTAACTGCAGGAGCCGGACGACGATCGACGGGCGAGCAATTTCACCAGACATTGCAACAATGAGAACGCTTATCAGGGCAATGGAGCCACAATGCTTGCAGACTATTTGCGGACTAAGTGTACAAGAGATGGCTCCATTTAATGAATACAAGAGACAAGCCAAGAAACGCCAAGAGACACTGAGTTAGGACTAAACTATGTACATGTAATGTTTTTTCGCCTTTTGTTTCATAATAAATTTATTTATATTAACCTTTTGTGATTTTAAATAAATTTACATTAAACAGACACGTCGAAATATTATCATGTAAAAGCAAACCGAATAAACACATGAAAAGACCTGGTTTAACAATTTGTGTATTAAACTTCTACTACACAAGTATACGAGACATAAATGTATAAACTTAAATATCTTAGAAAAACAGTAGCCAATCATTGTTTTTAAATTGTCATATTCTGAATTCAGCACATCAATACTAATAACTACCATCATTTTATCTCTGAATGTCATAAACGATGATAGCTAAGGGTTAATGTCTCTTTCACTGGAAAGGTAACAAGATCCAACACCTGACCAGAGGACAATCAGGAACAAGATACTTTTCAACTCTCAAAAGGTGGGAGCCTTGTTTGTGGTTTTGGTTTTGGCTTTGTTCTCTCCGTGTCCTGGACAGGATAGAAATGAAACTCAGGCTCTGCCAATCTCCCTGTAACAGTCTCTGATCTATTCAGAATAGATGAAGTAAAAAGGCTGATTTTTTAGGCTTTTGTTGTTTTACTCTTTGCAATGTGGATCTGTCTGGTTAACTTTTATATCGTGTAGTTGACTGGGACATATTTGATTTATTTGGTACTGGGGAAAGTTTCTTTCTAGGTGTGCTGTAATATTTACATCTTGAAGTATGACGAATATTCTTTACTTTTCCTTTCTTTTTATTAAAATTTCTTTAGGAAACCTGATTGGATTTTTTCTTGTTTCCCTTGTTTTTCCCACGGGGATTGGATAACTCACCAGACTGTGAGGTGGCGTCTGTGGGGGAGATAGAATCTCTCTCGTTTTCCTTTGATCTGTGCCTCTTTGTGGAAGAAGGACATGCTTCTCTGCTGTATTGTTGATTTTAAAGAGGTGTTTGGACCAGTTTAAGCTCTCGAGGATAGCCCAGGGAGGGAAAGTCTGGGAGGGGAAAAGAAGGGGGAATGGTTTATTTTTCCTGGTTTTAAGAATCCAAGGAGTTTGGGTTCTTGGAGTCCCCAGGGAAGGCTGGGGAAATCAGAGTTGGTGGTTGGTGGCAGAATTCCTGGTTGGTGGCAGTGCTATCAGATCTAAGCTGGTAAGTAAGCTTAGAGGTTTCATGCAGGTACACAAATTTTGGATGCTAAGGTTCAGATTTGGGAATCATACCTTATGACACTGAAGCAGACAACTTCTCAAAAATTGTAGACCAGTGTTACCTCAAGCAGCCACTGGGGAGGAGCATTTAGATTTCAAGGAGCAAGCAACATATCACTAAGACTGTTTCGGAACCAAGTCCAAAGGGGAAAAAAAGGAGGAATGTCTCATAGGAAGACTGGTGAATAACAGAGTAGTGTCTTGGGTTTGCTTTTTGTTTTAGAACGTTTTGAGGATAAACCCCTCCACCCACCACCACTACCCTGAAAAGAATAATACTGAAGGGACAACGAGCCAAGTGGCCGGAGCCTGCTTTAGTGGCCACTGCAGGCCAAGACTTCTTCCCTCTGGGGAGACCCACTTGAAAAATCCACAAGGGGATGCCACTCCAGCCATTTGATTATGATAGTTGTAAGCTCTTTACGTATGCCTAGAAGCTAATGGTGAGGGGGGCTTATTATAAACTTGAACAACAAGTACAATTAAGTTTCCAGTTTTCTCATTAGGACGCAGTTATGGTCAACCTTGTTATGGCCGTGTAAAAGGTGGTCTCCACTGACCATCACCAAGTTTACAATGTAGTCTAAAAGGGCACAGCTATAATTAGACTTGTCAGAGGCAGAGACAAGCCAGCTGGGGAGGGGGATATTTAGCCAAAATATTGGCTAACTAAACAGATCTGGAGTAGAACGGTAAATGCCTATTGCTTCTTGGGAAGCTCATTGACTATGTTCACACCTATAGGTACTTTCAGAACATACATCAATCCACTAAAAGGTCCAGCTGTTCTATAGGTGAATTTTTATTGAGCTCCAAAAAAGAAAAGATCCCCTTCTCTGCATGGGAGACAATATGAAGTAGACTGGACCCCATTTGCGATGGAATGGCTGGTGTCATGAGTGATGGCACCAGAGAGGAAAAGAAATTTCCAAAATCCACTTTTCTAAATAGAATGAAAGTTTGTGTTGATCAGCACTAAAACAAAAAGGCTTGAGCTTCTTCCAGTTTTCAGTTCTCAAATGAAGTTTATTAAGGAGTACATCACGCTGGCTTCCTAAGACTTCAGTCAAGAACTACTCAGTTCTCCTCCTGCTGGGTTTATGTTCCTGATCTTGGGGAACACAGCTACATGCTGGCAATTGCCCTTGCTACAGCAGCAAAGTGTTGGGGGGAGTCTGACAAGAACTAATTGCCAGAAGTGCCGAGGTATCCTGCTGCCTGAAACTTTCTTTTCCTTCCATTTGAAAGGATATGTCTTGATCTTCTAAACTTCTCATTAACATTCTAATTTATAGCTGGACTCCAGAGGTGTCAATAGAATCATATCATAACTTTATAAAAAATTACCTACGGGCTCAGTATGCAATGGACAAATTAGAGTCCAAATCTCTTATCCAAAACTGATAACTAACTCGGTTTAGTTATATAGTGTTGCTGGGGGAAAATCCCACTGAATTTTTGATCCTTAATCACACTATTTGCAGATAGTCATATGCAAGAAAAATGTCTTCTCAGATAAGCCTAAAATTTATTTAACAGATTACAATCTTTTCCACTGTAGTGTATGTTAAATGCCAAATGTAGAATGGTTATTATGAGCAAAAAGTAATAACAGACTATTGTGATAAGATAAAATAAACAGAACCATTTTTCATGTTGCACTCAGAGAAACATTGGATAAGAAATAAAAGGTAAATATTTTGGGCTAGTCTTTTCTCTTTGGGATTTATAACATAAATGAAAGGTACATTTCTCCTTCTTTCTTTTGGTTTCCTTAGATAAATGCTTGTTTTATTTTGTATTATATAGACTACTCATGGTGGGCCAGCCAGAGCAATGGCTGAAAGAATAAAGGAATCTGCACAGACTTTTTTTTCTTCAGACTCCACAGAGGCTTTTTTAATTGAATAACTGATCATAAAAGATAAATTCCCTCAGCTACAGTATGTGTGTTTGATGGAGAAGAACACCTGTCTGTTCTGCTCAAACCTCCAACTCCCTGAGCTGTGTTCCTGCTGCTGTCTCCAGAGGGAACCAGGTGGGTTCCTGCTGCCAGCTAACCTTAGCACCATTCCTCCTGGATTTTTGGATGATCAAATAGGCTTTGCTATTGGTTCATACAGACATCTGACAGCCTCCCCTGACAATCCAAACAGTCTAGGGAATTTGCCTATGTAGGAAAGAGCCTTAACTGAGTGGAATGGAAATGCATGCTGCAGTATGTCTCTGATCTTTCTGCTGTATTGACTGATCTCCAGAAAAATCTGTTTCCATGCAGTGCTGCTGGTAGAGAAAGCATGTAGATGCTGATGGCTTACTAATGAAACATGAGGAAGTGCCAATCTCACGATAAAGTACATAAGCATTATTAAAAAGATGGAAAGAGACTGGCACCACCAGTGCCATGTGGGGGAATCCAAATAGAGTTGAGTGGGACAGTGACACTCAAGTAATAAAAACTTCCCCCAAATCTCATGTTGTCATGGTACAATTCCCCACTCTGAACCTTAGCGTCCAAAAGATGGGGTACCAGCATGAATTCCTCTAAGCTTGATTACCAGCTTAGAACCTGTAGCGCTGCCACCAACCAGGAATTCCAGTGCCTGGTACACTCTG
>NC_133770.1:145474274-145499095 GCF_003597395.2 Chelonoidis abingdonii
AAACTTCCCTCCCTCAAGATTTGAAAGTATCCTGTCCCCTGATTGGTCCTCTGGTCAGGTGACAGCCAGGCTCACTGAACTTTTTAACCCTTTACAGTCAAAAGAGATATAAAGTACTTTTGTTTTATTAACTCCTACTATCTGGTTATGACACATGTAAAATGTGCATGTGAGTGAAACCACTAGAATGAGATCTCTTTGTTTGCTCACAGAATTTGTTTGATGTGAAATTGATAGTAGTGTTTTTCCTCTAACATAGGCTGATTAGTTAAAAAAATGGTGGTTTTGCATGTTAAATTGTTAATACACTGTATTTTAATCTTTGAAGCTATGGGGTCTTATTCACCTTTATATGCTGTTCCACGTATACCATTTTGGCATTGTAACAGATCCTTAAAGTGGGCATCATAGCAATGTAAAGGGGCCATGATGTCCCTTCTGCAGAATGTGGAGGACAAGTCAGTTTAAGCATGATATAGAGTGAGTTGACCTCTCCTTGTTACATCTGCACTACTTAAATGCATATGCGCTAAAGAAGAATCTAGGAAAGAGCTATGCATTGAAATGCTGGTGCCACAATTCTTGGTGTGTACTTGAAGCTTGTTCTTCTTTCCAATAATCTGAATGCAGAATGAATTAGTGACATGATCAAATTAGCCTTCTCGAATGAAGGCATAACATTTAAAACTTTCATGAGTCTCATTAGTGGAAATCAATTGTACTCTTTAATTACAGAAGCAGTTCTTATGTGCTGATACCTCCCTCTCCTTGTACGGTTGATCTTTGTCCCTTGATAACGTACAGAGACTGTAATGCCTGTGCTGAAATCATTTTATTTGTTCAATAGCTCATTTCCCCCCTCAGTGTTTTGGACTGAAAAATCTTGTTAGCTAGTGATAAAACAGAATATGTGCAGTACTCTAATAGCATGCTCTCTCTCTCCTCCACATCTCAGTTCAGTCACTATCAGTACAGAGGCCCATAATGAGTGACATGAACTACACATATATACAAAGGAGGAAACTGCTACATTATACAATGAAACTATAAATAGCTGTTTAGCAACAGTCTGTAGTTTTCCAGAAGAATGTGGACTCTGAAACAGGTCTGATATTCAGTATGAAAGGAATGCATCACACGAGAGACCTGTAAGTCTATACATAGGACAAACCCCCATGACATGTAATTAGAGTAGGAGGTAAGAATCAGCCCGTATCAAACTCAGAATGTAGCCTGGCTCAGAAGAACCAGTTTAGACAGAAGATATTCCACTATATTTCATCAGTCATACACAAAAATAGCTCTATTGCTCACTTTTCCAATAGTGGACCCTATACCTGTGGTGTAATATATGTAGCAAATTAAGAACAGAATTGTCAAATCTATTTTTTTTCAAATCTTTTCTAACTTCTTGAACATGGTATGAATGGCAATAAAAAGCTACTTGTCCTTAAAGCTATAAAAGGTGGTGATACTTTCCACATTCATTGTGAATAAATTAAAAACATCTATCAGGCACTGAATGAACTGTTTAATTTTATTATTTATGAAAATGAGATCTCTACATTTTAAAATATGACATTAAAATCAATATAAAATACAACATTTAGTAACTACTTCTAGGGAATGTTTGTCAATGTACACTCTAGAAGAGAATGAATAAGAAAGAGGGATTATTTTTGCTACCCCTAGGAGCAGGGCAGGATCTGAATTGTACACACAATCATAGTTTGGTCCCTGCCTGAGGACTCTGTGACAAAAGCAATCCATGCCATATTATGAGCTGGTGCAGATTGCTTCCCCCTTTGCATTGGCTCAACCACATTGGCTGAAGCAAAGTACAAGCGGCCGGCAATGACATTTCACCCATCACCCCAGCACTGTAACCCTCAAATATCACCTTTAAAAATATTAAAGAAATACCAATAATCAACAGTGATTATAAAAAGGTCCACTTGAACGTAGCTTTGAATTATTAATCATGTTTGTTACAGTACAAATATTTATGGTGTGGAGACTCTATGGTCTGTTCTGGTCTGGTTGCTGTAGTTTGTGAGTGGTGGTGGTCTGATAAATTATTAATCAGTGCACTTGAACAGTTCTGCAAGCTGGGAATCACAAAGATGAAAGTGAAGGGTAGCTAGATAATGTACTGTGTAGTTATTTTTCTCTGAAAGAATGAGGATTATGGTTAGAGATAAGGATGGTTAAGCCAGTTCATACAATGCTGCCAACCTGCAGCTTCTAGAAGCTCCATCCCAGCAGGGGCTGCTTAAAATACTAGCCTGGTATTTTCTACTCTGCTTCAGTGTCATGTGGTTTGGAGTACAAGTTGATGGTTGAACACTCTGTGGAGATAATGAGGATTCTGGGTAAATTGAACACATGCCAGTACTGTACATAATTCCTAATAAACCTCACTCAAAAGAACTAAAACTTGTCCCATATGGCATGGCAGTGCTGTTTTAGAAAGACTGTGGAGCAGAGGGATTCTCTGGTGTCCAAACTATCTTTTGTATCATTCACTATTTTGTATACCTGTTACCTGTCCCCTCATATTCATCTTCTTTTTAAAGTAATGAGTCCTAAGCTTTTCAATCTCTCATCATATGTAAGGTTTTCCTTGATTGTAATCTTTCAGTTCACCTACTCTATTTATCTCTCAAAAAAAGATATAGTAGGTTGACTAGAACTAGAGGAAGGATTGTTCAGTGATTAGGATGCGAACCAAGGCCATGGAAGACCTGGTTTTAAGTCCCTGCTTCCCCCACAAATTAATGTGTGACCTTGGGCAAATCACGTATTCCTTCTTTCACTCCATTCACCATCTGTAAAACAGAGCTAATAGCACTTTTTTTTTTTTGAGTATTTGCCCACACAGATCCCACTCTAGGTGCACGTGCACATAACATCAGATTATTTTGGCCAACAGTGACTGTTGGAGCTCTGCATACACTCTACATCCTCAAGCTCCTCACCTGCTTGGTAAAGAGGGCTTATTTGAATAATGTGTGTGTTAAAACATCAAATGCAAGGTCAGGCATCCAGGAACAAAGAACATAAGTCACACTTACAAAATGAAGAACTGCAACCTGGAAAAGAGGGATTCTGAAAATAACTTAGGCGTCATCGCAGGTAGGCATTTGAAAATGAGCTCTTAGTCTGATTCTGCAGAGAAGTGGGTAGGCATGATCCTTGGTTGTGTAAGCAGTGGAATATCAAGTAAGAATAGAAGGTGGTATTACCTCTGTGTTCAGTGTTAGTGAGACCATTACTACAATACCATGCCCAGTTCTCATGTCCATATTTCAAAAAGGACGCTGACAAACTGGAAAGGGTTCATGGTTCACAAAAAAGCTACAAGAATGACTTGAAGTCTGGAAAACCAGCCTTATAGTGAGAGACTGAAAGAGCTCTGTCTATTTAGTTTATTCAAAAGAAGATTAATGGGTGATTTTGATCACAGTTTACAAGTAGCTACATAGGAAAGCAATTTCATTTCAGCCTAGCAGACAGGCAAAACAATATCCACTGACTGAAAGATGAAGCTAGACAAATTCATACTAACAACAATCTGAACATTTTAACAGTAAGGGTAATTAACCATTGCAACATTTAACAGTAAGGATAATTAACCATTACTTAGGGATCTGATGGATTATCCATGACTTTCTAAATGATATGCTATAGCTCAAACAAAAGTTGTGGGCTTGATACATAAATTATTGTTTGGGGTTCTTTGACCTGTTATGCAGGAGCTCAAACTAAATAATCATAGTAGTTCCCTCTTGCCTTAAGAATCTATGCATCATCTGTCATTTATAGCTTTGCCAGTGGTTGTGTTTCTTGTACTTAACGTCTTAGGAATTTTTTTTAAATGCTTAGACTGTCCCTGATTTTGACTATTTCTCCATTTTTTTAAAAAAAGCAAACTGACTTCCATTCTGTACACACCTGCTGTTCTCTAACTTTTATCATTGTAAATAACTTATCTCAGGAACTGAGGCTCAGACAATATTATTGCTAATGAATGGTATATTATTTCAAATGTTTGTGCCATTATTTTTTTTTCTTGTGTCCTTCATTTTTGGTCTTTTTCCCAGCTTTGAAAGTGGGACCTTGAAAGGTCTGGACCTATTAAGAGAGAGAAGAAAATTTCTTCTGTATAATTAACCATGTTATCTGTAACAATGTTGCATGCTATAAATATATTGAAGGCACAAATTTATAAGAAATTATTGTGCCTTTTAATATACTTATCTGCAGCTATGAAATTCTTGGCATAATTTTCCACCAACACATGGTCTTAACAGATATATATTCAGAAAAAGGCACAAACTCATTGCTTATATGATTGTGGTTAATGAATCACTGGCAGGAGAAAAAAACAACTCATTTTCATGACCATTCATCCTATGTTGTTTCACTGGAATTTATTTATTTACATGTTTGTTTTTCACTGTATAAAATTAAAGGAACCTTTCATTATGTGCCAGGGTCTATTATTCATAATTTAAAACACCCACAATGTTCATTTAAATAACACTGTGTCCCAAAAAACAAAGCCAACCATTAACTAAGAATATATTACTATTGATTCATAAGGCAAGATGTGCACAACTAAGGGAACTTTGTGCTATGTCTTGATTTGTCAACAGATTCTCTGTCAGATCAAGAAGGCAAGAAAATTCCAGAGGCTCTGGTATTGAAAATCCCCTGACAGAAGCCCTCAGACAATTAACATGTATATGGACTGTTAGCTCAAGGACCTCATATGCCTTCACTTCTGTGGCTGGCATAGGTGCTGGAACCAGGTGTCCTGGGGATGCTGCAGCACCCCCCGGCTTGAAGTGGTTTCCATCAGGTACAAGGTTTACAGTTTGGTTCAATGGCTTTCAGCACCCCCCACTATACAAAAAGTTCCAGCACCACTGATGGATGGACATGGAAAGAGTGAGAGATGGCTACTGAGATTGCTAGGGATTAATATCAGCACTATGAAGAGCACCAGGTGTAAAATATTACTGGTGACAAGTGCTTATTCAGCCACCACTGGTAACCCAGCACAATCTGTTCTACCTGCAACTTCAGAGCAAGCTTGAAGACTAGCCGCATCTAGGGTCTGGTTGTCTCTCTTTTAAGTCAATGGCAAAACTCCTCTTGGCTTAAATGGTGCAGGGTCAGGCACACGAAGTTCACTACAATAATGCATTTGGGTGTCAAACAAGGTGGGATGGGGAGGGGAAGAAACACTTCTGGGCACTGCTGCAATATGGGAATCCAGCAACAATCAGGAATCCACAAAATTATTATTTTTCATTTGGTCAAACAGTGGGTGCCCTCATGTGGCTGCCCAAATCAACTAGCATTACAACCATATTAATAGGTAACAAAGAATACTGTGGCACCTTATAGACTAACAGATGTACTGGAGTATAAGCTTTCGTGGGTGAATACTCACTTCGTCAGATGCATGTAGTGGAAATTTCCAGAGGCAGGTATAAATATACAGGCAAGAATCAGTCTAGAGATAACAAGGTTAGTTCAATCAGAGAGGCTGAGGCCCTCTTCTAGTAGCTGAGATGTGAACACCAAGGGAGGAGAAACTGCTTTTGTAGTTGGCAAGCCATTCACAGTCTTTGTTTAATCCTGAATTGATGGTGTCAAATTTGCAAACAAACTGAAGCTTAGCAGTTTCTCTTTGAAGTCTGGTCCTGAAGTTTTTTTGCTGCATGATGGCTACCTTTAAATCTGCTATAGTTTGTCCAGGGAGACTGAAGTGTTCTCCTACAGGTTTTTGTATATTGCCATTTCTAATATCTGATTTGTGTCCATTTATCCTTTTACGTAAGGACTGTCCAGTTTGGCCGATGTACGTAGGAGAGAGACATTGCTGGCACATGGTGGCGTATATTACATTGGTGGACGTGCAGGTGAATGAACCAGTGATGTTGTGGCTTATCTGGTTAGGTCCTATGATGGTGTTGCTGATGTAGATATGTGGGCAGAGTTGGCAACCATATTAATGTACTGAAAAGCAACCAGTATATGAAGCCTTAATTCTGTCCCCATCAAATATTGTACTAGACAGAGTGAACTGCAAGCAGCTGGTAATGACTTTCCCCAATCTGTTCTTTGCTGGGTTTGAAGCAGTGGTCTAAAGCTCAGATTCCATAGTCCATTGCTCATTACCAATCATCTGAGCCATCCATTCATCCAAAAGCACAGCTATATATGCTTGATCTTGTGGAGCGCTATTAGCAGCCAGCCTCTTGGCTACTGTTTTGAAATGATAGTGATGGCTTAGATACAAGGCTTATATTGTGCCTGGCTGATGTAAGCCGGAGTTTTGTATGAGTAAGGGTTGAAGAATTTGGCTTAAGGTGTCACACAGTGAAAGAGGATGTTAATAAGGAGGCAAAGATCTGAATAAGAATTATCCTTCAGAGAAGTGGTTCAATAAGCAATGCAGTCCCTCAGCCATCAATACGCAGAAAACCCTACATTTGGATAAACAGAGCACTTTGTTACCCATCCACTCACCAGGAAATTGTGTAGCACACTTTGACTTCATAAAAGCTATTGTTTATCATTTGAAGTATAAACTGTGGGGAAAAAATATAGGTATCCTTCATATTTTTTTTAAAAAAGACTTATTTATATTGTTTATTTTTATAAAGAAATGTAGTGTGAGATTTTTAGAGGCTTTATGCATTGGAGAGTGAAGAGAAGCTAAAGGAAAGCTCTTATTTGATTAGCTTCTAAAATGTGATGAATTCTGGAGGGTTTTCTCAAATTGCCCTTTTAGCTAGCTGAGTTAAAGAGGCTTAAGACCTTTGAGAAACCCATCATTCTTTAGAGTTTCAGTATGGCTGTTAGCAACTATTCGAACTGGTTTAAAGTCAACAGCACAGATGCACAAACCATATTAATGAGTTTATTTTCTAACCTTTTATGGGCGTGGAGAACTATCACTGTATTAGAAAAAGATACACATGACACAGACTTTATGATCTGAAATGGCTATGCTATATTTTAGGAAGTGTTGGGACTTACCTAAAACAATGCCTCCAACTCTTCTTCCTACTTTTTCAGTCAATATTTTTTTTCTAAAGTGCTTAAAATAAAGGAAATCTACAAAGAGAGAAATGCAAACATATAGGTCTGCTTGAGTGAATTTGTATCAGTGCCCTGTCCCCTCAGACATTGTAAGGCCTATCCTACTGGTCTAAACTTGGGCTGCAACCCAAATCTTTAGTTGCTGTTAATTGGTGTAGCTCCCTTTAAAGTAACCAGGACTATGCTGATTTATACCAGCCAACGATCAAGCCAAAAGAATGTAATATTCATTCTACCTGGAACTAAAAGTTCAAATGTCAGTAGAGTCAACTCAGAGCTCCATCCTTCTGAAGCTGATAAATATAGTATCCTTCAGGAATGAGGGTTACTAACCCTCCGCTGAGACAGTAAAACGGATGTTCTCTTTTCTTACTGAATGTAAAACATCCATGACGAGTGTTCTCGGCCAACATTTCCCTTCTCAGCTACTATGCTGTGTGCTGATAGGCTGACTTCCTCCATCACAGAAGTGACTGCATTTCAATGATACTGTTAGTGAACCACATTGGTATCCTAGTTCAGGGCAACTGCACCTGTATTCCCCCTCCATGAGTCTTCAGGGGAACCCACTCTAGGCTGCCAGCCCTACAACTGTCACCTCTCTTGGGGTGGAGACCCATGCCTTTCTTGCTTCTGGCCAAGGCTTTTCCAGGCTTCACAGTCCCCTGCCTACACTGCATTCCCAACAAGTCAGACTTCCTAAACAGTCCAGCATCTGCACTTTGCTTTCTCTTTAAAGACTATTAACAAGTAAAATTGTCAGCAGTTATAAATTCACACACAGCTCTTTATAAACAAGCAAGTTTATTTGCAAGGTGAAAGCATTGAAGTTAGAGTCATACAGTTTAAGGTGAGAAGGGATGGATAGATAATCTAATCTGGTCCCTTGCATATCAGAGGCCACCAACCCCACCCAGCACTTTCACACTAAACCCAACAACTGAAATGAGATTACAACAGACAGAAGACTAGACTATTATGTTCCACAAGTAGAGACTAGAAGGGACTGAGGTGCACTATCTGAGTATCATGTACATAAATGACATAATAAATAAGGTTAAATAAACTGTCCAAGAGGGAGGGAAAAAAGTAGGTAAAATGTAAACCTTTATTTTTAGGTATGTAATGTGAGATTAGAATGCTTAGTGTTGGTCTAACCCTAGAAAACTATTTGGGTGTTGTGGTAAATGATCAGCTGAACATGAGCTTCCAGTGCAACAAGGTGGCCAAAAAGAGCTAATGCAGTCCTAGGCTTCATAAACAGGGGAAACTTGCATAGGAGTAGAGACATTATTTGACCTCTGCATTTGGCACTGGTGCAACAATTACTGCATACTGTGTCCAGTTCTGGTGCCCACAATTCAAAAAGGATGTTAATAAACTGGAGAGGATTCAGAGAAGACCCACAAGAATGGTGAGAGAAGATGCTGTATAGTGATAGACTCAAGGATCTGAATCTATTTATCTTAATAAAGAGAAGATTAAGAGGAAACTTAATTAGTCTACAAGTATCTGTGCAGGAAATAAATATTTAATAATGGGCTCTTCAGTCTAGCAGAGAAAGGCACAACATAATCGAATTCTGGATGTTAAACTTGTATAATTGATTTCACTATAAATATATATATAAGTGCCATATGTTAAGTGGAAAGGTGATCAGAGGTGTAGTTGGTAAACTGGGCATACTGTTTCTTTGGAAGCAACAAGTTTGTGAGTACTGCTCATGTCCGGTGGGATCGAGGATTGGACATTCTTGCAGTGTTCAAGGGTCAGACTGCGTATATTGTGAACTTGTAGGGTGATAGTAGTACCTGTGAGGCCTAGAGTGGAGTGTTTGTGTTGCCCGTAACAGTGGAGTTGAGGAGCTTACCTTTGGTAAGCATAGATAATACTTTGTAATGCTAAGAACAGGTGGTGTGAGGGTGAGTCCACAGCAAGTGTCATAACATGTTCAGAAGAAGCCTGCTCCTCACAAAAGCCAGGAGAGGAGGAAATGTCTCACTCCTTCCTTTATATCTAATAGTTCAGTTGTTACAAAATTCACTTGGGAGGTGGAAGACCCAGGTTCAAATTCCCATTCTGCCTTATTTTGGCACAGTGAATTCTTGAACTAAGGTCTCCCACTTGAGTGCCTTAACCACTGGACTGTTGGGATACTCTGGATGGGTTTCTCCTGTTGAAGTTGTTCCACTTTTAGTCAGGAAATATTATTTTATACAGAGAAGAGAGTGAGACTAACTATAGCCTGGAGGTAGGGCACTCACTGGGAGCCAGGGTGTGTGCCCAGTCTCTGCTCCGAATCAGGCAGAGGGGGGAATGAACCTTGGTCTCCCAGATGAGTGTTCTAACCAGTGGGCTATTCAAGATAGGGAGACTACCTAGCTACTTTTTGATGGGTGGGGCTTAGGCTACATCCCTCTCCTTTACATTTCCTTCTGACTAGCTTACATGGCTCCCCACTCAGCATACTGGCCACTGTGACTCCCTTTTTAGCTGCCTAACTCTTCCATGCATCATAAAGTGAACCTGAGTGTCTAACGTGAGGTTGTGAGTTCCACTAGGTAGCACGGCATCTAAAAGTTAGGCACTTCAACACTGAGGTTTGCAACAATCATGTCCCCTTGTGAATTTATCCCAAAGTCTTCAGCTTCTTTATCATAAATCTTTTGATTTATTTGATGTAGAGTCCTTACACTGGTATTTTCTGTAATCTATAGTGGAATAAGTATTGTCTGCTGTTTTATGTTTGTTTGTACTAAACCACTCACGGAAAAGTTGCTACTGTTCAAAATAAAGTTGCATTGCATTTTAATGTATAATTGAAGGCAAGGAAAATTAAAGTTTTGTCCAGAAGGAGAAACCAGCACAAATGGCTCATTATCATCTTAACCCAGGCTTTAATGGCAACTCAGAATTATCAGCACGGATGCCTATAGAGCTCATCTAGCATCCAGAGATCGCTGCTGAAAGAATACATTTGATATTTTAGTGTTTGGATCATGTAATGAACTTGCTGTTTTCTTTGTGCTACATTATTTTGTGATAGATGTGCAATGACTTTAAGTAAGGCTAAGATTTTTTCATGGTTATTTTTAATAAAAGTCACAGACGGGTCACAGGGAATAAACAAAAATTCACAGAAGCCATGACTTGTTTGTGACTTTTGCTGCTGTGACTTAATGGTTTCCCCCACCATCCTGTGGGGTTCCCCCTCTGTCAGCAGCAGCTGAAAGCTGCAGGGTGACCATATTTCCCAAAGAGAAAACGTGACACCCCAAGCCACTCGCCTGAGGCATCCCCTCAGGGGCTGAAGCAGAGAATGTCAGGAAGGTGTCTGGAAATCAAGGATTCCATGACCTCTGTGACATAAACACAGCCTTAACTTAAAGTCCTTGAGAGCCCGAGTTCAAAATCAACCCTCAGTTTCAAAACATTGTCTGCAGAGGTGTTGTAGAGTGTTAGTGTAAGCCCCACTAGAACAAGTCTGTGGCCCGGTACTAGAAAGCTTATTACCCAGTGCAGTGTAGACATGCTTATTATGGACCTAGTTTTATGGCTGAATATTTGCTGAATCAGAAATTTAAAAAAAATGTTTTGATCAAAATATATCTAGTTTGATTGATCTAGGACCACATCCTTAATTGCAGTGTGTAATCTCTTACTGCACAAATGGACTCACTTATTTCAAAAGGATTACTCCTGGAGTAAGGTGAGCAGAATCTGATAATGTCTGTCCTCTTGCTTTTGAAATGTAGTGCAGAAAAAGACCTTTAGTTTAGAAGTTTCAAAAAATTGATTGTTTTTCTATTCACAAAAGAGTTTCTTTGTGGTTGTAGCTCCTATCTTGCTGTATTCATTCTAGAGATTTCTTTGCCTGAATGTCTTTTGTAACCTTGTTTTTTCTAGCTTCCTCCATGTACTGAACCATAAAGAAATTCCAAATCTTTGATTTTGCTGTCAGCTATTCTATATATCATAATGACTTGTTTTACCACATCTTTATGCTTCTGTGTTACTGCTATCATTTACAATGCCTTTCTTTTAGCATTGACAGGGATACTTTATACCACTGGCCTCAATTACATGCTCTTCTTTACAATTAATATAATTCTGAACACTATTAAAATGCTGTACCTTCATGAATTGTAACTTGCTGTTCAGAAGAAAATATGTATGTATTTAATTTTTTCTGTGTGTGTGCTACACCCTGTTTGCATTGTGTTTTCTATAGCTAGATCAGGACACCTACACTTTGCAGTCATCTAATAACTTCTAATGATACACTGATGAAGACTCAATTACCTGCATACAGTTGCTTAACAGTTTCAAGCTGTAATTACTTGGAACTTAAATTACACTGCAGTGTTTGTTTCTTACCAAAAGTGACATAATGGTTATTGATTGAGTTATTGTCTTCACCTTGCTCAGTAGCTATTCAAAATATTCATCCCAAGAGTGAGAGATGAAATGTAACTTACCATCCCTAGACTCTTAATAATAACAATATAAATATTGCTTGCAAGCACATATTAGACACCAACTATGAAAATATCTTGACTTTGTTTTTATTTTCTCAGAGAAAATGGATTCTTATTTTCCCACTAAATACACTCGAGGAATTTATTAATAACAGTTCCTAAGGTGTGTGCCTATTATTATAATACCATTTGTTTATGCTACAGCAATATTTGTGCCACTATTTACATTCTAAACTTAAAGTGAGTTTTTTTTGAGCACTTATATGTTATGGGAGTTAGGCATCCAATGGCTTTCAGTGGGAAATATGTGCTTATCTCCCCTACATACTTCTAAAAATCCCACCCTAGTTTTCTTTAGAGATTAGATAAATATCTGCCGTGGGATGAATGGATGGATAGATGGAGCTAACTTTAACACATTTTAGGAAGCTTCTTCCTATGTTCCCAGATGCAGGAACCAGAAGACAGACAATATCAGAGGAGGAGGCAAAAAGCAACTGCAGGACCAATTAAAATGTTAAATCCAAGAAACACCCTAGACAGAGATTGACTAGGTTAGTCTCCCATTAGGCCCATAACTTGGAGCAGAAAATAAACAGAAAAGGAAACAAAGTATGGATGGGGGAAAAAATGAGACAATTGACAAAACGTGAAAATGAGCTGTCTCCCCCATCTCGCCTTCCAGGTTACTCTGGGTTTTATACTTTCTCAATCCATGAAAAACTACCAGGCTGTTCAAAATGGTCTCTTACAAAACTTTGCAGAAGATCCCCTCCCCTTCCCCCACCCTCTATGTTCAATTCAGACAAACAATGCAGAAAAAAGGAACCATGGGTAGCTCAGACAGATCAACAGATATCCAGTTCTTAGAATGCAGGTTCTCTTTAATGTGATTCTATGTAAATGATGGTAGGCCTTTCTAAAAATTCCAAAGAATGATCCATAGCCTGTAAACCTGTTGCCATGTCTCTCCAGGTGTGAGGCCTATCAGTTGGTCTCATTGTCCCAACATCCCCTCTCTCGCTTTCCAAGAAGCATTCAGTTCAAGTGCCTCTACTGAATGCAATTGTGTTGCCATATATCATGGGGAGAGGGAGATGGCCATGCTGGAAAGAAGATCCCAGCCCATTTAAGGCTTTGTCACATGAAAGGGATGATTCCTCTCTTACCAACAGGACACAGAGTGCTAGTGTCTAGTCCAGGACTGTAATAACAGTTGGTTCCATTATATACTGTAGGAATCCATGGGCTCATCTGCAAAATGGTGTGAAGAAAGATGGCTATTTTAGTAGTGTTATTCAGTGATTCAGCTTCAGTTCTTCCCCTTCCAGTCTCTTCATATCACTTCAGAGTTGCAAGACTGTACATGAATTATTTTGTAGAGATTAAGTATTCCATAAATTTAAAGAATAACTTTCAACCATCCTCAGCATGAGATGATGTAGTTAGAATGAGTTGTGTGGACATACTTCAGTTAAAGCTACATACACTATATGTTCTGCATATAATGGTGCCTCTGAGAAGTAAAAGTTACCATATCATTAATCTCCTATCAAATAATGACTTCTATGAGAATTTCCATTGTCCAATCCAGGTAACCTTTAAAGACTTTCATTTCCAACTACGTATAACACCAGGAATGGGAATTGGGTTCTCAGTGTTGAGTAGAGACCTTATTATCCCAGATCAGCGGTGAATAGCAGATTTAGCTCTTTATGTAGTGCTTTTCATACATCTTTTATGAAAGAAGGTAAATATAATTCTTTTCACATTATATATGCAGAAACTGAAGAACAGAGAGGTGAAGTGACTTCATTATAGTGGGTAGTTGCAAAGGTAGCTCCTCAATCAGCACAGTGCAGAAACTGCAACTTTACTTGGTCAACTGACAGGCTGACAATCTGGAATTTATCATCTTCCATTATAAATATTTTGATTCTCTTTGTAGTTGTTGGGGAACTCCAAAATACAGACCTAGCAAATGTTTGATTGAATATTGCTTGTTAAAGAGGTGAGTTATGTGGGATTGCAAGGTTTGGACTTTTCTCTATTATCCTTTACACACAGGGACAGCACCATGATTTATAAAGATGCTCCAGGAAATAACATCAGACATGCTCATTTATTGGAGCTTTTACATCATTTCTGTAGTGAATGGTATAGAACAGCTTATTTATGAGGAGAAAGTAATAAAATTGGGACTTTTCAGTTTGGAAAAGAGATGACTAAGGGCAGATATAATAGAGTTCTATAAAATCATGACTGGTGTGGAGAAAGTAAATAAGGAAGTATTATTTCATACTCCTCATAACACAAGAACTATGGGTAACCAAATGAAATTAATAGGCAGCAGGTTTAAAACAAACAAAAGGAAATATTTTTTCTCACAATGCACAGTCAAACCTGTGGAACTCTTTGCAAGAGGATGTTGTGGAAGCCAAGAATATGACAGGGTTCAAAAAAGAGCTAGAAAGTTCATGGAGGATGGGTCCATCAATGGCTATTAGCCAGGATAGGCAGAGATGGTGTCCCTAGCCTCTGTTTGCAAGAAGCTGGGAATGGGCAACAGGGGATGGATCACTTAATGATTGCCTGTTCTGTTCATTCCCTCTAGGGCACAAAACATTGGCCACGGTCAGAAGACAGGATACTAGGCTAGATGGACCTTTGGTCTTACACTTTATGGTTGTTCTTATGTTCTTATGAATGCCTTTCAGTGGGAGGACTCTAAAGAATGATTTCACAGGATTTCTGCTTGGAAGATTCTCTGAGTAGCTGCTGTTCTAATACTTACTCATTTCTAATTCTTTGTTAGTTGATTGTAACTAAAATGTATGCCACCTTTAAATTGCATACAGCTAGAGAAATGATGTCTTCAAACTTTTTTTTTCTAATCACGCTATAACTACACCGCACACCCAAAATATTAGTATTTTCTATGATAGATATTCATAATAAAGTTGCATAAACTATTTCCTTATGGGGGAAAAAAAGCTGTTGCTTATTTTCTTCCAAATTAAAACTGAAATCCCATTTTGGAAATGTTTTAATATATCCATTTGTTCAAAGTTAGTGAAACAATTTAATTGCTATGGTAACATGATTCAATAATTTAACTATTTTTTGGTTGTTGTTTTTTGTATAAGCCACAATGCAGAACAATTTTAAGTAATCAGATAAAGAATAATTATTCAAGAAGAAGTTTAAAGCCATTTACTCAGCAGGAATAGCATTGTGGTTTACCAGCTTTCCTTTCAAGCTCACAAACCCTTTAGCATTAGGTTTCTGACTTGGTAGTCCAGGTGTTCTGCATTGTACGTGTCACTATGGATACCACTATGCTTCTTGGGAGATCACATTGTCAGGCCATGTCTCCGCACCAAGAGAAATTGATTTTTCTCATTGAGTCCCAATAATGTAATCATTATTGAATAAAATGGATTTGTATATTTGATGTATATCATTAATTCCACCTAAGAAATGCCTTTGGCTACTCTTACTTTAATGAACCAGGAAAGTGCAAGAAACATAATTAATATTCTAAAAGTCATGTATATTTTCTCTTACAACTATACAGTTAAATTAAAAGAAATGGACTGAAAAAACAAAGATATTAAAATATGTTGAACAACTAAAGTCTTATTTTATCAAAAGCTAATACCAGTGCTCTGGTTATTTTATGAAAGTGTAGTAAAATACATTCTTTTAAGGGAATGAAGGATCAATCTTTGAAACACTGTTTTGTGAAAATAAAGAATTATTTGAAAAACGATTTTCTATCTACAGTTCTGACTTGTTTAACTTAAAGGATTAGAAGATTATTTTTGAGTAGTGGTGTTTAGAAACATAACTTATTTTAGAACCACTCCATGTTTAATGAGGAATTAGAGTGATTAAATCTAATGAACTCATTAAGCTGCATAAGATATTCCTCACAGCTTGTTCTGGGCTAAATTCTGATCTCTCACTATAGTAATTGCAAAATAATTCTCTTGACTTCAGTGCAATTACTCTGGGTTTATCCAGGAGTAAACAGGAGTGGAATCCCGCATTCTGAGTTTTAGGTACTCAATATCTAGTTTTAGGTACTCAGTACATCCACTGACATAAACTGGTTATAATGGCATATGAACCAGTAGAGTTATGACAGTTTAAAAATGGCATGTGTAGTGTCGAGTCCTACTTGTACTGTCAAATTTGTAACTAAAACGTAGTTCCTGTTCTATCCAGTTACCTGCTGGTGCAGTAAAAATACCATAGGTATTCAGTGAAGTATCTCTCTGGTGCTCTCCATTTAAGTCATTCATTTAATGATGGGGAAGGGACTCGAGGGCTGGTGTATGCTTATTACTAGCCTCAACTGAAAGTGAGGTCTATGGAGACCGGCCTGGTCTACACTACGAGTTTAGGTCAAATTAAGCAGTGCTAAATCGAATTAACCCTGCACCCATACACACAACGAAGCCATTTACTTTGACATAAAGGGCTCTTAAAATCGATTTCTGTACTCCTCTCCGACGAGGGGAGTAGCACTGAAATTGAAATTTCCAGCTCAAATTAGGGTTAGAGTGGACATAATTTGACAGTATTGGCCTCCGAGAGCTATCCCATAGTGCACTATTGTGACCGCTCTGGAAAGCAATCTGAACTTGGATGCACTGGCCAGGTAGACAGGTAAAACCCCGGGAACTTTTGAATTTCATTAACTCTTTGCCCAGCCTGGAGAGCTATCAGCACAGGTGACCATGCAGAGCTCATCAGCACAGGTAAGCATGCTGTCGGAGAATCAAAAAGGAGCTCCAGCATGGACCATATGGGAGATACTGGATCTGATCGCTGTATGGGGAGAGGATTCCATGCTAGCAGAACTATGTACCAAAAGACGAAATGCCAAAACATTTGAAAAAGTCTCCAAGGTCATGATGGAGAGAGGACACAATAGGGACTCACTACAGTGCCACATGAAAGTTAAGGAGCTCAGACAACCATACCAGAAAACCAAAGAAGCAAACGGATGGTCCAGTGCAGAGCTGCAGACTGTCGCTTCTATGCTGAGCTGCATACTATTCTAGGGGGGGGCGCCACCACTACCCACCCCTGACCATGGATTCCGAGGAGGCGGTACTCACAGCCATGCCTGAGGATTTTGCAGACAGGGAAGATGATGATGATGATGATGATGGGGAGGAGGAGCTTGCGGAGATCACACAGCACACCATTCTCCCCAACAGCCAGGATCTTTTTCTCAGTCTAACTGAAGTACCTTCCCAACCCTCCCAAGGAGGTATCCCAGACCATGAACCCATAGAAGGCATCTCTGGTGAACATACTTTTGTAAATATAAAACATGGTTTAAAAGCAAACTTTTTTTAATGATTAATTTGCCCTGAGGACTTGGGATGCATTCGCGGCCAGTACAGCTACTGTAAAAGTCTGTTAACGTGTCTAGGGATGGAACAGAAATCCTCCAGGAACATCTCCATGAAGCTCTTCTGGAGGTAGTCCAAAACCCTTTGCAGAAGGTTTCTGGACAGGGCAGCCTTATTCCATCCTCCATGGGAGGACACTTTACCACACCATGCCAGTAGCAAGTGGGGGAGTGATAGCTCAGTGGTTTGAGCATTGGCCTGCTAAGCTCAATCCCTGAGGGGGCCATTTGGGGATTGGTCCTGCTTTGAGCAGGGGATTGGACTAGATGATCTGCTGAGGTTCCTTCTGTCAAAGTTAGACTCAGGACTCACAGTTTGTCAGACCACTCTGTTTTATTAGCACAGCGCTCTGCTAATACACCCAGATAATGTGAGCCCCATACAAGACACAAACTATCTTATTTATACAGATAAAAGGGCAGGAGTTTAGACAAAGGGACAAAGAAAGCAACAGACAGGAAAAACCACCTGTGACACAGCATGCATATTCCACGTCCTTACTGATTGGTATCGATCTAAGGCTAATACTTTTCCAATTGCCCTTAAACGGTGCAATTGTTCTATGCTAATGTCTGTGTTCCTGACACCTGGATTGCAACATTCCAACAATTTGCTTAAAGGTGCAGACAACATTTCTTTAATCCATTCTTATTTTTTACAATATATTAATTTCTACTTTCACAATCCCCTCCTTTGGTCGCTACGCCATGACAAAATTACTGGGTTCCACAAATCAATTGTTTTTTATTTTTTTTATTGGTGATATTTAAATCAATCGTTATTACACCGCTGTTTTTTGGGGCAGTCACCTGGGTGACACAATTCTGGATTTAACAGGAGATTAACTGAAATCGAATACAAAAATTCACAAGGTTTTCAAACAGGATAGTTAAAGGGCTCCCCTGAAACAACCAGTTTCCTATGCCAGAGAAATTGAACAGGTTACTTAGCCACTTCATAAAACGAACTCGGCTCTTCATGAGAAGATATGCGATTTTCAAGTGGCTAGTGCGATTATTGCTTATTGGTCATCATCAGGTAGTAAAACAGACATATTGGTTTTCCAATGAAAGTAAGGCCCCTCCTTTGGCCGCCACACTATGTCCAAGCCTGAATGGTTGCTGGGGGGCCACCTGTCGGATCGCCCTGTTTCTTTGGCGCAGGGTTCACCCAAGTGGGATATAAGAACTGCCTATAGCCTCTTCCCAGGTTGTCATTACTGTTCATATTGTGTTAAAACAGACAAGGTCCTCCAGTGAGGTCTGGGGAATTGAGTGGATAGCTAGGACGGAACACCAGTTTGAGAGTGGCTGGGATGTGGACTGCGACCCAGCATTTAGAAATTAATAAGGTCTGAGCTATCCACACTTGCTGCGCTGGATAAAAAGAATTGTCATTGTGGACTTCCCAGACCTTAAGACACCAGCAGCTGAGGAACAGGGCACCACCAGAGGCACATGTTGGAGGCAGGGTGGCCCTTTCTGGGTTCTGACAACCTCAAACTGAGGGAACTGGCAGTCACAGTTTATGTGCACCAGGGCCAGCAGGCGCTAGGCTTCACTACTACTTCTTCTTGGGCCCTTGCTTTAAGTAGTCAGTCTGCTTCTGGCAACCCTTATGACAGCGTAAGATTGTAAGGTATTGCAGGCTGTTCCTCTACGTCGTCTTCTTGGAGTCAAAATTGACTCGCGTGGTCCTGAGGTGAGACTGGTTTGGCCAGGGAGGGTGTCTCTTACACTGTGAAAGCATGCATCCCACACTGCGGCCAGATTTAGTGTTAACAAACCGTCCCTTGACCTGGCTATAACAAGCCTTCACACACTTATCTTTTCCTGATGCATATATGGGGACCTGCATGGACAGTTCTAAGCTTAATTACCAGCTTAGATCTGGTATCACTGCCACCATCCAGAATTTTCAGTGTCTGGATAACTTCCTTTCCCCCCAAAACTTTCCCCTCCCTGGGTAGCCTTGAGAGACTCCTACACCAATTCCCTGGTGAGTCCAGATCCAATACCCTTGGATCTAAAAACAAGGAAAAATCAATCAGGTTTTTAAAAAAAAGGCTTTTAATTAAAGAAAATAAAGGTAAAAGAAAACCCTCTGGGAGAGATTAGCATACCAGCTACTCTCACAGACAACAGATTCAAAACGCAGAGGATGGTCTACTGGGCACAAATTTAGTTACACAAAAAAAATACTCCATTTGATTCTACCTCTAATTGCATAAGACAGGTTACAAAGACATAACATAAATGTATTTATTGCTTTCTAAAACTTACTATTCTGATAACCAAGGCTGGTTCTTTGATCTTTTTCACTCTGGCTGAAACTGAAACTCTAAACAAAGGAAAAACTTCCCTCTTTCCTTTTGAAACATCTTTTTCCCCGATTGGTTTCTCTGGTCAGGTGTTAGCTAGGCTAGGTGAACTTTTTAACCCTTTACAGGTAAAAGAGGCATTAACCCTTAACCATCTGTTTATGACAGCGTGCAAGCCAAATTCTGTTGCCCGGACCTGCGCCTGTGAGCTTTAACACCAAAGCCATAGGCACTCAATATTAAAATGCAAAATGCGACCTTGTACCGAAATCACATGTTCTATGTAATGTGAATAGTGTTGCTCACCGTGAAAGAGTATACATATTGTTCTGTAAAAATGTATCTTTTTAAAATGCTTCTCTCTCTTTTTTTTCCTCCCACAGCTGCAAATATTTCAAGCCTCTCTCCTCCATCCCAAAGTCTATCTCAGATAAGGTGGCAAAAAAAAATGCACGAGAGATTAAATGTTCCCTGTTAACCTGCAGTGAAAGAGCTCATTTGAATGAGTGGAAGAACACAGTATCACAGTACAGGAAAGAGGTCAATGAATGTGAGGACAGGAGGGATGCTCGAGATAAGAGGTGTTAGCAGGAAGATCAGAGGAGGCAAGATGCAATGCTGCAGCTACTGCGGGATCAAATGAACATGCTCGGGCGTCTGGTGGAGCTTCAGGAACAGCAGCAGGATCACAGAGTGCCCCTGCAGCCCCTGTATAACTGCCGTCCCCCCTCCCAAAATTCCATAGCCTCCTCACCCAGATGCCAAAGAACGCGGGGTTGGGTGGGGGGAGTGGAATCTCTGTGTACCCTGCCACTCCACCCTGGTGGACAGCCCATCAAAAGGCTGTCATTCAACAAGTTTTCAAGTGGCCTTTTCCTTCCTTCCCTCCTCCCTTCCTCTCACACCCCACCCGGGCTACCTTGTCAATTTTCTCCCTATTGTTATAATCAATTAATAAACAATACATGGTTTTTAAATGATAGTGACATTATTTCCTTTGAAAGCAAGCTGTGATCGAAGAGGGGAGAGTCGGTGGCTTACAGGGAATGAGTCAATCAAGGGAGGTTTTCATTAAGGAGAAACAAACAGAATTCTCACACTGTAGCCTGGCCAGTCATGAAAGTGGTTTTCTTCTGTGATGCACAGCACTTCTTGGTGTGCTCTTCTAATTGCCCTAGTGTCTGGCTGCACATAATCAGCAGCCAGGCGATTTGCCTTAATCTCTCACCTGCCATAAATGTCTCCCCTAACTCTCACAGAGATTGTGGAGCACACAGCAAGCAGCAATAACAATGGGGACATTGGTTTGGCTGAGGTCTGAGTGAGTCAGTAAAGTGTGCCAGCGACCCTTTAAAAGTCCAAATGCACATTCTACCACCATTCTGCTGCACTGCTTGCCTGTAGTTGAACAGTTCCTGACTACTGTCCGGCTGCCTGTGTATGACTTCATGACCATGGCATATAAAGGGGTAGGGCTGGTTCCCCATGGATAACTTATAGCCATTTCAACATCCCCCATGGGTTATTTTCTGGTCTGGAAGTAAATCCCTTCTGCACCATTTTAAACAGATAGTGTTTCTGAAGATCCGAGGGTCCATGCAACACTTTCTTGGGAGCAGAGATAGCTCAGTGGTTTGAGCATTTGTTGCTAAGCAGGGTTGTGAGTTCAGCCCTTGAGAGGCTATTAGGATCTAGGACCAAAAGTCTGTCTGGGATTGGCCCTGCTTGAGCAGGGTTGCGACTAGAAATCTCCTGAGATCCCTTTGATTTCTAATGATCCCATATTGATGTGGTGAAACACCCTTGTGATCCACCAGTACTTTCTCAGTTTATGTTACTGGCTGCTCTGGTTGCAGATAGGGATATGGGTTCCATCTATTGCCCCACCACAGTTAGGGCACCCATTCGCAGCTAAGCCATGAAAATTAACCTGCACAGTCCCAGAGTACATTACCTTGTGATAGACAGAACTCATGTATTGCTTGGCCTACTGCATCACAGTAGATTTGCCCACTCACAATTGTACGGACTGACCGTAGCTGTCTGGCATTGCAAGCTTCCACAGGGCTATCACCACACGCATTTTCCACTGTGGGGCTCTCTCATTTTGGTGTTTTGTCTTCAGGGAAAGCAATCACAAAGTTCCATGAAAGTTGTGCCTTGATACAATGTTTTGCAAGCTGCTGTGAATCATCCACACCTCCAACACTGTGCAGTCCCATGAGTCTGTGTTTTTCCAGGCCCAGAATCAGCATTCCATGGCATAAACTGCCTCATTAAACAGATCTCCAAGCACGGGGCCCGTGGTTTGAGAGAAGTCTGTGTCATGTCTCATCACTTCTCTGTTTAGCGCTGCCACATCCTCCTCGCCTGGTTTTTCCAGGTTCTGGTTCACAATAACCTGCACGATAACACATGAGGTGTTTACAATGTCATGGCTGCTGATTGAGCGAGCTGGAATCCATGCTCTGCACAGGTAACCCCAGGAAAAAGGGTGAAATGGTTTGTCTGCCATTTTCATGAGAGGAGAGGGAGTGATGGTTGGGAGGGGGGCCTGACCGACATGTACCCAGAAGCACCCACGACAATGTTTTTTGCCCATCATGTACTGGCGACTCAAGATCCAGAATTCCCAATGGGCAGGGGAAACTGTGGGAACTATGGGATAGCTACCCAGATGCAATGCTCCGGAAAGTCACTTCTAGCTCAGTACATGGATGCACACGTCAATTAATGTTGCTTAGTGTGGCTGCAGCACCAACTTATACAATCTGTTTCCCAAAATCAGATTTCTGTAAAATCAGAGTAATCTTGTAGTGTTAGACACCCCTGGATAGAAAAGTTATGTTGCCAGAAGACGTTGATTCCAGGGATTCAGTTACAGCAGGCACAGACAAGACTGCTTTCACCTAAGGTCCTACTAATGATGAGTTGCCTCACAGCCCTGTGTACCACTGGGGAACATCACCAAGGGCTCTTATAGAAGCTAAATTGTCTCTCAGTGGTATGTTTGAAACATGTAACTGGGGCTACATCACTACAGGATAAATTTGAATTAGCCTAAACTGATTTTATAAAACAGATATTATAAAGTCGATTTGTGCGTGCCACACTAGGCACATTAATTCGGTGGTGTGCGTCCATGTCGGGCAGGCTAGCATCTGATTTCTGGAGCAGTGCACTGTGGTACTACTGTAAAATAAATGAGGCCAATAATGTCATTTCCGGTCCACAACTAACATATTTCGATATAGTAATACCGATTTAGCATTACTCCTCTCATTTTTGTAGGAGTACAGAAATCGATTTAAAGAGCCCTTTATATCGATATAAAGAGCAGTGTAGTGTGGACGGGTGCAGCGTTAAATCGATTTAACGCTGTTAAAATCGGTTTAACGGTGTAGTGTAGACCAGGCCTGGGAGTTATACTATCTGTCTTTCCTTGGATGATTTCCCCATAAGGGACAATGTACCAGTAAAATACAGTGTGCATCTCTCTGAACGAGCACAAGTGAATGTGGTCCTCTGACTGTAGTTCATATAGAAATGTATCAAGTAATTATGTAAACAAGATAATTGAAACAAATTGTGAAAGCAGTGCGTGAGAGTTAGCCATACAACTGTCATTAGCATCTGAGCTGCATAATAAAATACCATGTGACACTTCTGTAATGCATGGGCACATGTTTAACTTATGATCTTAGTTAATGTAAAAATTTAACTACATAGGGAATTTAATTTGCATACTGTAAAACTGAGACAAGAGGCTTTTAATCTTTTTAATACACTGTATTAATTTGTCTGCCAAAGCTCCTCAGTCCTTTTGGGTGCATGCAGCCTAGAACCAGTATTTTTAGCAATAGCCCGCAGCATGGCTAGTTAACTCCATTACATACTCTAAAATGGCCACCAATAAAATTCAGGGAACACTTTTCTGTAGATCTCAATTGTCATTTAGGGTTGTTTGCTGAATTTCCAGTAGAAGAGGGGCTTGAAGTCAGAGTTGCAGGGAGATTGAATGTAACACAAATGGATCTGTCAATTCAATGAGTATTTTACAGTTTTCCATCCTGTCCTCTCATCCTTCTCCACCACATCAAAACAGTAAGACTAAGATTTATGCTACTGTTTTAACTCTTGTATGTCTTAAAGGACGACAAATTGATGTTGTAGCGCACAGAAAGGAAAAGATATCATGATGGCATTTTGTTGACCTGCCAGTCTCCTCAACTACTAATTAACCTGCTATAAACCTAGAAAATAAAACTGATTACTTAAATGAAATGATGGTGTACTGAGAAAATGTAGTTGTAAAGAGTGTCCCCTTAAACCTGTTGTGAAGCTTCTAGCACCGCAGGAAGTAGAATCCAATTTTGGTTTATTTTTAAACTTATATTTCCACTACTAATCAGCAACTTTACCCTTTCAAGAGATGGATTTGCTTGTTAAATGCCATTGGTCGAGATTAAGTACTTTGGCAGCTCTATTTCTTCCAAATGCACCTACGATCTAATTGCATTCAACAATCAATGTTAATGGACAGTGGCAGTGATGTGCCAGTAGAAAAATTAAATCTAAAAATGGTCCCGAAAATAAAGTAGGTAAAATGAACAATTTGTGAATGATGCAATCTAAATGGAAAATAGAGTTGGGAGGAATATCCAGGCACAGAAGCACTTGCTATGGAAACCTTTGAACAGAACTCTATTGCACATACAGAAACCTCTCCTTGTGCTCCTAAGCTTTCCTGAGCAGGACTCTCTTTTCTTCTGAACTTTGCTTTGGGCTTCTTTGATTGTCCAGGACTTTACCCAGTAAAGGAAGAAAAGTGCTACAGCCATGTTGAAGAGCCCAGTCATCTTTTCAGACCCTATTCCCTGGGTCTCCCACTTTTCTCCTTAGTTTTCAGCTGGAAGGCAGTCTCAGGGAGTTGAGAAGAATCCCCTGAAATGCTTCACTTACATCCATTATCTTTTGGAGAAGGTAACTTCATATTCAAGATGCTTTTCTCCTTTCTACACCCTAAATTGTGAGCCGAGTTTCCTTGCCCATCATTGTTACCATATGTTTATCACAAATCTTTCTGGTGCACAAAACTGCTTGGAGATTTCCATTTATAATATATCTTCCCACTTGCTGCTCTTTCCCAAATCAATTTCGTACACCCTCTTCAGCTATTCTCTGAAGGGAATACTAGATTCTGAAAGTCAAGGACCACCTGAAGAATCAAATGAAAAATTTAATTAAATTGGGGCAGGATTTTACCTACAGTGTTGGATTTTGTGCCAGGTTTTATCCAAAGACTTCCAGTCCTTAGTTTCCTAGTTAACTATTGGGGATTTGTAAAAGCAGCAGAGAATCCTGTGGCACCTTATAGACTAACAGACGTTTTGGAGCGTGAGCTTTCGTGGGTGAATACCCACTTCGTCAGACGCAAGTAGTGGAAATTTCCAGGGGCAGGTATATATATATGCT
>NC_133770.1:145499683-145537121 GCF_003597395.2 Chelonoidis abingdonii
TGTAGATCCCTGATGATGCGTTGGAGGGGTTTTAGCTGGGGGCTGTAAGTGATGGCCAGTGGAATCCTGTTGGTTTCTTTCTTGGGTTTGTCTTGCAGTAGGAGGCTTCTGGGTACATGTCTGGCTCTGTTGATCTGTTTCCTAATTTCCTCGTGCGAGTATTGTAGTTTTGAGAATGCTTGGTGGATTTAAAAACCAGAATGCAAATGCTCATTGGAGGCAACCCTGTTGCTGGCTTGGATCTCTCTTTTTAGGATTTTATAATGCAGCTAGCCCTGGAAATGTAGGACTAGGGAACGGAGAATTGGTAGTGGAATGAGATTCAGGAAAGTGCACCTGTGCAAGAACCTCCTATGGATTCTTCATTTTTCCACACCGATTTATTTTTCTTCAGCTGATAACATGTATAATTGACCTGATGTGGGTTATTGTTGTTGCTGCCACATTTGTTGAATGAGGCCTATAATTATTCTGCAAACGTCTAAAAATAAGAATGGATGATCATATTTTTAACATTCTATGTTTCTTTTGTGTATAATATTTATTGCCAAAAGTAGAGAATCAGAACAATAGCCTTCTGGGAGACCCCCTACTACTCTCTAGGTAGCAAAATATATTCAATATAGATGCAGTGATTGCTATTAAAAAGTCAGAATTTATCCCCCATCCCAAGCTCTTCCTCGGATTGAGAGTCTGAGCTGCAACCTCCACCCTGCTACTTTTAGCATGCTAGCTTGTGTCCCACTGGCACAAATCTGATTATCCAGGCTGGGAGTATCACTTCTAGTTGCAGTGTAGAAGGTATCCTGAAGGGCTGTACTGGGGTGGAGGGATCAAGGGTTCCACTGGAGGCAGTGATGGACAGAATTCAGATTAAAATGAAAATGACTGAATATAGTATCTACTACTACTGAATTATTTACTGGGTGAGATGTGATAGGAATGACATAGTCTGTTACAGCTCTTACTCTAATGCAGAGGTTCTTACAACGTGTTTTTTGGTGGCCTCACAGTGCGGCCACCAACTCTGCTGATGGCTGCTCTGAGAATTTTTCCTAAAATACTTAATTATCTTTAGGAAAAACAAATAAATATACATGTCCAGATCATTGTGGTTTATTTACGTAGGGTTTTTTTTGCAGACTCAGTAATACAAATAATGTACAGTTGTCTCTATTCTTTATTGGAGCTAAACAGAATAGAAACAAAATTAAGGAGCTTTGCATGTTTAGTTTTTTTTTTTTTAATTTAGATTGTTAGTTAGTAAATCTGCTACTCTGAAAAGTGATATTTGTAAATTTGTTAATATCACCTTTCACAGCAGACGTACTCAGTCCTGGCATGCTGGGGGACAAATTAAGCCCTGGATGAGGAAGTGGGTAAAGAGTCGGGGGGCAGGGACAATTGGGGTCTGGAGGAGGCAGCGGTGGTTGAGGTGATGGTGGGGGATGAGTCCAAAACTCTGTGACTGGGGACAGAGCCTTCTGCTGCTTGGCCAGAGCCTGCCACCCACCACCCCAGGGTGGAAGCCTGAAGCCCGAGCCACCCTGGGGAAGGTGGGGAACTGACACTGGTTGCTTGCTCCTACAGTGTTTGTGACTCCGGTAGGAGGTAGGGACTAGCCCTTGCAGGCAGTCCCGAGGGGGAGCTTCTGCTTTACTGGCTCACCCTCCTCCCAGTCACAGTCCAGGAGGTTGTGGCCAGAGGAAAAGCCTCTGGTAGTCACATGCGAGAAATGCTGGTAATGTATATAATACAGCACGTATGACTAAGCATTCCAAGTATGTCTTCCCTGTTGAAACCACCATTGATTGCCTTCCGTAGATTAATTTTCCCGTGCCATGCCTAACAGGGTCCTCCTGATTGCTTTGATTCCAGTATCTCTGACAGGATCTGCTGCATCTCTAGGGTCCATTATGAGTTCATTATTTTAGGTGCTGGGCCAGATTCTGTGGTCACAGTGCATGAGCAAACAAAGTGTAAGGGTTGGCGCTATGCTGCACCAAATCCCACCATGTCTGCCTACTGTCGTCTATTTTCTTTGGTTGTGGCTGCTTAGTAAAAAGAGTCAATAATGCCAACTGTTGTGAAACATGCAGAAGTCTGCCATTTTTGATGCTGAAGTATTTGCTGGTATTAATATTTCATTTCAAATAGCTGCATTACGAACCAGATCCAAGCCACAGAGAAGTCATCTTGTAAGCCCTGGTAGAACATTAGTTTGATCATTGGCTTTAGCTACTGTGGCTATATTATATATACTTTGCATTGCCTAACTATGCAGAGGCGAGTGTGTTTTAGCTGGCTTTGTTAACTCTTCAAAACTTTTAATGATGTAGGTCTTTGTTATATCTGAGACTTCCCTCTTGAGCTTTCACTCGATGAATATCTGTGCGCAGTCATCAATCGTTGTTTAAGGAACTTCCATTATATCTTAATACTATATGTTATTGAGCCTCTGCTGTGATGGTCCTAGAATGAGGATCCATCTTCCCCTTGACATTTAATTTCAATTGATTTCTCCCTTCCATTTAACCTAAGCTGCTATTACAGTTTGAACACAGTTGACCTCATCTGAATTACATCCTCCTCCCTTTCATGCTGTCATTTCTTCTGTTATGGGCCTCTTGATTGTTTCTTTTCTTTAACTTTATTTTTGCTATGTTTTATATTTTGATACACGGTTGTCTCCTAGTGTAATGATTTAAAATAGTTTATATTTTAACATGCCCATGTAAGGGGACTATAAGTTCAAGATAGGGGAAAAAAAGTCTTAATTTCAAAATAAAGTATTGCACAAGAGGATTTTGCACAAGACTCAGTCAAAGTTTGTGTCTGAGTTTTCAGCCTGGTGAACTGGTGTTCAAGCAAAAAGAGAAGCTAGAGCAATGGAATTCATACAAGTTGCTGCACTGTGCAGTTACCTTCCGGGAGGAGTTTCTACTGATAATTCAGTGAAAGACATAGAAACCTGATCTTATAAAGCCCATATAAAATTTTAAAAAGGCTTTGGCCATTAATGTGATATCAGAAATAAAACCAGAAATTCAGTAATGGCCAGAGGTATACCTAAGTCAACAGTTTCATTTTGCAAGTTTTCATGCCAACACTTTCCTTAACTTCAGTCTGCGTGAAAGAGATCGAATGTTTTTTATCAGTTATTTTTCTTTGTAGCCTCCCAAAGTGTGTTGTGGTAAATGGACCAATAAATTTACCCCAGCTGTAAACTCCTCTGTAACAAAGTGAGTGAAAAGTAATAACAATGACCTGCTACATAAAATTGTTTAAGAAAAGATGTAAGAAGAAGAGAGAATAAATTAATTTAAACAGAAGGGGTTTTATTGATACTACTTAAGGACTGAGTTAAGAATACTACTAGCAAACAAGAGAAGAGGACTGGCAATCGATAAACCAAAATTGGTTTGTCGGAAATTAGGTCTATTTGTGAACAAAATAATGAGAGAATGGACAATTCTGCTTTCTGGGGGCTTTGCAAGGAAGCAAATTAAAACACAAACTATTTTAATTTCCATGGTTTATGTAAATGTACAGCTTTAATTGTGTAAGCAGGAGGAGGGGCAGTGGTATGCATCTTTACCCATTCTGTAGTGATAAGAGCTGGTTTGTTTTTAAACATCTTACAAACATAACAGCAGCAGTTTTGAGCTTTATTTTAGCTACAAATGAAATGAGTTATAAGTTCTTAACACCAAGATCATAGAAGGCCAGACTCTTTCTGAAAACGTTTACAATCTCAGTTTTAGACATAATTACAGATGAGAGTGAAAAAAGCAGGGAGGGAGATGGCACAGGGAAGGAAGTTTCAGGTTTGTGTTTCAGATTTATAATGAAACCATGATCATTATTATTTAGACTCTGTCCCACCTCTTCATTGCCAATCACATTATTTCCTGTTATTCAGAACTGAGACGGAAAAGAATTTATTTTCTAATTGCCTCCTAGATAACACTGTAGCTATAAAAATATTGCTTGCTTTATTAGGCATACTCACTATGCCCCAATTTATGCCTAAACAGTTGACATATTTCATTAGTTATCTTACTAGTTTCCACACACCCCAAACTGGTCTGATCTATATTATCTCATTTCTTATTCAGCTGCTCATTCTGATCCTGGGATACAGAGTATAGCAAACTCCCACGCTCTTTATTATCTTTAAATCTGACCCATGATGACTAAGGATGCATATTTATCATCGCTGTCATTAGAAAGCAATACATTGTGTTAAAGATGTACACTTAAAAATGAAATTATATCTCATCAATAGATATGCCTTTTAGCTACAACAGTTTTAATGGGTTCACATAATAATAAAATAAAATAAAAAAAAATCCAGCTAGTAAAGTGAGAGGGTCTGCAATGGGTAGATAAACCCCACTGGGCCAGAAGGAGTTAAAGGCCAGTATTGTGCCCAGGTAGCCCTCCAGCCCTAAACAGCATCCTCCATTGGAGAAGGGGTTGAAAAGGAAGCAACACATCTCAGAAGGAGGCTGTGGAGGAGAATAGCCCTACCTTGAAGGCTCCTGACAAGGATGCCAGAGAAGCCTCCCTGAGTGAACAACAGTGTGTGCTGAGCCTGGTTGGGGCTCACGGTTTGGTCAAATTTCTTTTCCTTTTCATCATATTTTGGATTGGAAACTGGGAGAGAAAAGCAGCAGTAGGAAGTGACCCAGGGAGGGTAAGTCAGAGAGTACATTTGGGTCCCAGATACTGTTGACCCTCCTAGGGCCAAGGGTCAGAGCCTGGTGGAGTGGGCAGGCCTAGGCTCCCCTACCACTGCCCACACTTCAGGAGGGAACCAAACCACCTGCCCAACTTTCCACACTTCTGATTATAGGAGGATCAGGTCTACAAGACTTACCCATTGTTAGTGGGCACTGCATGCACTAACCATTAGGCCATCTACCCCACCCTGCTACTGGGTCCCTTAAAGATCAGTACTTTAGTTACTCCAAGTGAGTCCCTGATTTCTAGTAAGTTACCCTGACTGCTGTTTCATGTGCTGCTTGCTGGGTAATAATATAAGAAGACTCCATATATCTAAAAATAAACTGGTTCTTTATTAAGGGGAAATTTTACAGATGTGCTGCAATTGTAGCTAGTATTCTAATCATGTAGACACAGACCGACTTTCTGGTGCCTCCTCCAAACTTTTCCTTCCTGTATTCCTCCCTCCAAGTTCCATGAAGGTTGCTAAAATATCTAAGTGTCTTTTCTCAGAACTGACCATGCTATCATATCCCATGTTCCTTTACATGTGAAGCTACTCCTTAGCCCTTTCTTTTCCTTTATTTACTTTTCAGTACTTTCCCCTTAAGTTTTCACCCAAATTAAGGGCCAGATTCCACCAACTTAACTCATGTACAGTAGTATCTTATTCCACCCATACTCCCCTTGATTTCAATGGAGTAAGATAATACCCATCCTGAAGTAAAAGTGACACAATCTGACCCTAAATTAGTATAAACTTTCTGGAATTCTTTCCAGTTAAAACAACATCTGTTTACATCTATACCCAGGTTTCTTTTTGTCCTTGTACTCTTTCATGCATTTGTGTACAGAAGCTTTTCCCCCGTTTTGTGATTTTATTTTTATATGAACATTTTCTCCTGGTTTTCTCCTCTGTTATTTATGCAATGTGAGATACATGTGACAATATTAGAATAGAGTTGACTCACATGTGGGTTACGGTAGAACCAGGAGAAAATGATCATCTGGATTAAAGGTATAACACACTGAATCAGCCTTTGACAGAAATAGGCTTGTTATAAAGTATATCAGAAAGGTGTTTAAAAGAAACTTTCTAATCATTATTCCATATCACATGTGAGTAAAAGGAGGAAACATGGAGGATGCACAGCTTTTTGAAAAATAGCATATTCATGTACTTCATTATACTGGAATAGTTTGTAAAGAAATTCAATTATCCTTAAAATCCTTCCCTGCTGTCACAAGCTGACAGGGTACAAATGAAAATTGGAACACTGTTTGTTCATTCATTTTCCCCTAAGAAAGAAATGCCCTGAAGGGGAAGAAATTGAGAAATTGATCTGTAAGAGTCTGAAACCACTATAACAGAGCAATCTATATGAAAAAGAAATAATTACTACAGGAGCAAGGTACTATATTTAAAATGACTAGAAATAGAGAATATTAAACATATAATGGTTATTTTAACCGTCTTTTAAAGGAATTTCTGAGCTGAAAAGCTGAGTTGTTGTAGCTATTCACTACAGAAGACATTAAAATTAACACCAAGGTATGATGTATGATTTGTGGAAATTGGAAGAAAACTGAGCACAGTGACTGACCATAACAAACTTTGTACATGTGTGCCGACAGCTTCCAAATCACTTCGCAGCTAGACATGACCTAGTGGGTCATACAGATTAAAAGGAGACCACCAATCAGATTCTATCCTGTTCCTTGGTATCTAGACTTGTATGAATGAAGTAAACTCTGGTATATTTGTACCTTTTCATGCTAAGACGTACCCTAGACAGATGCTGCAAGCTGATGTCATCAGCCCATTGTAACAGTTAGTGCAGCCCTACTCTATTAGATGATATTTTGAGAGGTTGGGCCTTGACTGATTCTATGGAAAATAAACCCTGAGTATAGGAACACCTCTATATAATGTCCTTGTGTACAATAGGGAGAAAACTAATATAAAGGAATAGTTTACATGAGCATAATTATCTCATTGCCTAATAAACAACAAGATAATTATCTGGACTACTTTTTGGAAATTAAGGTCAAGGTTAATATCTGATTGACCACCAGAAAGATGCACTCCTAGTTACTCTGTGCTCTCATTGCTATAATAGGGGAAAAGACAATTTTGCTAATTCCCCCCCACTACCTGGTTAGTGAATGATATTCAGGCAAATTCCAGCCCACCATCTAATCATTTCTGCATTCTTATCCTTTTTTGGGGGATTAAGTGGGATCACCCCTGAAATGTGCTACAACCAAAAGCAAATCTAACTCAATACTGGGCTGTCCCTCAGTCTTCTAGTTCCTGCCTTTTCCTCTGGGCTTCATTCTCAAGCAGTCTCTGATTTGTGTTCTTCCCCAGTGGTTGCTCCTGTTATCGAGCCCATCTCTCTGCAAGTGAAGCTCCCTTCAAGCAGAAGTCCATCCTCCTTCCTGCCCACACAGGCTCTTTTCTTTTATTTCCTCTTCAGGCTTGGCATTGGCTGCAGGTGTAGCAGGATGGAGCTACCTGGGCCCATAGGCTCTCCTTACGCCCTGCTTTGCTGGTGTGGGGCCTCTCTGCCTCACAGCAATCTATTTTCCCCATATTTTTACATCATATTTTTTTTGGTTTTAGTTTAGTAGAAAATCTCTTGCTGAACCAAATATTCAAATCTAATATTAAATTACTTGTAATGATCTAAAACTTGAATTTTAAATCTACGTAAGATTGTGACATAAAAAGTACACACAGCCATCCTGGAAGCGCATCAGCCAAATATTACCAGTTCACTTATCAAATATATCAGTACCATCAGAGGCATGTAAAGCTTAAATCTTCCACAGTGTACATGCATAAACAGTATTCAGGCAAACTATGATGGACACGTCATACTTGGATTCATTTGAATGCATATACTGTGAGTTGTAACTGTGTTTTAGATCTTTTCAAAATGCTTGCATACGTGCAAAATGTGGTTCTTTTTAGGCTTCAGCATTGCAATATATGGAAAAAATAAACGCTGTTCTGAATGCTATTTAGTAGTGATTGTGGTCATAGATACATGGACAAAGTTAAGGTTATTTGAATAACCATAAATGTTTATTTCCATATGCTCTAATGTTTGTTTTCCCCCTTTAAGTATAACATTAACTCTGAATTTCCTAACACTATAATATTTGTGCTTTTTTTTTCAAAACTAACATTCACTAAAATAATATTTCCATAAGTAACTCCTAGATGTTCACGCCTTAATTCAAAGTTAACAGACTTGCCTAGGAATCACACATTCTCTCCATTATTGCAAGGTTGCAGGTCCTTGGCAGAAGTAAACCCTCCTGAACTGATCATGTATAATACAACAATAAGCACTCACTAACAAGGAGGGACTGGAGCTATCAGGAACAGTGTGAAAAGTAGACAAGGCTGGTTCAGCATGGGAGAAAGTCAGGGAAAGGCCAGAACTATGGATTAAGTGTCACTCCTTAGTAACATCCATCTCCACTGTCCCTGGTACTGCCAATCACAAGCATTCATAAATTGAGCTCTGCATCCAAAATCACAAGATTTTTTTTTAAATCATAATTTTTAATCCAAATTTTTTATTCTTTTTTATTTTCCCTCAGGTTTTCCTGTCTGTAAGTTCACATTTCCAAATGTTTCTCAGCAACCATCAGGACTAGCCACTGACTTTTAATTAAATGAAGGCTGAGATTCTCATGTATTCATATGACTCCATGAGCTGGGACTTTAAGAAAAACACCAAACACCACCAAACTTGTGACTGGGATGAAATTCAATAAGGACAAATGCAAAGTACTCAACTTAGGAAGGAACAATCATTTGCACATATACAACATGGGAAATGACTGCCTAGGAAGGAATTCTCCAGAGAAGGATCTGGAGATCATAGTGGATCACAAGCTAAATATGAGTGAACAATGTAATACTAGCTAAAAAACAAATAAACATCATTCTGGGATGTATTAGCAGGAATGTTGTAAGCAAGACATGAAAAGTAAATCTTCTGCTCTACTCCATGCTGATTAGGACTCAGCTAGAGTGTTGTGTCCAGTTCTGGGCACCACATTTCAGGAAAGATGCAGGCAAATTAGTGAAAATCCAGAGAAGAGCAACAAAAATGATTAAAGGTCTAGAAAACATGACCTATGAGGGAAGATTGGGGGCGTGGAAGGTTTTGTTTCATCTGCAGAAGAGAAGACTGAAGGGGTTCATGAAAACAGTTTTCAAGTACATAAAAAGTTGTTAAAAGGATGAGGGAGAAAAATTATTCTTCTTATCCTCTGAGGATAGGACAAGTAGCAATGGGTTTACATTGAGGAAAGGGTGGTTTAGGTTGGACATTAGGTAAAGCTTCCTTTCAGGGTGATTAGCTACTGGAATAAATTGCCCAGGGAGTTTGTGGAATCTCCATCATTAGAGATCTTTAAAAGCAGGTTAGACAAACACTGGTCAGGGATGGTCTAGATAATACTTAGCCCTTTCATGAGTGGAGGGGGCTGGATTAGATGACATCTCTAAGTCCCTTCCAGTCTTATGTTTCTGTGATTCTATATTGGCAACATAGTGTTGGCAACATAGTGTTCCCTGTGAACCAAATAATCATGTTGCATTCCATCTATAGAACCACTGAATGACTACCGGTGCAAAGTGTTCACTTGCTCCAGTTGGACTGAGATTAGCCCAATATATAATTTACATATTGTGAAAGGAAATTAAACTGTAAGAGACAATTGTTAAAATTATGGCAGAGGAAGATATGAGACATATGTTTTATTGGCTAACTCTTTCATGCAGAAAATCCGTTTAGAAACTATCAAACAGATGTCCTGATTTCAAACATGTATTGAATGAGCTGTATCAGGCTATTGGATACAGAGTATGGAAACTATTAGGGAGCTTGGAAGAGAATGTACTTATATAGATCCATGGTATTTGATACTGGCATGTACTTCGGAAGGGCTTGAACAAAGAAGAATGGCATAAGAACAACGTGGTACGCTTGTGAGGAAAGAAGGATCCTCCTGGTTAGCCAGGTATTACAAATTTAAGGGAGATCCAGGAACCTGGAGAGGTTTGCAGAAAGAGATTTCAGTTAAATGCTGCCACAGAGATAAGTGCATAGGCAGTTGGACTCCTATTTTGGACAAAGATACAAGCTTTTAGTCCAATGTTGGGAGATTTGAGCGCTAAGCAATTAAAATGATTGGGCCTCAAACTATAAGGAGAGGCTCTCTCATGTGGTTTTTCACTCATCACCTTCTCATGTTTTAGACTTTGATCTCTCCATGAGTAGCAGGGTGTCTTTAAATGTGTGGGGCAGATCCTCAGCTGCTGTAAATAGTCTCTCATAGCTCTACAATGGAGCTACAACTATTTACAGCAGCTGAAGCAGCAAATTCGGGGTTTGGATATAAAAAGGCGTGACCATAATTATTTTATCTAAACAGGAAGGAGGCTCATCATAAAATATGACTCAGCATACATAGCTGTACTAAATATGTATTAAATACAGTTACTTTCTTGTCACCAAAAAAGACAGACAACCCTGATATGCCAAATCTCTCAGCAAAAAGTGGCAGTACTCCATTGAATGCAATGGGGTTGCATACATCAATGTCACTGGTGAATATGGTCTATATTTTACGGTGATATTAAGAAACACATTTTTAAAATCTTAAGTTAAATGTATTTACAATTTGAGGGAAAAAAATCAACTTTTTTAAATTAAAAAAAGTGTCCAAATTAGAAATACCTATATTAGTGACTGGCAAACTTGACTATATTCAGAGGTTGGTTTTGGCACAGATAAAAATCCAAACGTTTACAATTTTATCAAGGCTCCTCCAAGTTTCCTGTTTCTTCAAAGTTGCTTTGGAAGTCTTGCAGTTTCTCTAGCACTTTAGCTTCACCAAGGGCAGCTATACCATGAACAGAACCAATTATGTGTTACTCGTGGGATTTTCGAAAGCACTCAACACAGGCCTAACAGTTGTTCCATTTAAGCCAATCGCTGTTTTGCCACTGATATCAATGGGCTCATAGGTAGGATTTTTAAAAGTCCCCAAATCAATCCATCCATTTGTAGGTATTTGCAGACCAGCTGTTACTTCTTAGTCATAGATTATAGGCCCACTGTGATCATCTAGTCTGACCTCCTGTATTACATATGCAGTGGAACTTCCACAAAATAATTCCGCTTGAACTAGAACATATCTTCTAGGAAAACATCCAAGTTTGATTAAAAAAAAAAAAAAAAAAAAAAAGGGCCAATGATGGAGAATCTATCACAGCCCTTACTAAGTTGTTCCAGTGGCTAATTGCCCTCACTATCAAAACTTTGCTCTTTCTTTCCAGTCTGAACTTGTCTAGCTTCAGATTCTGGCCTTTGGATCTTGTCTGCCTGCCAGGTTGAAGAGTCCATTGTCAATTTTTGGGGCCTGATGTAGATTCTTATAGACTGATCTACTCATCACTTAATACTTTCTCTTTGTTAAGCTAAGATCTCCTAGTATTAATGCAGTTTATGTTTCAGATGTAGCCAGAAGGAAAATTACAAACATATCCCCACATTTCAGATCTTTACAAAAGGTCTAGTTAGTGACTGGTTAAAAAAACTGGACAAAGGTTGTTCATGAATTAGTTCTCCTATCTTTGCTAAATATGCAGTTTTACTAGATAATTTAACATCATCTTAATCCAGAGGCCTTTCATTTGAAGTATTTGTAGTGAAGTTCTCACCTCTTAAGCAGTCAGTAAAGAAACTGGATCTACAACATATATTAATGCAGCAGTAAACTTAAAGTAATTTCATTTACCACGTAGATTTGGTGGCATATGGTATAGTCTGACTAAGAAGAAAGCAAGTCATTATGAATAGAGATATCTTCTGCAATGCAACATTTTTACCCCCACTCAGATCCAAAAAGTATTTGTGTAGCCTTACAGATTTTCACCATTTTAAAGCAAATATCAGTATTCGTTGTTTTACGTAGATTATATCCCACATGAACTGTCTTTTTTACACTTAATGCAGCTTAATGTGCATACTTTCATTTGGAAAAAGAATGTAAAGTTGTCTCAAAAGAAACTACTTTATGATGCCTGAGTATTAATATGTTGTGGTAGAGGCAAGAATAAGCCGCATGAGGCATGTGTTGCTATGGAGGTTTATTAGTAAAATTCTAGTTGTTAGCAGCACAACTTCTGAGTTCCCTGAGAACAATGATAACTCTTCAAGCACCTTCAAGCACAACTGAAGAGGAGTTCACTACAAATAAATTGATTTTTAGTAAGAAACTTTATAATTGTATCTGTATACTTAGGCCCAAACCCTCTCATCCAGTGCATTGCCTGTCTGTATGTTAGATCTTTTCATAAGGGTCTGTGGAGGAAAGGTTCTTTCTTCTAAACTTAAAACCACCCCAAAAGCACCTCCTACTCCACAGCCATCCACTCCCTTCTGAAGTAGAATCACACCAGTTCCCCCTCTGGGGACATCTCTGCACCGTCAGAAGGAGAGGCAAGATTGTTTCCCCCTACTGTCCACACATGACTAGTCAAGATATTTTTGTACTGAAACTAGAAGTTTCACCTTCTCAGAGAACTAAATGCTGTCTTTCATGCAAGCAAACATTTTAACTACAATGGTTTTGCAGTTTCAGGAGAATTTTCTGCTCACACTGTTTCTTAGTCTTTAACTAGGCTTCTGTTAGCAGTAAAATGTAAGCCCTCGAGACACATTCTAGATTTGCCTTCCATAGCGTAAATCAATAAATTAATACTAGAACAGCAGCTTTAGACTTAATCCTATCACACAAGAGACATCTGGTAATTTGACTCTGTTTTAAGGCTCGGTCATTGCTACAGAAGTTTCCTACATCAAGAAGAAAGGCTGCCAAGAATTATGGATACTCTAATTCACATATTTAGATTCATGAGTTTAAGCTGCTTTCTGCTCTTATATTGAGTTAATTTCAAGCAAACATCAATAGTTATTAATCCCTTACTACTGTATGTAACTTATAAATGTTCCAAATATTAGAATTTTATGGAACTTTTTACTAACTTTTTGTCTTACCACTGTTGCAAAAAGGAACACTCTAAGTCTTTGGGAAACTGTTGTTAGTGACAAAAGCCTGGCATGCATTATAATATAAATTATTCTGTGCAGAAAGACTATGCATATACAACTACTGGCCTAGTATGTGATCATGTCTCCCTCTAGCAACCATATAACCTGCTACTACCTGACAGCTAATGGACCTCTCCTTTAGCTAACGTGGTAGGGGCTTGTGCTTTTGCTGCTCAGAGTGCCAGTTTTAATTCCTGCTGATGACCATAGTTTGTGTGTGCACACAATACTATAACTGCACTGAAAAATGATATCATTACACAAGCTTATTATACCAAGAAGAGATTATATATCTCTGTATACACAAAGCGTTCTCACATTTCTAATTGCAAGAGATTTTCAAACAAATAATGCATGGAAAAATATAAGACTTGGTTACATTCTCAATTATATTATGTATTTAGAATACTATATAAATATTGTTTAGAACCACAGAATATTGAGAGTGAGGAAAGTTACAGCGTAGGAGACACAGGCTGTGCTCCTGCAAACACTTATGCTCAATTTTACTCACATGTGCTGTTGAAGTAATTAGTCAATTTCATTTCATTCATAAAGTCACATGCATCCTGAAGTCTTTGCAGGACTGGGACCCAAATCACTACAGAAAGACAAACTGCAAAATTCTGATTTTGAACGCTCTCAAGTTGGGGATGTATGATCTAAGGTTTCAGTTTTGGCCTATATTTGCTAGTAAAACATTAAGCTATTGACTAATTAGACCTTGGGCGACATCAGGAAAAAGGGTCAGAAAAGAGAGAGAAAATGTATATTACAGATATTTATTTTTTTCCATTTGAAAAATGGATCTGACATACAGTATGTTCCACTATGGATCAGGTTTAGCTCTCACCCTCAAACTGATAAAGCTTTGTCAAAGAAGTCTGCTCTGATAGTCACAAGCCTTTTGCACGGGACAAAAATGCAGAAAAAAGCAGTATTAGATGAAATCTCATCTTCCTGCTCCTGGTAAGGAGGACAAACACAATTTGCAATTGTAATGATGTCCATTGAGGGGTTATCTGTATGGACTGAATCTGGGAATTCTGCATCCAAAAACAAGAGAGATCCATCAGCTCAAAGGCATTAATGGATTCCTAAAGCCCTGTGGTTTAGACAGTAGCTGGGAACAGACAGATGCACCATGTTAACATGTGTTGCACGCTCCGTTTGGCTGGGGAAACTCAATTTTGAGTTTCAGACATCAAAGGACTGCATGCACCACCAACTGAAAAAATGCCATAGATGAGTAATTGGAAGTAGAGTCTGAACATGCTGCATCTGGAGGTTACACAAGTAGTATGGAAGACTACAGCATACACAAGTATTTTAATTTATGAAGAAAATTGCTGGAGTTACTACAGTGAGAAGTTTAAGCTGGTAAATTTGAGTGCTTCTCCACTTACTTTGTCAATCTAGTCAATTGTTCTGAAAACCAGACTACTGCAAAGTCTACAAAATAGTCTTTGAAATTAAGCATTAATAACCAGGAATTAGCAGAGGAGCAAGTTTGAATCTCTTTTTTTTTTTCTCTTGTAGGTCTTTTTAATACATTAAATCACTTGACTCATTTGAATAAGTAATTCTATCTTTAACAAACCAAACTCCAGTATAGTTTAATTCCCTGATTAATTAATTTTACTTAATGTGTAAGGAAATATTTCTACAGCTTTTCTCTTGACTTGATTTTAAAAAATGAAATCCACTAATTTTGATACACTATCTCGTGTTGAATTATTACTCCAAATTATCTTAGACAAATGTCACAATCAGTCAAAGCATCTGAAATGGAAAAGGCATTTAGAGGATCAAATAGCAAGAGTGTGACCTATTTTTGCAAACCACAACGTATTCAGTCAACAGTTTGTGCTAGTTCATTAGGAACAGTTTTGCCATCAAACAACGAGTTCCTTCCCCACTAACTGTTTTTAGAATACTACCACTGTATTGTATGTTATTAGCAACAGAACCCTTCCAATCTATGTTTTACTGTCTAGTTCTGTCTGTCTCAAGGTATTGCTTTGTACAAGACAGGGCTTGTCTTCACTTCATTGTTACCTCAAAGTATAATTTGAGTGTCACCTCTAACTGACTCCTGATCACACCACAAAATTTCTAGTTCAATGTAATTGGGGCTTTAAGTTCAAGTTAGATAGCCCATCAGCAATGATTGATTGGAGCTTGAGTGCTGCTGAAGCTTGAGCTACTAATGGAGTGGGAACTCAGCTGTAAAGCATAGATTGTGCCCATGTTCCTAGGGAGAATAAGTCCCTCACTTTGTTGCCCAGAGTTTTTTGAACCCAAAGCAGTGGTAACTTAACTGTTTTTTTAGATGGTGTCAGGAATATATCAATGGGGATGCAGCTGATAAATGATTGATATAAACCAGACAGCTTTTACCTAAAACTACTTTATTAGGTGTCAAGCACGCACACACACACACACACACACTTACTATAGCAATAGGTTCAGAGCACCCTAAACATTATATCAGAGGAGTAGCCATGTTAGTATGTATTCACAAAAGCAACGAGGAGTCCGGTGGCTCCTTAAAGACTAACAAGATTTATTGGGCAATGAACTTCATGGGTAAGTGGTGTCATGTAAACCCCACTCTGAACCTTAGCGTCCAAAGAATGGGGGTACGCATGAATTCCTCTAGAAGCTGATTACAGCTTAGACACCTGTAGCGCGGCCACCAACCAGGAATTCAGTGCCTGTACACTCTGGTCCCCAAAACCTTCCCCGGTGACCCCAAGATCCAGAACCTCTGATCTTACCACAAGGAAAAGTAAAACTCTTTCCTCACTGTTGCCTCTCCGGTTCCCCGTCCCTGTGGGTTTACCCCAGGAAGATACTGTGATTCAAACTCTTGAGCTTAAAACAGAAAAGGAAAATTCACCTTCTCACCTCCTTCTCTTTCCCCCTCCCAGACTCTCAGAGAGAAGTAATTCCTGACACGAGGAAATTAGCCTCTCTCTCCCTCTTCCCTCCTTTCTCCCCACCAATATCCTGTAATCCAGACCCCATCCCCTGGGGTCTCACACCAGAATAAAAAACAATCAGGTGTCTTAAAGAAGCGGAAAAAACTTTTAAATTAAAGAGAGAAAAAACAGTAAAATTATCTTTGTTAAAATTTAAAATGGAATAGGTAAAAAAAAAAAAAACAGTGTCTTTCAGCGATAGACACTGGGATACCTTTCCAGCTAATATAACAGTAAAATTAAAAATCCTTCAGTAAAATCAAATTTGAATCCTTCCAGCAAAGGCACATTGCAAATAAAGAAACAAACATAAGCCTAAACTCACCTTTATCTACCCTAGTACTCCTTTCTGAACTATAGAGCCTGTATTGGAGAATTGGAGAGAAACCTGGTTCGATGTTGTCACTCTCAGAACCCAGAGAGACAACAACCAATTCTAACAGCACACACTAAAAACTCCCTCCCTCAAGATTTGAAAATATCCTGTCCCCTGATTGGTTCTCTGGTCACGTGACAGCCAGGCTTACTGAACTTGTTAACCCTTTACAGTCAAAAGAGATATAAAGTACTTCTGTTCTATTAACTCCTACTATCTGTTTATGACAGAGGTTTTTTACCCACAAAAGCTTATATCCAAAGAAATCTGTTAGTCTTTAAGGTGCTACCAGACTCCTCATTTTTTTTTCTAAACTTTATAGTTACCCTAAGTCTGAGATGGCTTTGAGTGATCACCCACTGGGCTTCTGGGGGACCTCCTTTCATCCAGCTGATGGGGAGTTTAGGTGTCAGCTCCTTGCCCAAAGAAAAGCTTCCTCTGATTGTTCCTAAGAGTATTCCTTTGCTTAATTTTATAGCTAATGTAAACAAAACACAAAACTCATAGTGACTCCTAGTGGGTCACCAATTCTTTTAATTTCAGCAAATTACTTATTTTTATTATAAAAGCATTTTTAGTATTTCTAGTCATAACAATAAAACTCATATATCAGGGCACTTAAAACCAAAGTTGGCTGCCCAAACATTCATTCCATTTTCATGGTACATTAACTCTTTGTCCCATCCTCCCATTCTGATTAGCAAAACCGCAAACATGCAGCTATTTGGCCATGCTTCTCAGATCCCTAATGATTATTTCTAACTGTGTGGTATTTGGTTTTCAGCTAGCAGTGGGCTAGATATATAAAATGGCTGACTACAGTTTGGCAAGTTCTGCGGTTACACTTTCCCCGTGTGGTCCCATAGGACCTATCTACATCACAGCTCAAGTGTGGGGAGAGAGAGGAAAGAACAGTCTGTGTTGATACTAGCCACATGAGCAAATGGGCAGAAGAGGCAAGATGTAGTGGGACCTGTGAGCACAGAAGCAAGGGACTATGCTGCATCTAGTAATTGGCTGACACAATATAGGAAAAGTGAAGTACCAGAGGAATTGTGTGTCAGAAGGGTGTCTGAGGCACAATGTCTTCCCATGCTGCTTCTGGGGCAAGGCTTAGATCTCTGTGCCCAATGATCTGACCTAGTACAAAGTAATTATTATAATCCAACTGGCAAAGTAATACAACAATGGCATTAAAAAAGTTGGCTGGATCACGCCTACCACCACGTGAGTACTGAAGTTGCAGAAGAGGGCCCATGGGGCCTGATTTTAACATGTATTGGGCACCTAAATTTGAAGATCATACTAGGCACCTAGCTTCAGTGGAATCAATATGGAAAATATGGCTGAAGAGTTGTGAGGGCAAGGCCAGCCAAAGTAGAGTGTCACAGGATCCATTCTGAGTGAAAGGATATGAGGACAGCACATTTCAATGTAATTATTAAAACTTGATGAAACTTCCTGTCAATGAGGTCAGAAATAATCTTTGGCAAGCAAATTATATATAGTGCATTTGCCGTAAACATTTGTACTCTGTTCCTGGAAAATATACTACTATTTATAGTATAGCACTGCATTCAGCTCTTCAATTTTTGAAGTGGGGATCTGACAGTGGTGGTCCTGCCCTCTGGAATGCATTGTAAAGACTGTCACCTGGTGTAATCGAGTGCATTCCAAAAGGTAAAATAGGAGGTAGAAGAACAAAGAGGCTGGCCAGTCATGAAAACTAAAAATGGTATGCAGGTTCTCACAACAGACATAGGCATCCCTTTCAACCAGTCCAGAGTGATATTACCCAGCCCTTTTTACTCCCACTTATTCTACATTTTTCCCAGTAGCCCCCGCAAGCCTGCAATTTTGCATCATCCACTGAGCTACTGTGAGAGTTAAATCCTGTTCAGCCATATTTATATTCCATATTTATTCTTTCTGGAGATAATTAGGGACTAGAAAAATTCCTTCAGTCTATCCACTGGGGTAAATCAGTGGAGCTCTGTTGATGTTGGTGGACCTACACTAAGTTACACCAGCTAGGAATCTGGCCCAAAATAGCCAGAAAACCCAATTTTGGTGATTTTTTTGTTTGTTTTTATAAAACGCCATAAATGCTGTCTTTTCATAAGTGGCTGGAATTATTTTGCTAGAGGAATTAATTTCCCTCCTCCCGTGTCCAAATCTTTAAGTTTATCAAAGCTTTCTCCTCACTGGTAAACTGACATGCTCCAAACACTACAGGAATTTCACTTTTCAATTATATGATAATTTAGAGTTATTTGTAATTTCATCTAGTCAATCTTATAATTACATTTCTGATACTTCCACCAGCCAAGTACTGGAATTAAATGTTAAACTGTATTAAATTATTCAGCCACAAGGTGGCACTGTGTGCAAAATACCTTATTGAAAGCTATCCTTAGCTATACTGTACCAGGTAGAACATTAAGGGATCTTATTGTGAATATGTCTGGTGTGTATAAACAGTCTCTGTAGCCAGTTCAAGGACATGACATGGTGTCAGGAGTAGACTAAGAACTGAAACAGAAGGAAAACAGCCAAAAGGTTGCAGGACAAAGGGACAGCAACAAAAGTTGCAGGATCTCATCAACATGCCACTTTTCAGTGCCCCAGAGAACTTCAGCTTTGACAAACCTTCACAATGAACATCCTGGAAACAGTATTTTGCAATATTTTTAATTACAACCAAACCTACAAAGAAACCAGAGATATACAATATACAGGTATCTTTTTTAATGATTGCTCTGAGGGAGCAGGAAGAGCATATCTTTGGATCCTTTTGATTTTATTGAAATTAGTCAAAAAGATGACTATGAAAGGCTTCTGGCTATGTCTGCAGCATACTTTACACCTCAGAGAAATGTGGTTTGTGAAAGAGTATGTTTTCACCAGAGTATTCAAGAACAAGAGGAAAATGCTGACTGTTTTAAAAGAGCTCTGCATGCATTGGCTGAAAAGTCTTTTTTTTTTTTAATAGAACAGAAGAAAATATGAGAGTAACTAGTTATTGGGTTAACAGATTTGGAAAACAATATCTTTCATGGCAACTACAATTGAAAAGAGATTTAACCCTAGCCAGAGCTATTAAAATAGCAAAGCAGTTTGAGCAAGTGAGACAACAAAACCAAGAACAACTTGCCAAACTTGGAAAAATAAGACACTAGTTTATAACCTGTTAAGACATGCAACATGAGTGCTAAAATCCATTACCATAAGACTCCTGAGGAAAGGTGAGAGAACTCTCAGGCTAACAGGGACAAATTCCAATTTACGTGCACAAGTGGGGAAAAAAGTCATATCCCAAGAGATGAAGAATGTCCAGGCAGAGGCACACTGAGTAATAAATGCATGAAATATGGACATTTTCCAACTGTTTGCTGTGCCAAAGCAGTCAGGAAGTTGGCTTATATTACAGACAATCAAGAGTCATTTGTTTATGGGATCAGTCACTCGTGATGACATAGTGCCTGCCTAGTGAGAGACACTGAATATTCATGTCAAGGCTATTGACTTTGAAAGTGACTTAGGACCTGATGTCACAGTCATCTCAAAAGACACATCTAATTTCCTTCAACCTGTACTAGAGCTAAAGTTACCTGACACAGCTCTGACTAGCCCTGGAGGTATTTTGAACTGCCTGGGCCATTTCGTCACAGAAACAACTTATCAAGACAAAATATTTGCATTCAGAATGTATGTAATCAAAGAATCATAGACCAACAACTTTCTCAGCCTGAGCATGGCTGCAATGATGGCCCTAGTGGCAAACGTGGAAGAACTCAATGAAAAGTTTGGTTATACTGGACTTCCAAAACAAGATCCAGGACAGAATAACCTTAAGAGACAATTCTGAACTATATAGTGTACATACATCTCACATGATTTCTATCACATTACTTCATAAAGTGGAAATTGAGTTAAAGAGAATGGAGCATATTGGCATAATCAAGAAAATCTCTGAGCCAACACCATGGTGTGCACGGGTGGTACCAATTACAAATAAAAATGGAAAAATATAAACTTAAATATAAAAGACTTAATGAAGCAGTTAAGTGACAAAAATATATCCTCCCAACACTGGATGACCCAAAGTGAAAGGAGCTACAATATTCTCCAAGCTGGTTGCCTTGAGCAGATTCTGGAAAATTTCTTTCACCAAATAAAGAGCTAAAATTTACTGCATTTTAGTATACCCTTTGAGAGATTTTGCTTTCAAACATTATTTTGGGGATTACCAGTGCACCTGAAATTTTCCAAAGAAACATGGCAGAATTGTTCACAAATAAAATGGAGTTGTAGTTTTCATAGACATTCTGATATATGGATCTTCAATTGAAGGACAGAACAAAACCCTCAAATAAATCCTAAGTCTACTCAGTCAGTCTGGACTGAAACAAAGGCTTTCTCTACACTGGCAAATGAGAGACAAAACTTTTGTCATTCAGAGGTGTTCAAACACCCCCCCCCAAAAAAAAACACAAAAGTTTTGCTGACGACAAGTGCTGGGGTGAACAATATTAATGCTGCACATTGGGGATGAAAGTTTTTTGTCAGCAGGAGAGCTGTCTCCTGCCAACAAACAGCAGCGACAATGCGTGCCTTTTAGCAGCACAGCTGTAGTGGCACAGCCATGTCACTAAAACCTGTGTAGTACAGAAATAGCCTAAATAAGGAAAAAATGCACTTTCCACTTAATCCAAATCAAGTTTTTGGAACAGCCAGTAAACAAAGATGAAATCAGTAATAGCCCTGAGAAAGTAAAAGCAATTTGAGAATTGAATGCACTATACGAGAATATATGCTGGCAATGGTAATTTATCTTGGTCAATATCTAGAAGTAACACAGCCACTGAATGAACATATCTTGATTATGGGGGCCAAATCAAGAAATTGCCTTCAAAAGATAAAATAAGAACTGGAGCTGCTAGATAATTGATGTACTAAGATATGAACTAACCCACAATGATCAGTGTGAATGCAAGTGGCTATGGCCTAGGTTGTGTATTGTTGCAACAACATGGGTCTCAGTGGAAGCCAAAGGCATTTTGTTCTTGCACACTTACAGAAGCAGAAAAATGATCTGCACAGATTGAAAAGGAGTGCCTGCCAAGCATGTGGGCATGTGAAAACTTTTACAGATATCTGTGTGGACAGGACTCATTGACACGGATAACAGACCATAAACCTTGCTTGGAACCCTCATCACCAGAAAACACCTGACTCAAGCACTGCTGAGATGTGAACATTTATTGCTAAGGTAAATGTGATTTAACCAAATTGCTAATTATGTTCCTGGGAACAATCTGGTAGTAGCAAACACTCTGTTATGGAGCCCAGGATTGCACTCAGCTACTTGTGAGCTAGATGACAATATAAAGGCATATGTGAATGCTGTGGACACATACAGAGCAGAGTCAGAAAAGAGACTAATCCAGCTACAAAAAGCAACCTTGACAAACACATGACTTGAAGAAGTTCTAAGTTACATTAGTGGTGGCTGGCCCAATTAGCAAACAGACACTAAGGAAGTGACAAAAGACTACTTTACGATACATGGACAATTAAATTAATCACATGGATCATGATTAAAGGCAATGATATCATAATTCCAAATGAAATGAGAGGAGAAATTCTAAACTGCTCCCTCCACGTGCATTTCAAGAGGCACATTGCCCCAAACTGGATGGGAAGTCACAAGGAGGAAATGGGGCCCATTTCCCATCTGTAATAACTCCTAAAGTGGTCCTGCGCACAAGAAAGCTCAAGAAGGGATCAGGGCTGCTCTACCATTTTTGCTGGCCCAAGAAAAGGAAAAAAAAACGCTCAGACTGCCACCGCACGAACCGCCGAAGCACAAAATAAATAAATAAATAAAAGCCGCCTGGTGTCTGCCACCCCAAGAATGGACGGAATGCCACCCCTTTGCATGTGCCGCCCTACGTGTGTGCTAGCTCCGCTGGTGCCTGGAGCCAGCCCTGGAAAGGATCATACCTCACTGAAGAACAACTCTTTTTTCAAGCTCCAATTGAGAGAATGCAGCACCACAAACTCAAGGTTGCGGTTAAGTGTCATAGACTACCTAGCCCTACCATATTCTCAGGCAGACGTGCTTCCTTTTCCACGTCATCTGGACTGAAGCTCAAAATGTAACTACTGTACTTCTCTAGATCCTTCTCTTTTTACTTCTATCAACTCTGAGGAGGGTCCCATGCTATGGGCTGTGATGTTTTGTGGTTGTGAAATTTGCCTATAGTGCAAACTGCTTTCCTGTGCTGCAAGCCTCCCGTGCCAAATCCTCTAGCTACTCCTCCAACCCAGCAACTGCTACAATCTAGCTATGTGTTGCCTGTATCAAATAACTTAAATAAATAGAAAATCATTTATTAAAATATTAATAGTAAGAACACTATCAATATTATCGGTAGTACTGATCTGTTCTTAAATGTTTGCTTCCATCCTGTATGTAATAATTCAATGTATCAATTTGTCCCAGATTCCCTGGAGATATCTAAAAATATTTCTATAGAATTTAGGTCCATTATATTGCAGTATAAACCAGGCCCTGGACGTAGAAGACTCTGAAACCATTATTCTTCTCTAAGTGCTATCAGCAACTCCAGACAGGTAGAAGTGTTTAAAAGAACAGAAAACCACTTAAATAATGGAAGGGTAGTTTTCTTTGTTGCTTTTTTTTTTTTTAAACTGCCTTTCCATCAACAGTAGGACTGTGAAGAATGTCTTGAAAAATGAAATGAAATTGTGGATCATGTAGACATAAAAATCCACTCAATTTTTGCCATCAAATTTAGATCCTAGTAAATTAAAACTGAGTGTAATTGTAACTTTTTTTTAAAAAAAAACAGAGGCTACTCTATATCTGTCTGCCGCAAATGTACCATTTAGATTATTAATTATTTCTATCAAGGAAATGAGGGAAGGATACAATAGACAAAACAGCAAGGAACCTTCAGTATGTAATTATTAGCTGATTATATTCCTGAATAGGACAAATTATGTAAAAACCTAAACTCCCCCAGAGTCTGTGTGGGGGACCATGACCAGGGGGTTATTTTGAATGTTATATTAATCTGGCAAACCTCCCTAAGCTCTGTTTAACTGCTTTTTCAGCATTAGTAGTACCCTAACTGCTTTTTACATATAATTAGCTGTAGATTCCTTTTTACAAGTAGTAAAATTAGCAACAAATGTGGGACCAAGTCCTTACTCATTCAGTGGGAATTTACTTGAGTGAGAGCCTCGGGTTTCAGTCTATTAGGTGTTCTGTTGGCCTAGTGACAGGAGTCAACTTTGTCATTTAGGATCAGTCCTGCACTGTGGTGGGGGGCAAGGCAGAATCACACTTACCTAGAAGGTGCCCCAGGATGCATTTTGGTGGTGTGCCTACACTGCTGCACTCCTTCATGGGGTGCTAAATACTCCTGGACAGGGCAGATCTGATGAGAGACCCGTGAGTATAAGAACAAGTTCTGCCCAGCCCTGATGTGGACCACGTAAGGGCAGGGGTAGATTGGGTGATGGCGCTTCATCACCCCATGGCACAGCTGTATAACTACTAGGCAGAATGTGGCCCTAAATAAGGATTCAAAGACTTTGCTTGCTTTGAATTAAGGTTCTGAACCAGCCCAATCCAGGAAGAGTATCATTTACTAATCCCAAACAGCTTCTGGAACCTAAACCTGTTTGTTTTTAAAATGTTTCATATCTGTTGCACATCTTAAATGCTTCTATTCACATTTTAATACCTTTGTGTAGTGCTGTCAGCTGTACAGCCATGGTCAAGTACCCTTTTAATGCCACACTTGTGAAACCATGCCATGCAAAGGTGGTAAAGAATCACAGAAATGGTCACTTTAGTCTAACACTGAACAAAAAACTCTATTTAAAATAAGGCAAACGGTATAATCCCTAAATTACTTTGCCTCCCTCTGCTTTGCTGTAAAGCCTTTCCCTAGAATCATCTCCTGCTCCTTCTGGTCTGGCTTTCTACTACGCTCTTGAAGAAATACTAGACATAACTTAAAAGTGTACAGTACCTTAGGAGTAGGAATTTGCACAGAGGAAATGGGAAACATTTGTACTACACAATCAGAATATATGCACTAAATAGATTCGCTAGCAGACCATCTAAACATGCGCACCAGTAACTTCCAGCATGACAGTGTAATTGGGATCTTTAAATTATACTAAAGGTACCTTCAGATTTAGGCACAGGCAATTGGAAGGATGTGTATTTTCAGGTAAACTTTTCTCCTCTCCATCAGTTTGACCCAGATTTAATTGTCACATTAGTCTCTGTTTGACTAGATCAAGCAGTTGTTTCCAACAGAGATGTGGAAACCAGCTGAGCCTCATGATGAAGTCTTCTGATTGAAAATACTGTCATGATTGTAGACAGATTGCCAGAAGAGATTTTTTTTTGTACAACAGGCAGTCAGTCAATCAAACTACTGGATAATTAATCTTACAAACTGAAATGATTATCTTTACTATAGCCTGAGCCTACACCTTTTTTATGGGTCTGGTCTTCAACTCTCTCCCTGAATCTTCTGCCTCTTCACATCATTTTCTGTTCTACAGCTGAAGGGAACAAACTGTAGTGTTTACATGGAGACCAACTGTGCAAGACACCTTTTCCTTACCTCAGAAAGATCTGGTAAGGCTACATTTCTTATCTCCCGGTGGCCATGGTAAGGTCTGTAGGGATGTGGTCATCTCTCTCAGCTGTGGGAAATACTAATATATCATAGCTCTAAGAGCCGATGAAGCCTAGGTTTCTGCCAGATCAATATGGAGCTGGAGGGCACGGAGGGGGTAGGCAGGGGGTGGAGAGGGGGAAGGAGATAACTACATAGCGGATCCTTGGCCCCTTCTACCTACCACTTTCTATTTAGACTAGGTGTGCTATTCTGCTATGTGGAAGGTGACATCCCAAAGATGACTCATCCCATACTGTATCCCAGCATGACAACACACTAATTTCAAACAGAAAGGTGGCTGATAGAGAAGCAGGTGGACCATTCATGCAGTGAGCCCAGCACTGTGACAGGTGGACTTGCCCAGGATTAAGATGTTGTAGGAGTGTCCCTCAGAACAGAGAATCCTTCTGGCAACCAGCATTGTGTGGACATGTGCATGCATACTCTGACTCCAGTGAAGTTACACATAAAACTGAAGTAAAGAAGTGAAGAATTAGGTCCTATTTACTTTGGGGCTATGTCATGAGACAAAAGCAGGATGGAGAGAATGAATTATGAGGAAGGATAAAGATAGAAAAACAAATGGAAGAGTATGAGAAAAGTAGTTCAAGGGATCGATGGAGGGAGAAATTAATCTGAGGAAAAAAACCAAACAAACAGGAAAAAGAAGGAGGCAACAGAGTCTCAACTAAGGGATGTAAAAGGAAATAAAGAAGAGAGAAATAATGTACCAAATGCATCCAAAATGTCATCACTGAGTTAACAGCATACTTCGCACCTGAGATGAAATCCTGGCTCTGCTCATGTTAATGGGAGTCTTGTCACTGATTTCAGTAGAGCAAGGATTTCTCCATCAGTTTTATGAGAACTGCAAAGGCCTAGATTCTGCCACCTTTACTCTGCAAGCGGTCCCACATGTTTCAGTGGAACTACATGCTGAATAAGATTCTACTCAACATGGCTAAAGGGGGTAGAAAGCAGTCCAAAATTTGAAAGAAAATAATAAAAAGAAATATGTCAATTTACAAGGTGAAAAATGCCTATGCTAAAATCATATTGAAAATAATGTATGCAGTATATGCTAAGTGTTCAAAGTGGAAGGTTAAGTTTGTGCTTACTCAAGCACATGTATTGCATATACTGTACTATATGCATAACCACAATACAGTGGCCATTTATTGAAAGAACCCTGCAAATAAATACATCTGACTTTAAACTCAGTTTATTGAGCCCACTGCTCTCTGAAGTGGAACACTGCTGATGCACTAAAAAAATCCAAAACAAAACAAAACCCCAACACTCTATTGTTATAATTGTCAAGAATATTACACCCTTGAAAGTCTGAACGTGTATGTGACATTGGCACAGATGCTAAGTAACAGAATACATTTTCACTTCACTGGTTCAAATATTACTCAGGTGTAGTCTCCCAGGCAGAGCTTAGAACTGGGAGTCATCAGGACCTTTCTTTCTACAGCAATCTCGGCCATTAATATATATGTTATAATTTTGGGCAAATCACTTGACCTCAGTATAGCCATTCATAGAATTGGTGCAATGATACTTACCCACTTCACAAGTGCTTGAGTTTTAACAGGTGATTGTAAAAGTACTTTGGGAAGCAAGCCTGAAAAGTGCAATAAGAGTGCAAGGCATTAATTTTCAGTAGAGTTCATCTCCTAGAAGACAACTGTCCATTATAATAGTTACTGGTAACAGTTGCCTGTTTTAGGAACCTTATTAGGGAGGATGAAGACTGAATGGAGACAGAGACCGGCTTACCTTCCTATTCCTAGATGTACTCCCTCTAGGTCAGAACTGAGGCACGATGGTGTGACAGTGTGGGATGCACGAAATGCATTTTAACATTTTTTTATGAATCTGGTGTGCCACATTTCCAGATCCTTCTAACGGAACACATAAAAGTCCTAGGACTAGTACCCACCCTTATTCATGCATGTAGCGTCATTGCTTCCAGTAGGACTACTGGTTATGATAGGGGCCGCAGGACTAGTCTCTATTTAGCAGCAGTCCTGGGAGTCTTCATCTTAAAACCAAAAGATGGCAACCATTTCTCCCTCCACCCACACCCATAGCTTCCCATGCTTCTTCCATCTACACAATTAAAAAAAAAATCCATACCAAAATGCTGGGGCTAAGCAAACACTATACACATTCCTTCTATGGCTCATCTATACTTTTACTTCTAAAATTTATGAGGAATTATTGTCTGATTTGGCAAATAACTTTTTCAGAAGAATGTTTTTGAGAAGCAGAATTATTTTTAAGCAAATATGAAAGATGAGGGGTGGGTAAGGAGTAGATTATGTGCCACAAATGAGTGTTTTGTGAAAGGGGGGGGGAATGAAAGAAACAAAGATTAGAAATGAGGTTCTTTAACGTGAAATGAATACTGAAATGAAGAGAAGTGGAAGTCTCTTAAAAAAGCTTCAGTTACAAAAAAAAATAAAAAATTTAAAGTTACCACCACATGTTCACTAAAATAAACCAGAAAATGTAATTGTATCTATGCCAGGGTTTCTCAAACAGAGGTCAACACTTGTGTAGGGAAAGCCCCTGGCAGGCCGGGCCAGTGTGTTTACCTGCCCTGTCTGCAGGTCTAGCCGACCGCGGCTCCCACTGGTTGCGGTTCACTGCTCTGGGCCAATGGGAGCTGCTGGAATCGACAGCCAGTAATTCCCTTGGCCTGCGCCGCTTCCAGCAGCTCCCATTGGCCTGGAGCAGTGAACCGCGGCCAATGGGAGCTGCAATCAGCCGGACCTGCGGACGCCACAAGTAAACATACTGACCTGGCCCACCAGGGGCTTTCCCTACAGAAGCGGCGATCCCTGTTTGAGAAACCCTGGGTCTATGCAAACATCCTCAAATAAAAAAACAAAAAAACAAACAAAAAACAAACAAACAAACAAACAAAAACAGGCTGAGGGCATTATTATGGCAGGATTGCTTACACTATGTCTAGGACAAAGCCCATATTCTCCCATAAGGCTATGTCTTCAATGCAGCATTAACTCAAGTGACTGACACCTGGATTAGTCTACTAGTTACTGTGTCCCCTGTGGTGCTGCACTCCCCTTTTTGTGTACTGCTTGGACCATCCCTTGGTTTAGTGGAGTGCACTAATCTCAACCACTCTATGGGCACGTCTACAATGCAGACGTATGGTGGTGTAACTATGCTGCCCCGGAATGAGGTAATTATATCAACCTAACCTCTGGTGTAGATAGCACTATCACAATGGGAGAGCTTCTTCTGCAACATAGCTACCGCCTCTAAATGATGTCGATTAACTCTGCAGATGGGAGAAGTTCTCCCGTCGGTTCCGTAGCATCTTCACTAAAGTGCTACACAGGTGTATCTGCACTGGTGTTATCGTAGGGCCATATGTGAAGACAAGCCCTATGACTCTTTCACTCTGAGTTGTGATGGAACTTGTCTGTCCTTCTGGGCACATGGGGAATTGTGAGAAGGCACTGGAGGACTATCAGCATGAACAATTTAGCTTGCATCCCAACTGCAAAGTGGATGGGTTGGAAATGGATCTCGGGCTCTAAACTTTTACCCCTAACTTGCCTGGGTTGAAAGCACTATTAAACTCAGGTGAGAAGGTTTAGTACATGGACAGGAGGAGGGGTTAGGAGAAACACCTGGGTAAGAGCTCAGGCTAACTCTGCAGTGAAGACATGCCCCTAAATGGATTATTCCTACATAGCAGAAAAGAAATGACAAATTTCCTCTTTCAGGATTTCCCTAGAATTCTCTCACCAGTGAGGAGGATTGGATTTGTTGCAGCAGGTATAGCAGGAGAAGGTTCAGTCCACATGATCCATGGAAACCAAAAGCCCAGGTCCATCAAAAATCCTGGTGGCTCCCAGGATGTATTACCAGCCATACTAGGTTCTTCACTGACTGCTGACCCGGAGCCTCCTCTGTCAATTTTACATCATACAGAGAAAGCCCACCAATGTTAACGTTGACACACAGCTGACAGCACTATGTTAAGTAGTCAATACATCAGTCTGCCCCATGCAAATCATTGGTCCTGATCATGGGATCCAGATAAGCATGAGAAAGGGGCAAAGGAAGAGTCATTCTCCACTCTCCTCCACCTGTGGTTGGACCTACCAGATTTCTCAATGAAGCAGAGAAGGACAATCTAACCCAATTTAGGCATCATTGAAATTTAGTATCAGTAAGATTTTGGGACTCAGTTTAATTCCTTCTCCTGAAAGTCAACTGAGAAACAAATTAGGATTGATTTTGAAGATAAACAAAGGAAGTTGTACATTGCAAGGCAGTGGATCAAGACACTAGCCTTTCACTTCTGAACACTAGAGGTATGTCAACACCACCCATGGAAGCAAGCCTTCCAGCATGGGAAACAGACTTGTGCTAGCAGGCCCCAAACTAGCACTCTACAAATAGCTGCACAGACATCAATTTGGTGTTGCGCCTCAGGCTGGTGCTCAGGCTCTGAAGCACATCCTCCACCCCTAGGCTTCAATTTCAAAACTTTGTCTTTACGGTTATTTTTATTTAGAGTGCTAATGTGAGCCCTAACAGCTCAAGATCCAGGCTGGGAGGTTCATTTCCATAGGCTGTATGGACATATCATTGTATTCCAGGCAGAATTAAGTGACAGCAAAATGAAGGAAATGGTTTCAACCTGGTTTTTAGTAGACATGAAACAAGCTTACTAAACTGCATGATTGACCATCTCTATTAAGTACCAGATTGGGTATGTCAGGTGTAGTGAGGTGGTGTGGCTCCCCGTCACCCTGGAGAGGGACGAGCTCATCCAGAGGCTGGAGTGGGCAGAGCTAGGGAGATCTGAGCCCGCCCCTCAGAGGGTCAGGTGGTGACTTGGAAGCATAAAGGCTCGCCCTCAGAGCTCACTGAAGGGCCAGCCTCTGGGGAAGCCAGACGTCTCCAGCCTAGCCTGCGACTGGGAAACCCTCGCAGCCCAAGGTGTAGGCCAGGACTGGCCTGACTTGCCCTGTGCTCGCAACCCAGAGCAGTTGCCAGACCTGCCCTGCACCCGCTACCCAGAGGAGTTGCCGGATCTGCCGCTCGCCAGTGGTGAGCTGGAGCCGGTTTGCACCGGTTCGCAGGAACCGGTTGTTAAATTTAGAAAGCCTTTTAGAACCGGTTGTTCCAGGACAACCAGTTCTATAAGGTCTTTATTTAACAAAAGCTCCGGCACTCTGCCTCGGCCCCTGTTCACTTCCCCCTCCTCTCCTCAATGCTCCGCCCACCTTCTCGTCCCCCTCCCCTGCTTCCCGCGAATAAGATGTTCACGGGAAGCCTGAAGCAAGCAGCAGGCAGGCAGGTAAGCTGGGGTGCAGGGGGAGGGGAGACGTGGCCGGCTCAGTGGCTCCCTTCAGCCCAGCTCCTGGTCCCAGCTGAGTGGCTCCCTCCAGCCTGGCACCCGCGGCTGAGCGCCCCTAGCCCCAGCCCTGTCCCGGCCCCAGCCAAGTGCCCCTAGCTCCGGTCCCGTGGCTCCCTCCGGCCCAGCTCCTGGTCCCAGCCGAGCAGCCCCAGCCCGGTCATGTCCTGGCCCAAGCTTTGGCCTGGCCCCCACAGCGCCGGTGCTGCTCCAGGTAGCACGGTAAGGGGGAAGGGAGTAGGGAGGGGGTGTTGGAAGAGGGCAGGGGAGTTTGGAGGGTCATGGGGGAGGTGGATAGGGGTGGGGCGGTCAAAGGGCAGGGGAAAGGGGGATTGAATGGGGGCAAGGGTCCTGGGGGAGCAGTCAGGAAGGAGCAGGGGTTGGATGGGGCGGTGGGGGGCAGTCAGAGGCAGGGATTCTAGGGGCGGTCAGGGGATAGGGGGAAGGGGTGGTTGGATGGGGCAGGGGCCCCGGGGAGTAATCAGAAATGAGAGAAGGGGTTGGATGGGGTGACAGGGGGCAGTCAGGGGACAGGGAAGAGGGTTGGATGGGGCAGGAGTCCCGGGGCGGGGGAGTAGAAGCAAGATCAGATCCTTTGGAATCAGCAAACATTGGGTGTTCTGAGAAATATTGTTCTCAGGATGAAAGGGGCAGGTACAGTCCATGATTTTTTTGTGGTAGAATTTCTGTTACAAAAGAATGTCACATGCACAAGATATTTGAAGGATGGAAAAAGAATATAATGCCAGGTGATACTGTATCAAAGCAAGGGAGAGTGTACAGTACAAGGATACAGTTCATCCTAAATCATTCTGAAGTTTTAATGAATGGTCATATTAACCTTCATTTTAAGCTAAATAAATCCTCTCAGAATTTGCTGCAAATCTCAGCTGCTTTTAAAAATTACTCTTCTTTGACAGTTACATTAACTTATAGCTCTGCATAAAGGATTTGATTTCAATATTCACAATGTAATATTGGGTTTATATTTAAAAAGAAGAGAAGAAAGGATCCAAAGATATAATTTTCGTGTAATCCTGTATTAATCCATCCTCTAGTCTTTAGTTTTTTGACTTGAGTTTGGAGCTCACAAAGATTCTGGCAGAGAAAAGTAAAGACTTCTGTATTTAAATCCCTAGGGCCATACCTATAATGAACTTTGCAATCTACAAAGAAAGAAACAGGCCTAGGAACTAATCTCTTATTGCAGGGATTTTTGTCCTTCTGTCACGACCTTGGCTCTCCCACATCCCCAATAAGCATCTATCATCAATACACTCATGAATTCTGAATGCTGTTCCTTTATAACTCTGGAACCTTAATTGTGTCAGGAACTATGAGCTGCTCTGCAGCACTGTATTTCTTTCTGTACATCTACACTGGAGCTGGAAGGTGTAATTTCCAGCTACGGTAGACATACACATGCTTGCTTTGATTGCACTAGTGCACAAAAAGTAGAAGCATGTCCATGATGGCAGTGAGAAGGGTGGGACAGACTAGCGGTCCTGGGTATGATTCCATTTGAAACCCTAGGTACACACCAAAGATGGCTAACCTTCACACTTCTGTACCTACATTTCTATTTTTTAGCACATTAGTTTGCTCAGAATGTATTTGATCTGGAAATTATGTTTCCAGCTACAGTGTGGGCTTGCTTATCCTAAGACTTAAGTTAAACTATCATTAAAGGTCTTCTAAATTTACAAGACTATACCTTGTTTGCATGCCAGATGTCAGCTGAATTGCTGGCTTTCAGTGGTCTACCTGTAGATTCTGCTCACAAGTATTCCCCGAGGCAACTCTTTCACACACACATATGGCAGGCATTTCATAATTCTTCCCTTGTCTGAAACATGCTCAGGCTTTTTGTGGGCCTTTCTTCCAATCAAAGTTTCTCTGCTTTCCAATGTCTCCTTCTGGTCATGTATTTTCCAAAAGAGTTGTGACGCACTCCATATTTTAATGAAAAGATGGTTATGAGTGTAACTGGAATATGCTTTATGCAAAAGGTCTTTTGTAAGGTATCATTACAAAGCTTATAACCTACTGTGTGTGTTCATCCTATTTGTATGTATTGTGACANCCAGGCAGCACTCAGGAAAGAATTCTCTGCAGTAACTCTGATCCCATCCCATCTAACATCCCATCACAGACCACTGGGCATACTTACCTGCTGATAATCAAAGATCAATTGTCAAAATTAAGCTATCCCATCATACCATCCTTTCCATAAACTTTCATGTCTGGTATATCTTTTTTGAGATGGGGTGACCTGAACTGAGCACAGTATTTCAGGTGAGTGCATTTCATTGCTTTACAGAACAGCATTGTAAAACTTGCAGAGTATTTTCAATCCCATTCCTTATGAATCCTAATGTTTTGTTTGGACTTCTGCTGCCTATTGTGCAGATGTTTTCGTTAGGTCACAATGATTCCCAGATCTTTCTCCTGAGCCATGACAGCTAATTTAGGACCGAAACCCTGAAAGTCATAAGAGTAATTCAAATGGCTCCTTCCTACATGCATTGCTTTGCATTTGTCAACACTGAATTTCATCCTCTGTCATATTGCCCTAGCTTGGTAAGGTCCCTCTGAAGTTTCTCACGGTCTTCTCCAGCCTTGAGGCACCTAAATAGTTCTGTATCATCTACAAGTTTTGCTCCTCACCCCCTTCCAAGGCAATACGTTTATTAAACTGCACTGGCTCTAGTACAGAATGTGGTGGCCCCCCCATGGCTAGCAGCTTGCCATGATGAAAATAAAATCACTTATTCCTGGGGGTTTTTTCTTGTCTCTTAACCACCTTCTGATTCATGACAGCACTTTGCCTCATGAGTGCTTAGTTTCCTTAGTAGCCTCCAGTGTTTCCTACCACACTGTGTATTTAAGTTCCCATGTTCAGGGTCTGACCATAGAATGTCGACACTCCTCATCCAGGAAGCTATCTCTAACTTCTCATTTCTGAGAACCATTTCACCTGCTTGCCTGTGACAAAGCCTCTGCCCTCTCACACATTCAATCTTGAGCCTCAGTGGCTCACAGGGTATTTGCTCAGTATCTTTCCTGTGCTGTCGCTGCTGTGTGAGAGACGGCCTGGCTCAATGCATAACCTGGGGGCTTGGAAAGCATGGGTTCTATCTCTGGACGTGCGACTGCTTTGCTTGGTGAGAAGGGGCAAGTCTCTGTTTCCCCATCTGAAAAAAATGGGGATATTAACTTGCCTTTGCAAAGTGATTTTAGCTCCATAGATGAAAAGGGCTGGATTTATGTCTATTGTCTGGAGTGGATGTTAAGGCTACATCTACCCTACACACTGCACAGCTGCACATTGTGTGGTCTCCCGTATAGTCACTCTATGCTGCAGGAGAGAGCTCTCCTGCCGGCATAATTAAACCACCCCCAATGAGTGGCGGTAGCTATGTCGTCAGGAGAGCATCTCCAGCCGATATAGCGCTCTCCACACCGACACTTTTCTTCGTGACACTTATGTCTGTCAGGGGTGTGTTTTTTCACACCTCTCACCGACAAAAGTTTTACCGACAAAAGTGCTCGTATAGACAAGCCTGAGTGGGGAGGGGATGGGGGATGAGGGGGAACCCATTGCCCACCATGTTCACAAAATTAGAGACGTTAGTGTTGGAAAAGATCTAGAAGAACATCCAGCTCATTTCCATTTCAGGGCAAGAGAGTGCATTTTCTAGCATTTTGTCCAGTCTAGTTTATCCATCTCTAATACTGAGGCATCCACATCTTCCCTCGGGAGACTGTTCCACAGGCTAATTGATTCTGTGTCAGAAAGTCTTTCTGGAGCTTCAGCCTCATTTATTTTATTCTGTTGTTCCTAGTTTTGCCCTTTGTATCATCTTAAAATATTCCTGTAATTATTATTATTCTTTCTGCTTGAAGCTTACACTCTTCAAATACACGTAGATGGCTTTTATGCCCCCCTTAGTCAGCATGTATCTGGGCTACACATATTTTAACTCTTTGAATCTTTCCTCGTGACTTAAGATTGTCTCCAGCCTCCTTCATGACTTTATTTTATTTTCTCTGAACTCCCTTCAGTCTGAAACTCTCTTTGGTGCTGAGGTATAGCCCAGTACAGTTGGGTCACGGGCAGAGTGGGTCATCAACTCAAGAGCAGTAAAGAGAGGTAAAGCAGGAAGCAATCAAAAGCCATCAAAAAGGGGGATTTTTAAAGTTGAGATCCCATTAAAAATGTATATATTTCAACTCACACAGCTCCAACAGCAGCTATGAAATAGTATCAGAGGGGTAGCTGTGTTAGTCTGGATCTGTAAAAGCAGCAGAGAATCCTGTGGCACCTTATAGACTAACAGACGTTTTGGAGCGTGAGCTTTCGTGGGTGAATACCCACTTAATCCCAATTCGTCAAACAGGTAGTGAATTTCGGGAAGGTAATATATGCTAGAACAAGTAGAGATAAGGTGAGGTGTTTCAGTCATGGAGTGAGGCCCTGTTGTAGCGTAGAGTGTGGAAACCAAGGAGGAGAAACTTGTTCTGTCATTGGCAGCCATCACAGTCTTTGTTGATCAGAGTGGATGTGTCAATTTGCAATTGATGAAGCTCAGCAGTTTCTCATTTGAATGTTGTCCTGAAGTTTTTGCTGAGGATGCCACATAAGGTCTGCTATATGTGTGTGCAGGGAGGTTGAATTGCTCTCCTACCGGTTGTTGTTATTGCCATTACTGATGATTTTGATGTGTCATTTATCCTTTCGTTAGTGACTGTCAGTTTGGCCATATCATCAGAGGGCATTGTGCATATTGTGGTATATTACATTTGGTTGGATGCAGGTGAATGAACAGTGAGGGTATGGTGGATCTGGTTTAGGTCTATGATGGTGTCGTGTGTAGATATGTGCTAGAGTTGGCATCAAGTTTTGTTATCATGGATTGGTTCCTACTAGAGTTATAATGTAGGTGTGCAGTTGCTGGTGAGAAAATACGTTTCAGGTTGCATTTATGTCGGGGCAGGATTGCCTGCACCCAAGATCGTGAAGTGTGTGATCATGTCCATGAGATGGGTGTAGATCTCCTGATGATTGCTTGGAGGTGTTTTTAGCTGGGTGGTGTAAGTGATGCCAGTTGAGTCCTGTTGGGTTTCTTTCTTGGATTTGTCTTGCAGTAGAGGCTTCTGGGTACAACGTTGGCTCTGTTATCTGTTTCCTAATTTCTTCGTGTGTATTGTGTGTTGAGAAATGCTGTGGAGATTTTGTAGTGTTGGTTCTCTTCTGAGGGGTTAGAGCATGCGGTGTACATCAGTGTTGGCGTAACTGGATCTGTGATGTTGGCCGAGTGGAAGTGAGCATGAAGTAGCGTAGCGTGTTAAGGCCTTTTTCGTAATGAAGATTGTGTTAATGTGATACAGATCTATTATTTGCACTGGTGCTAGAAAGTGAACTGGGCACACCGTGGTCCACTAACCACTAACACCTACCTAACACACACACGCACTAAACTAAACCACCTACCCCTAACACGCTAACCACTAACCCCTAAGCACCAGCTAACCATACTCAATAACGCCACTAACCTACCACACCGCAATATTGTAATCTATCCAAACTACAGATGCTCGAGCCCACGAAAAAATTGTCCTATCTGGGACTCTCTTTCTGACCTGCACCCCCAACATAACAACGTTCTGTGGCGATCTGGAAGCCTACTTTCCCGTCGCGACTCAAAGATACTTCGACAAACTCGAACATTGCACCGATACACAGTAACCACCCCAACAGCAAATAAGAAAATCCACATGGACTCTCCGAGGGCGAAATGAAGTGCGGACCTATAACATTGAATGCTTTAGTCGAGTGCAAGCAGAATCGTTGAAAAGACAACACACAGTCTTGCTCATACTAAGTCGTGCAAACACATCCATTCCACACCTCAGAAACCACCTGACTTTCACAAAGAGGCGATATAGAGGCGGTTGTCATCATTAAGTCTGCTACCAGAAAGAGCCGCAGACAACTCTCCAATAACCAATTTACAGAACTTCTCGATCCCCTGAAGAATACACTAAGAACTGGATCCCTCTACCAGACAATCCCCTACATAAACCATTAAAAATCAGCATACATTAACTCCGACCAGGTATTCATCTACTACCAGATCCACAACCCGAAATCCTGACGCCCACTCATCTCGGGGAAAACAGGATCTCAATAGGGATGTCTGGAATATGTGGACTCTCTACTTCCAGACCTATGCCCCACATAGCCCTATCTCGTGACACGACTGATTCTGAGACAACTACAACGCATTGGGTCACCTCCCATAACACATCCCTAGCCACCATGGATGTAAGGCTCTTACACAACATCCACACATCCAGATGGAATTACAAGCTGTTAGGAACAGTATCTGATAATGCCTAAGCACAACTGGCTTGCTGACTCTGGTGCCTTTATACTCACACACAATCTATTTAAGTTGATGCATATACTCAGATCTGCCTGCTATGGGAACCCGATGCCCGCAATCCGCCAATATTTTATGGCTATCTGGAACACGCTTCCTCAGCTCTCGTCTATCACTGCGCTTCTCTGTACTAAGCTACATGATGAATCTTCATCTCTGAGCCCATGGAGGAGACTTAGAAAAATTCCATCCATGATTTCAACTCAACCACATCAACTAGGTTTTATTCAGCCTGCCAATCTTACACAGGAGATCCACTTTAGACCCAGGTGCAAAATAAGTGATGGATAACACTACTTATTTCTATGATTCAAAAACTTACCGACGCGCTACGCTACTTCATGCCTCTAGGCTTCCATCCCGGACACATACACATTCATGGTCTAAGTTAAGCTTTGAGTACATTACGCATCTGCTTAAGCCTCAGACAAGTACTAAACCTACAAAATCTCCACCAAGCATTCTCAAAATAAATACGCGAGAAATTAGGAAACAAGATCCAACAGAGTCACGAACGTGTACCCCAGAAGCCCCTCTTGCAAGAAATCCGGAAAGAAACCAAAAGACTCCACTGGATACTTTACAGCCAGCTAAAACGCTCAACGCATCATAGGATAAAGC
>NC_133770.1:145537221-145544898 GCF_003597395.2 Chelonoidis abingdonii
AACACAGAGAGGGAGATGACACCAACAACACAGAAGGTGGGCAGGAGGCTGAGTGCCTTCGCACTCAGTCCGGTCTCCGCCCCCAGGCCTTGCAGAGGCTCACGGGTAGCGGCGGGGAGAGAGTCACGTCGCAGAGACAGCCTTCCTAGCCGCGATCGAATATCCGTAGGCTCCGCTGATCGGACCTGGCCCTTACTCACAGCTTCTTTTCCTACATCCCAGCAACAACCTGCGAGACCTCTCCGGGCCCTGCCAGGGCTCCTAACAACACAAAACATCCTCGCGGACGCTTGGAAGAGCTCTCTTTCTGCGAACCAGGTCCATGGTGCCCGAACAGTAGGGGGGCTGAGCGTCCTCAGCGGGCGCAAAAGAAAACAATCCCCAGCTTTCGGTGCAGGGGCGGGAGTCCCCGCTGGTGCGTCTCCGGAGGCTGGTCTTGCGGGAGTCAGCAGGGTCGAAGGACTAGCGAGCCGGGGGATTGGCTGGCGTCCCCCTGAGACGCGCGCGCCTCCGTCATGGGCTCTCCAGCCCATACTCCAGATCGCTCTTTCAGGGTGGGGCCCGTAGAATGATAGCGCATAGACGAGACCGTGGGGGAGAGGCTTAACCCTTCGACGGTCCTACGACGATGCGCACGCCCCTGCACCCACACCATCCACCTCTATAAACACCCGGTCCCACCTGGACATTTTATAGGCCCTGCAGGGAACCCAATCCAAGCAGCCCCTCTCACCCCTTTTTCCTGCAAGCCGGCCTGACCAAGGAGACACCACGAGTTCGTTCCATGAGACACAGCCCACGGAACCACCACACACACCCGTGGCTCTCACGCACATCCCTTTCACTATCCTCAACCCCGCGTAGAGCGTGCCCGCCCCATAGAACCTAAGGGCGTGGACCTGTCCTGCCACCTCTCGAGGGTGAGTAAGTCCCTACCGGGGCAACTTGTATCTGCTTTCTCCGCCCTGGTCCCCGCGGCCCGCTGGGGCGAGTCAGTTGGCGCTCTCTCGGAGGCCGTGACACGGTGTGTGACTGTTCGGGCCTGCCGGATAGTCACATGAGAGAGCCACACCCGCCCGACACCGTGCCCTTCTGTGGCGTGAAGGAACACCTTGGGCGCACGCTCTACTTGGTAGTGCGACATCAGTTGCGCGGCCTGTTAACGGCTCTCCTGACGATTTTACGTGTTTGGTTGGCACTTTCCCACTCACTTTTATCTACTTGCACGCTCCCATACCTGGCCCTGGAACACAATAGATCCGCAGGGATCTTCCTTACTCTTACCTCCCTCTTGGCCCCGGCAGGCCAAACTGATCCAGACTCGCAACAGCAACGAGAGAGTTGGCACGCCAAGGACTTCCTGCAACTGCACAGGCTTATTGCCGTGCTACCCCACCATGTCACAGCCTTTGAGCATCAGAACCTAATGTCACCGACGGATTCCTCCTGGCGCGGATCGCGCCAACTGGCTCCCTGACGCCTTTGAGAGCAGTGGGCGTTGTCCGGGTCTCTGCTGTCGAGGTTCCCACCATCCGTTGTGCCTCCCTCTTAAGAATAAGCTCGACGAGAACCTCTACATACCCTGATGCCTGTGGTTGTTTTTCTTCGACGTGTCCCGCCAGCCGGAACTGCACACTTGGTGTTCTATTGATTTGTCTGCCACGGGAGGATCCTCCCCTTAGCATTAGGGCGAAGTCCCCTTAGAAGTGGGACGGGCATATTCTATTTGCCCCGCCACTTCCGTTCCTTCGGGATGCCATGCTTCGCAGGCTAACACTACAATGTTACTCAGTCTTTTAACTGGTAGCATCATCTGGACTTGCCACCGCACAGTATATTACAGACTCCCTTAATGCTAAAACAGAAATAGGAAGTGTATCTGTCTGAAGTCCCTATTTAATTATGCAAATGTAGGTGTCAATAAGGGTGGGTTAAGAATCGTGCAGGTCCATTTTGATTCCTAGGAGAATTGGTTTGGTAAAGTAGCGCTGTTACTCAGGCTTCGGGTTCCCTGTAGATCAGGCTGGGAACGTAAAGGAAGGCTTGTGCGGCGGGCCTCACAGGGGTATCATGTGATCATTAGTCACCTTGGTCTGGAACATTCTCCAGTACTTAGACATCCTGGTGCCTGTTTCCTATTTAGAAGCATGGGAGTGGTGAGACCCAGAGAGAGATGCCAAAGGATCGTCGCCACCGTCTCGTATCTTTATATTTAAATTGTAAGGACCTTGTAGGGCAGTACATATACAACATTGTTAGCATAATGGGGGCCCTCATTTTTCCATATTGGGGTCAGGAACATCACTCACATATATCTACCCAATCTATAGAACAGGATGTGAATCAGAAGCAAACGCAATGTGGCCAGTCATTGAGAATTCCCCCAGGTTTACCACCTTCACTCAGCTGGAACGAACAAGGACTCTACCCATAGGGAAAAGCATCAGCCCAAGACTGGAAAAGGAGTAGTCTAGGGAAACAAACCTTATGGAACATCCTCTGAGGGTGAGATATATGTGATCAGCGTCTTAATTACGTAAGGCTTAGACTTGTGTTTTTGCTTTGGTGACTTAACTGTTCCATCTGTTATTACTTGGAAACCACTTAATGTCTTACTTGATATCCACCTAATAACAGACTCAGCTGGTTGTTATATTGATTAAACCCAGAGTAAGTGATTGATACAAACAGCTGTGCCACTTCTGTATCAGTGTTATAGAGGGTGACAATTTATGAGTTTACCCGTAATAGGCTTTATTTCCAGGGTAAAATGGATTTATTTGGGGTTTGGATCCCATTGGGATCTGGGTGCTGGAGATAGGTAACCTGCTGAGTGGTTTTCAGTTAAAGCCTGCAGCTTTGGGGGCGTGGTTCAGGCCTCGGTCTATGTTGCAGTAGGCTAGCGTGTCTGGCTCAACAAGGCAGGGTACTGTAGTGCAAAGCCCTCAGGGAAAACGGGCTCAGAGGTAATTTCAGCACATCAGGTGACAGTCCCAAGGGGGTCTCTATGCCTGAACCCGTCACAGGAGTCACCACCTAGGAATCCCTTCCCAGAGCTCACATGAACCTTTGTTAAGAGCAGTTTTCTCCCCCTTTATTGCTATTACTCAGTCCTTAAAGAAGGAGAAAGCACTTAACATACTCAGTTTACAGAATTACCAGGTAAATGCCTTGTTTTACTTTGCCTTCACAAAAGCCACTTCTCTTCCCTACCCCATCTATTAGCCCTGATGAGTTCAGGAAACTGCCTTTCCCTTTCACTATCATGAACTGCTGTGTATTTGCTACTAACCAGTCCCCTAGGAGCCCACTATTTCACACATTATATTCTACTAGAAACATCAATTTTAAAAGATGTTTTTATTAAAGCTTGTTTTTAAAATATTTAACAATTTTGGATTTGATTCCTTCTCTATTCTTGCTAGTAGAGCTTTATGTAAATGTTCTGTGACTTTGTTAATGTACTCTATCATTAACAGGCTATTCCAGTTTCTGTGTATTCTAGCCAAATGCTCTTTCTGATGTTAGATTAAGAGGCATGTTTCATATTATTACACTGGAATTTTGGTAGGAGACTTTTGTGGAATCTTCATCCAGTTTATAATCTGCTACCCTAAGACAAAACAGTCTTTTCTTTTCTAAGATCCTAGTCCCTGTTAATTCTCGCTATTTCAGTGTTTCATTTTTACAGGGACATTTTCCCAGCATGCCTTTCTGAGGCTGGTACTTAAAATTTGAGAGCGCAAACTAGCTGAAGCCCCAAAGTGGCCATTTTTCAAATTTGTTATTGGTTGCATCTGGCTCTCCCAAATGGTAAGTCACTTTCATGTTTCCTTCTTGTTTAACCTTTCTTGTTAAAGTACTTGAACTGTATTCCCTTATGTTTAGTCTAGGACCAAGTTTTTTATTTTTTTTTTTCTCAGTCACTTGGCTTTAGCTGAGAAAGGACCTCAGCATTTGTCCCATAATAAGTCCTTTCTGATTTTACTGAGTATATTAGTGTAAGTAAGGATTAATCTAGTAAGGTTTTCTGGGTTTGGATCCTTGAAGAGCAGAAGTAGCTCCCATACAGTAAAAGGCAGTGAAACATGTAGCCCCATTATAGTACAGAGGCCCTATACTGTAACCCTTAAATGAATGAGGCTTTTTTTGATGTAAGTAAGTAGCCACTGGAGTCATTAGTCTCTTCATAACTCAGGTAGCAAGATGTGGCATTATGGTTGTTGCTGACTCTGAACAAAGGGGGTATTTTCACATTTAATTCCATAAAAGCAGAAATGTACATAGCTGCAGATGGAATGAAGTTGATTCCCTAATTAATTAGTTCTGACTTTTTTTAAATTAGCTACATTGTTTCCAAGACAACATAAAGTACACTTTTAATTAACTTGAGTTGGTTAAATATTAATAAAATGAAATAGTCCTCTATAAATGTCCTACTTCTACTCTCTTACATGTATATGTAGGTCTCAGAGGCCATGTTTTCAACAACTTGTTTAAAGATTGCTAGGTATATATTTCTGTATCTAAACTCTATATAGTACTTTTTCATTTTAAAATTATTATAAAATATTGATTGAAAAATGTAATACAATGAAAGAGAAATATGTTTCATTAAAAAGTTTGGTTTCATTCGGCTTCTGTTCTTCATCCACAACAATGTCTTTATTAAAACAACAACTTTGCATAAAAGGAGAGAAATAGGCATTTGAACAGATGGGTTTAATAAAAGTTCTGCAATTTATTTGCTACAAATAGTTAAACACTACTACTATAGTAGCACCAGAATATAACTTAGAATAAAGAACTTCCAAATGGCTTGTGCTCACAATGAAGTGTTAGATTAAAGATAAAGATTATAATGTATATCTATATACTGTACATCGATCAAAAGAATACATATACTACAACATCAATAATCACTGTCCTTCTAGACTAATAAAACTACAAGTACATAGTGTAGTGAGAGTGCAGTGGGGTCAGCACTATGGGTTTACATAATGCCACTCCCAGTTGAGCTACAGTCTGTGGTTCGTTCCAAAACATAATGTAAAAGGAAACGATCTAAAATGTTCACCCAAACCAGTTATTAAAGCTTTAAATTTTCACATGCTTCTTTTAAGGCTCTTTGTCTGCATAAGATTTAGAGGGAGGAATTTCTAACCTTTCATTCTCTGCTGTGGGCTATTGTCTCCCAATAACCCAGAGAAATGTGGACAGAAGTTTTCATAAAGGCAGATGTCTAAGGGCAAAGCATTCATGTAAGTAGGTGTTCAGTAAAAAGTCAAACGAATTAAATATATTTTTAGTAACCCACAAAAACAGTGTGACAATACTTGCCATTAGAATTAAAGTAGTAAAGCTTCATATTGTATAAAAGCTAGTGAAGGGGAAGCATCAAAAGGTTTAAAATTTGGTTCAGCTATTCATTCAAATGTTTGGATGTGTGTCTGAAGCTTTCCCATTCACAGACCTTTGTGATCAGGCAGTTAGGGTAGAAATATCATGAGATTAGATTCTCCTGTGAGACTTCTAGATCTTCTTGATTTGTGGCCATCCAGAATTACCGCAAAAACAGCCACTTTCAGGGCATGTGGTTAAATCAGCTTCCAAAATCAAAGTGTAAAAGCACATGGAAATAATGAGAAGCATAACATGATTTAACCAAAAGACAGACTCAGTTTCTCTGGTATAGTGAATTGTATAGTGGAATTAGAGGAGATAATTTTCCATTCTGCCCCTTGACAGTACTCTGACAGCATAAAGGGCCAAAAATTGCCCCTAATCAGATCCACCTGTGTGTGTGGCCCTTCCCCAGCTTGCAGCATGTCAGGGGAGGCTGCACTGCACTTCTGCTATTGTCTGTCTCATGACCTATGGCCTTCGGAAGCCAGGTATAATTTAGAGTAACCATAAGGCCATGCAGGTCCCCAATAGCCCCAGAATATGAGTGTGACTCCAGGCAGTCTTTATCATCTTTCCCCCATTCCTATGCTGAGCACAGGGAAAAGGGAGCAAGAATCAAGGTCAAGATTTGCAGCTACCTTCCATTGAAAAATCCTGATTTAGTAGCACTATAATGTTGGCTTGAAAAATACATAGGTCCTGGAAATGGGTTCATTTAAAGGAAAAGGACAAAGTTTCTGTCAAATTGAAAGAATATTTATTTATTTTTAAGCTACAGACTATGCAATAATTACTCTAATTTGAAATGTCAATTTGTGCCTAAGATTTCTGTGTTTCCCACTTGCTCAAATCAGCTTATTACTTCACTTTCAAAATGTTGACAAGGTTAAATCTCCTTAAACTTGTGCATGGGAACTATTAGAATAAAACAGGTTGTAATAAAAGTTACTAGTAACTTTTGTTGTTGTTGTTGTGGAGAGCTTTTGGATTAATTCTTCCTCCTGTTATTTTACAGTCCTTTTATTTAGGAGCCTACATTGATTTAGGAGACTAATGTTTAGGCATCCAGGTTTGAAATTTTTTTTTAGCCAATGTGTTTGTTACTTCCTTAATTATTGGTTTTATTATTTTGAAGTGCTTGGAATTTTGTAAGTGATGTAAGGGATAACTACACTGTCAACTGAGCAACCTTAATTTCTTTTGAAATTGTGTGTGTGTGAGAGAAATATTTGTAAGGCTTTGTTTTATGTATACTGAATCTTTAAATCTGAGATTTCCGTCTGCAGAGACAGACAACCACTTTTGCCTCAGAGAAGATAGACACACACATACATGTTCTGTGCTTGGAAACCTCTCATCCCCCACCTTCATAAGACCACAGACACACAGAGAGGACTTGAATTCCTTGTTTATAAAATGGCTGGTCTCGCAGCATAATGACCTGCATTAAAAATAGTTTTTAGTCAGCCTATGCCTAAATATGTAAGCAAGAACAGAGCTGTTTGTTAATGATATCCTCTACTAGCTATGAAAAGCCTAAAAGGAGAACTGGGAGTCAGTCTGTCTGCTCTTCATGCCGAATAAGAGTCTGAGAAGGCAGATTCTTGTTGTGTGTTCAGTACGATACCTTAAAGGAAAATGCACTCTATGCTTCTGACATTCTGAGTTTATTTAAAAAACAAAAACAAAAAACCAAGAAGTACTTGTGGCACCTTAGAGACTAACAAATTTATTTGGGCATAAGCTTTCATGGGCTAAAATCCACTTCATCAGATGCATACAGTGGAAAATACAGTAGGAAGAGATTATATATATAAAATGCAACTGGATAGCGTAGTGGTTAAGAGCGCCGCCCTTTGACACGGGAGACCGCCCTTTGATACGAGAGGCTGGGGTTCAAATCCCGGTTGGTACCCAACTTTCCAGTAGGGGTCCTTGGGCAAAAGACCCCGTAACGCTTCACCTGCCTACCTCAAATATGAGAGTGACATGAACTAGAAGAGTCATGCCGGCTCGGACGTTGCCTGGATTGACAAGGTCCGCGCCAGATGTCGAGGAACCAGGACAATCTGACGATAAGTGGGCTACTAGAACAAACCATTCATGGACGAGACAAGAGAACCTGGAATTGATGGAATGCTACTACAACAGTAGACCTAATGAGAGGGGATGTATGAGGGGATTATGGATGGACAAAAGACCTACATCCACACTTACTGAGAAACAGCTAGTTACCCAACGCTTCAACATAGTAAAGAGGAAGCTGCTCTC
>NC_133770.1:145547700-145692893 GCF_003597395.2 Chelonoidis abingdonii
AGAGTGCAGTGCTAGGAATAGCTAAGATACCGCGCAGAACCCTCAAACTCCCAGGCCTCTGGTAGAGGACCCGAGGTTGAGGAAGACACATACCACCCATAGGGGTGAGAGGAGAATTTTTTATATATATATATAGATATTACACACCCACAGAGAGAACATGAAAAAATGAGTGTTGCCATACCAACTCTAACAAGACTTAAGTTCCTGGTCTCTGGCTGTTGTGTGCTATCAGAGACTGAATTCCACTCATCCACAGTGACCTTGAGGTTGTACAGGTAAATACCTACCAAGATGCATACTATCAAAATTGCCCCGTTCCCAAACTAAAGTCACTGCATCCATCGTAAAAGTGCTCGTCACATCACACTAATGGCTGTTTGATTAACAACAAATTGAAATTGTCCGGTTGAATTATCAATGACACCACTTTAGACCTGGATCGAGTTATCACCAGGGTGAGAGACAAGGGGGATGCAGCATAGCAGCTGTAGCTTTAGAGCTTGAAGAATTAGAGGAAGGCATAAGAGCGCATTTTGTTTTTCCAACTCACCAATAGTTTTATTGCAATGTGGCATAGAGCCAGAATAATCAGTTAAAGGGCTGTCACCATTTTGGGACGCAGCATGCTAAATCTGACAATAGTCATTAAGAATTAAACAGCTAGTCTGGTTGCCTTGATTCTCCTATGAGGCTTTTTTATTTGAACGGCTGTGCAAGAAACCATGCAATTAAAGATGCAAATGTTCTCGTGCTCTTCATTCAATGAATATTCCTGAGTGATGATACAGTATGTTACTGAAAAGAAGGCAACAAGAAAAAGGACAATATATTTATAAATAAAACATTTAGGAAGTGACAGCTTGTCTTCTCCAAACACAAAATATTCTATTTCATCAGACATAAAAATAAATATCTTTAAGACAACAGGCTTTCCAAGAAAAAAGAATTCATTCCTCCATTCCTAAAACATTCGTTTTTATTTTATTTTCCCTTTCAGCTAATGTCTATCCTGTATTTCTGAAGCAGATTTTATGGTGACATTTATTTAGTTCAAGGGCAGGGACGTAATTTGTATACAATCTGCATGCTAAAAGAACTATATGTATTTATTTGCATAATACAAAAACACAACAAACAAAGCCTAAATGCTATTATAAACAAAATAAGATGGTTCATCTATTAGTAATGGGTGAACAGCACCAAAGGAGGTGCATACATTTTATAGAGTGGGGATTACTAGATACTTTAATGTAGCTGGATAGAATGACAGAAGGTAATTTCCCTGGAAACCATGTCGCAATATTCCTTTGTAGCCAACAACATCACTGGGATCCTGCAGCTGAGAAGGCACTCAGCTCTTCTATACCTTTCTGTCACACCTTAGGGGTCTCCTTTAGGAAGCCCCTTCAGTTCCATATATTAGAAAGTCCACATCAGAGAATCCTCTTTCCTGTGAACCTTAGGAGATCCTTAGCTGAGGAAGACACTTTGCACCATCACCTGCTATGGAGCTTCAAAGAGACATCATATCAATGCTCTCCACTTTTTACCTTTAAGGAGTTTTTCTGAAGATTTTATAAACACTTTAATATCTTATCAGGGACACAGGGGTCTTTCGGTCAGTCCCTCTGCTTATAAATTGCATAGGAGACCATCTTTAACCCCTTCACAATATACAAGATGCACAAATGTAATTATAGTATTGTAACACTGAGATTTTTCTATTCATTATTTTAAATGTACCTTACCACACTTCCATTTGTTTTTGTTTTTCCTTTCTTCATTTTCTGAACCTTACTTCCTTTCCTGTATATCTTATGTATCTCAACCTCTTTTTTTCATAGTTTTTTCATTTTTTTGCTTTCTCTCCACATCTCTCTGCCTCACTTTCATTACATTGACCTCTTTTCTTTCTCCTCAATCTCTTTGTCATCTTGCCATTGCAGCCATCTCTCCCTCCTTCCCAAATGCCATTGCCTTATTATTTCTACCCAGTGCTTCATTTTTTTTTAAAGTATCTCATCAGTCTCTCTTTGAGCACCAGCTCTATTCACCCTTCACCTAATTCATCCACTCATCTACTTAAGATACCCCTTACATATTTATCTGCATATCCACTTGCCATTCAGTATCAGAGTACTCTCCCAGTCACCCACCCACTGTTACCTGGGGGAGTGTGCCCAGAGACCCAAGGAGGTAACCTTCATTAAGCTGGTGTTGAGAAGAACCAAAATCCTGAAAGGGAAGACAATATCATTGTACGTCTTCGGACAAAGGGGTGCATTTCCTGCAGGCAACAGGAGTCCGGGCTGGACTCAAACTATGTATTTGTCCCAATCTAAACCAAAGGGAAGCTGAAAGGGAAAATATTTCAGAAAGGGAGACATTCTTCATAACACTTAAGCCTAAAAGTTACATACTAACAGGAATAGGTAAACAACACAGCCTTGTAACCTCACTGAAATCAACACTCTTGCACAAGTGTAACTCAGAGTGTTTCTACAGGCTGGGATGTATGTCCCTCATGTTGACATCAGTTTAGGCTGTGTTTCTTACTTCCAACGTACAATATAGCCATTATTTTTTTCAAAACTTAAATGACATCAGAGTTCCTTTACGCAATGTGAACTGATTGGTTTATTCCCATCCACTTCTAAACCAGAGTCACTTGCCATGTTTGCCCGACAAGGTAAATCATAAGGCATTGGCAGCATCAATGGGAATTACAAGCTTTTAAGGGCTCAGGATCTTAGAACTATATAAAAAAAAACTTTTGTGAAAATTACAGACAGACACAACTGAGAATTTTCACTGAAAAATGCTCATTCATAGATTCCAAGGCCGGAAGGGACCATTATGACCATCTAGTCTGACCTCCTATATAAAAGAGGCCATAAAAACTCCCCAGAATAATTCCTAGAGCATATTTTTAAACAAAACATCCAATCTTGATTTTAAAAAAATTGCTAGTGAATTTTCCAAATCCCTTAATCAAGTCTATCCTCCTTTCATGAATTGTCAGCAATTATTTTTGAAAATATATTAATCTTATTTATAAGTAGATTTTATTACTAATTGCTATCTGTATTACAGTAGCACCTAGAGCAGCATTTGTCAAATGGGGCTAACATGGCTGCATGCGGCCACCAGGGGCTTGTCTTGTGGCCACAGCCTCCTGGGCTGTGACTGGAAGGAGGGTGCAGCTCCTCCCCTGGGGTTGCATGCAGGGGAGGGTCCCTATCCCCTTCTGGAGCCAGGAACACTGTGGGAGCAAGCAACCAGTGTGAGTTCCCCACCTTCCTGGGGCAGTAGGGCTCCACCTCCAGGCTTCCGCCCTGGAGTGGTGGGCGGCAGGCTCTGGCCATGTGGTGGTGGGCCCTGTCCCCCAGCCACAGGGTTTTGGGCTCCATACCTGGACTCACCCCTACCATCACCTCGACCCCTGCTGCCTCCTCCAGAACCCCATTACCCCTGCCTCCTTGCCTCCTTATCACTTCCTCATCCATGGATGAGGAAGGTTCTTAAGGGCAAGCTGCAGTTGCTTGCTGCTTAAAACACCAGGTATTCCTTTCACAGGCTAGAAATCCCTCTAGGCTGGGTCCAGCCCTTCTACCCAGTTCAGTCCTTGTTTCTCATGTGTTTCCAAGAGTCTCCTTTGGGCAGGGAGTCAGTGAAGAACCTTATGATGTCACTCCCCTGCCTTAAATAGGTTTTACATATGGCTGAAACCCTTTGTCTCCCAGTTTCGTTCCCACACTTTTCAGTGGAAAGCCTGGTCACATGTCCCTGTAGGGCTATAGCAACCATGACTCAGAGGCTGTTTGTAGCATCCTCCGGAATGCTCTGGGCTGGGAGATTAGCATCTTCTAAGATGTATTGTTCTCTCTAATGGTCCTTCCCAGACAGTCATCTAGACTGATCACATTCTGCCTAGTGAGCATTCGCCAGTCGTAAACACATTTGTAATAGATGCATAGACAATATTACTAACTTCAGATACCAAAATGATACATACATTCAAATGGGATAATCCTATTCCGTGAATCATAAGCTTTTAAATGATCTCTTATGTGACCTATCTTGCATAAAATACATATCATTATAATATTACTCTGAACAATATGGGGTGTAGTATTACAGATAGTCCTTCCCCAAACACCTTACAATTTAAGTATAAGATGAGGGAGAATGGATGGGCTCACAAAATGACAGAGGATGGAACACAAGGTAACAGAAATGATTGGGATCTATATGATAAGAACAAATGACAATATACCAGCTGCCTAATCGTTATTGAGTTTTTTGTAGGTATTGTAGCAGAGATGAATTTTAAGGAGTGAGTTTAAAGAGGACAATGAGGTGGCTTTGCAGATTTTTACAGATCTCTCTCATAAGGGGAGATATGGGAGAAAGTGCTTCCTCGAAAATTGACAATTAGGCAATGAAGGCTGAGGCTGGTGATGAGATGGATGTTGACGTTTCAGTACCATATATATGCTGATAGTTAGGATGTGTATAAGCCATAAGGGCTTCAAAGGTGAAGATGTGGTTTAATGCTGAAGGTTTGTCTGAAAGGATCTTTCTGCCATCAGAATAAAATGGTTTGAAGTAGTCAAAGAATAACTGTTATAACAAAAAACACTCCTTTAGAGATTGACTTTATGCTATTTTGAGAACAGGAAGTGTTAGCATTTTTGGTAAAGTGGTCAAAACCATCATTATTTCAATAGATACATGTTAGATGATGACATATCACATTCTTGCCTTTAACATAGTTTTACTGAGTCTTATTTGACTTAGGAACACAACAGAAATCCACTTGTTTGGTTCCTAAGACCTTGAGTTTAATTATCTTAAACAAGGGGAGCTAAGTAATATTAAGCTAATGAAGTATTTATTCAGTCCATCTCATTAATCTATACAACCTTGTGTGAAAAGTCTAAAGCATATGCAATTAAGTAGGACATTTACTAATCTATTGATTGCTTTAGAGGGCTTACAGAGTGTGCCAGATTTTGAAGGCTTTGGTTCTGAGTGCATTGTGAAAGGGCATCACTTTATTTGAAGAAATGGTTACAGAAATGAATGTTACTGAATTTATATTCTATGAAAAGAACGAAGACTTTTTACATGCAAGATGAAAAGGGACATTTTGCTTGAATATATGGCTGTTGGAACAAAGCCTCTGTGATATTTCTAATGCTTTGATGTTACAATGCATGGAAATAGGCAGGAGACCTCAAGAATTAAGCATCGCTTTTTCATCTTCAGCTGAATCCTCACTTCTGGATGAAGGTGTTATTTGTACGTGTTCTGCTGAGGACAAGAAAAAGCTACATACAAATAGGATGTGCATGGAGAGGTTATCTGTCTGCAAGCAGACATTGATATTATAGTTGCTTTTGCTTACCTTGGTTTTGTAGTGAGATCTATATAAAATACCTTCTTGTCAAAGAAAGGAATAGAAAAGTGAGAAAGAAGGCAAAATATTAAACCCTGAGAGAAAAGCTTTCTCCCTTTGAAGGTTACCAAGACAGGAATTTCAGGAGCTTTGTAGTGTCCAGTTCTAAAGGAGAGTAATTAATGATAAGGGGGAAGAACAAATATTGCAAAAAAATGTTGTTAGATGGCTATTATAGAACACATTTTGCTTATTTTTATGAGCGTTTCTGAACAATCTGACATCTAAAGAAAAGGCGCACATTAGAGGCACAGTTTAAAAACGCCATAGTTAAAGTGTTGACTTCCTTTCCATCAAACACCCAGTGTCAAACTCCTAGCCCCAACTTCCTCAAATTAAGAAAACAAACCTAAAAAAACACAAAAAACACCTCACCCACCTCTTTTCCTCCTGAAATTGAACATTGTGGCCTATCAGAGGAGGAGGAATTTGGAGATTATGAGACAGGGAGAGTGTGAGAAGGTGTTTCTAACTTTTTGAAAAGACTTCTGAATAGGGATGGGGATGAGGGCAGTGAAGGATCTGCTAAATATATAATGTGTGGCATTCCCTAAAGGGTATAATGGAACATTGGAATTGTGCCTCTCTCCAGCGCAAAACTATTGTAGATTAGATTAGATTCCAGTGTTTTAGGAGGTACATATTCTGAATAATATTGGAATGATACAAAGAAGGTGGTGTTTTCTAATCATTCTGAGTTTTGGAGAGTGGATTGGGTAGACTGTGCATTTCAAATATTGGATAGTAGCTATGAGATAAATGAGAAGCTGGTGTTCTCTGCTACTAATAGGTGTTAAAATAAGAGTCTGTGTCCAGGTTCGAGGCCTGCATATGAGGGAATGGTAGCTTATACATCTGTTATGTATCTGTATTATTGTTTTCTGAAGTTCTCTCCGCTATGGATCAGAGCCCAAATCATGAAACTTCAACAAGGAAGTAATTCCAATAGCTCTATTTTTTTCATGCTTTTATCGTAATCTTTACAGTATGGTTTTAATGGTTTGTGGACAGTATTGAAACTATGGATGAGATATGGGGTAACATTTTCCTAAGTGACTTAGAAGCCTATGGCAAAATTTTCAAAGTTATCAGTGGGACCTAGGCTCCTAAGTTCATTTGAAAATCTTACCCAGGACTGCTTAGTGTATAAAGAATACTGGTGGATCTTCAGACTGTAGACTTAAATAAAAGGTAAGAGTGAAGATTCTTTGTGGAAATTTATCTAATTTAGAATTTCCTGGCTTTATTTTTCTTATTTATCTTTGAATTTCTACGCTTTCAAGCTTAAAAAAAAACAAAACCTCCTTCATTTATTTATTTGTCTTTATATATATTTTGCAGGCCCAGTAATATACATTCAGAAAGTCTGAATTAACCTAGAAAAAAATGTATGTTTCTCTGAGTAAGTCTGGGATGTCTGGAAAATCTATACATAAAATAACATACATAAAATAAGTAAATGAAGTAAATACATGAAGTAAGTTGTAGTCAATAGAATACAGGTTTTAACCTCACTGCTGACTGAAAAAGGCTGTAACCCTCCATATGACTGAATTTTATACAATGCATATGATAAATTGGGATAACAGTAGGTATGACAATGGGATTATTATGGATATGCAGAGTATCCCCAGTTTTGATCACTCTCTTTGTTGTGAAATACTCAAATATCCATTTTAACCTGACTCCAGCAGATCTATGGGAGAATTAATTTCTTAAGTCTTTGCTGCTCAGTTCTTTGATTTCTCAGCCCAAATATAGTACTGCAGGGTGTTCATTCCAAACAGGCAGTCAGGAAAATAAAATATTAAAATTACCATTGCTCACCCCAGAGAATACTTGCCTTGTAGTCACAAGAGAAATATTTTACAGATGGTTACAGCCGAAAATAATACTTCAGCTTTGGATATTTCCCATACCACAGTGTCATAATTAGTCTGTAGCTGTATACTGCTTGAATTTCCCATTAACAAATAAGAGCCCCATCATTTTTCCCTTGACCTCAGCGAAATCAAGCTCAGATTAAAAAACCCTACAATTGCTCACATTTATGTGAGACTGTTGAACAACATTCACAATTTGTTAATATAGATTTTATTAAGCAAGACGGTAAACTACATCATATTGCTACTGTTAAGATTCCCTCCGAGATCTTTCCACTCAACTTATCCAGAACATCTTGTACAGTTCGGGTAGAACACTTCATCCAGTTCTCTGGGATCCAGCAAACTCAGTTCAACTCGAGATTGTCACTCAGGTTATTTTATTAGGCATGTAATAGCTCTTTGCCCGTGCTTCCCAAGTGCAGACACAGTGGGGTTAGGTACCGGGTAATACCACAATTCCAATTCACATCAAACACCACAAATTTTATATACATATTTCCTAGCTATTAACATATGGACTTCTTGAATGTAAAGACCAATCACTTTGCAAATTGCATAAGGCAAGCTTATGAGTCCAGGGTGTTTCTGCCTATTTTGTCTACTATAAACATAGCCACAATAATTTGATTAGTGAATTTCTGCCTCCATTATTTACTATAAAATATTCACAGTAGTTAGTTGTTTCAGCAATTACCTGTTTGGGTTGGCCCATGTCAGCTATGAGAGCACCATAGAAGTATTCCCTCAGGTACAGATTGTGAGTCAGTCTATGGCCATGTCTACACGAGGCCTTAAATTCGAATTAAACGGCTTTAATTCGAATTTATGGAGCACCCATCCACATGACGCAGCCCTCTAATTCGAATTAAAGGGCTATTTAAATCGATTTTAGTACTCCTACTAAACCACAGGAGTAACCCTAAAATCGAATTTACTAATTCGAATTTAGTGCAGTGTGGACGGAAATCGAAGTTAATGGGCTCCAGGAGCTATCCCACAGATCACCACTGACCACTCTGGACAGCACTCAAAACTCCTATGCACTGGCCAGGTAAACAGGAAAAGACCCGTGGAGGTTTGAATCAGTTTCCTGTTTGTCCACCGTGGGGCTCTGAGCAGCAGTTAATCACGCTGCACCTTTAAAAATGCAGTCTCCTGAGAATAGAAAAAGAGCTCCAGCATGGACCACAGAAGAGCTTTGGGATCTCTGGAGTTGCTCCTAAAACATGCAGGTTCTATGCAGAGCTACATGCAATTTTTGGGGGCTTGGCTACCAGTCGCCCATCCTTAATCGTGGATTCAGATGACCTGATTTCAGTTTCAACTGTGGCTGAGGATTCTGCAGAGGGGGAAGATCAGGAAGAGGTACATGAGGGAGACATTGCTGATAGCACACAGCTCTCAATTACCAACAGCAGCCAGGAGTTGTTTCTGACCCAAGATTTAACCTTGCAACAGGCTAATCAAGCCACTATCACAGAAAGTGAAGCCATGGAAGGGACCAGCGGTGAGTAAATGTTTAGATCAGTCATATTTAAAAACTAGCGTTTTTTAATTATCAATTTTTAAGCATGCGTTGTCATTTCTTTTTAGCCATTACAGTTACATGAAAAGTTCCTTAACATGTCTGGGGATGCAATGAAAATCCTCCCAAGAAATCTCCATGAATTGATATTGCAGGAAATCAAAGAGCCTTTTCAGTAAATTTCGGGGCAATGCTGCCTTAGCCGGTCCTCCAATGAAAGATGCTTTGCCCCTCCAGGCATGCATGACGTAATTTGGAATCATTGCTTCACAAAGCATAGATGCATAAGCGCCAGGACTCTGATCACAGGCATGAAACATTCGCTCTGCCTCTTCTGCTGTAACTCTCACCAGAGTTCTATCGTTCATTGTGACCTGGTTGAAATAAGTAATTTATTTGTAATTAGGAGAGCAAACATGGCCATTATGCTACTGTAATGCCACTCCATGTAGCTGGGTGGAGGGGAGTTGTGCTACGATGATGCTTTAGCAGGGAGGGGTGAGACAAACATAAAGACTTACCATGGCTGCTTGGAAGCAAATTTATAATGGCAGTACCAGCAAGCTGCATCTGTACTGTGCTCTGAGCCCAGGGACAGAGTCTCCCAGTATTAAAAGATGAAAAATGTGACCTTGGAGTGAAATCACATGTCCTGCGTAAGGTGCATAGTTTTGTGCTGTGTGAGTGAGTGGAATCATTGTTCTAAGAAATGTATCTTTTTACATACTTCTCTCTCTTACCTCCACCATACAGCTGTGCAGTGTTCTTTACTCACTACCCCATCTGCCAGGCTACCCAAGAGACAGAGGAAAAAGAGAACGAGAGACGAAATGTTTTCCGAAGTCATGGAAGTCAGCCACAGTAACACAGCTCATCATAGTGATTTGAAGGAACTGATAGCAAAATACAAGAAAGATGCCAGTGACCGGGAGGACAGGAGAGACGCTCGAGATGAGAGGTGGCGAGAGGAAGACCGGCAGGTAGAAGAGAGGTGGCGCAAGGAAGACAGGCAGGAAGATCAGAGGAGCAGGGAGGAAGATAGGCGCTGGCGTGATGGAACGCTGGAGCTGCTGCGTGATCACACTGATATCCTCAGACGCATGTTGATTGTTCAGGAACAGCAGCGGGGTTACAGAGTGCCACTGCAGTCCATGTTTAATCACCCTCCAAGCTCCCCAGGTTCCATATCTCCCTCACGCAGACGTGTTAGAACGCGTGGGGGAAGGCTTCCTGCACCAGCACACTCCACCCCCATGGAGAGCCCAACCAAAAGGCTGTAATGAAGCTGAAATGTATTTCATGGGCTTTTCCTTACCTGTGATCCTCCTCCCAAAGCACAGCTTTCAGGGATACCTAGATAAATCTGTGCCTCTGAATATAGTTCCTTTCTAATCAGACATACATCCAAAGGGGGGAGGGTGCTTTTATTACAGGGAATGATCCTTTAAAAATGAACGCATGTTTTTAAAGCAATAACAAATGAGTTTTAATAAAGATTAAATGATTTTTAAAACATACTGGCTTTCTTTCCTTCAGCCACATGTAATGAAAGGGTGGGGGGTTGATTTTGAAAGTCCTGCAGCAAGCTGTAAGTAAAGGGGGACGGTGGGTTGCTTACAGGGAGTCAATAGAGGCGGGAGTGTTCATCAAGGGCAAAGAAGCACTGCAATCACACCATACCCTGGCCCGCGACAAAACACATTTTCAGGGCTTCTCTGATGCGCACCGCCTCCTGGTGTGCTCTTCTAATCGCCCTGGTGTCTGGCTGCTCGTAGTCAGCGGCCAGGCGATTAGCCTCAGCCTCCCACCCCGCCATAAAGGTATCCCCCTTACTCTCACAGAGATTGTGGAGCACACAGCAAGCAGCAATAGCTACGGGGACATTCTTTGGGCTGAGGTCTGAGCGAGTGAGTAATGATCGAAAGCGCCCCTTTAAACGCCCAAATGCACACTCTACCACCATCCTGCACTTGCTCAGCCTGTAGTTGAACAGCTCCTGAGCACTGTCCAGGCTGCCTGTGTATGGCTTCATGAGCCACGGCATCAAGGGGTAGGCTGGGTCACCCAGGATAACGACAGGCATCTCAACATCGCCCACTGTTATTTTCTGGTCTGGGAAGTAATTTCCTTGATGCAGTCGTTTAAAGAGAGTACTGTTTCTGAAGACGCGCGCGTCATGAACCCTTCCTGGCCATCCCACGTGGATGCTGGTGAAACGTCCCTTGTGATCCACCAGTGCTTGCAGCACCATGGAAAAGTACCCCTTGCGGTTCACGTACTCGGCGCCCTGGTGCTCTGGGGCCAAGATAGGGATATGGGTTCCATCTATGGCCCCTCCACAGTTAGGGAATCCCATTGCAGCAAAGCCATCCACTATGACCTGCACGTTTCCCAGAGTCACAAACTTTCGTAGCAGCAGCCTAACGATTGCTTTGGCTACTTGCATCACAGCAGCCCCCACGGTAGATTTTCCCACTCCAAATTGATTCGCGACTGACCGGTAGCTGTCTGGAGTTGCAAGCTTCCAGAGGGCTATTGCCACTCGCTTCTCCACAGTGAGAGCTGCTCTCATGTTAGTATTATGGCGTTTCAGGGCAGGGGAAAGCAAGTCACAAAGTTCAAAGAAAGTGCTCTTACGCATGCGAAAGTTATGCAGCCACTGGGAATCGTCCCACACCTGCAAAACTATGCGGTCCCACCAGTCTGTGCTTGTTTCCCGTGCCCAAAATCGGCGTTCAATGGGCAGAAGCTGACCCATTACCAGCAGTAGCTCCAAAATGCTGGGTCCTGCGGTTAGGGAGAGATCACTCTCTATGTCGTCATCATCACCATCATTAACATCGCTCCTGTCGGTGCGCAGCTGCCTCCTCAAACTCCAAGTCCTCCTCCTGTCCCTCCTCCTCCACCTCCTCCTCCCCCTCTCCTCCTGAATTTTCAGGTCATGGCTCAGCATAGACAGCACGAGAGTGCGCGAGCTGTTTAAAACTTGCACGATTGCATTACTGGTCTCATCAGGGTCCATGGTCTCAGCAGGGTCCATGGTCTCAGCAGGGTCCATGCTTGCTGTGCTATGGCGTTTGCTCTCTTCACCCAGGAAAAACGGCGCGGAATGGTTGGCTGCTGCTTTCACAAAGGGGGGGGTGAGGCTGTACCCAGCAGCACCCGGGACAATGTTTTTGGTCCCAGCAGGCACTGGGCTGAAAACCAGGAAGTGGGAACTATGGGATAGCTGTGTCACAGCTACCCACAGTGCACTGCTCCTGAAATCGAAGTAAGACATGGGCCATGGACGCACAACTTCGATTTGAGATTCGTGGTGTGGACGCTCTAATTCGAATTTATAAATTCGGTTTTATAAATTCGATTTAGATAACTTCGATTTACTTCTGCCGTGTAGACAAGGCCTATGTCTATTCTGCAATCTGAGGTGCGACTGAAGCTTGGGTAGACTTACCTGGACTAGCATGACTAAAAACAAGAGTGCATATGTGGCAATGTGGGCTGTATAAGTATGCTAGGGAACCTGCACCTACTCAAATTGCAAACGTCAGCTGATGCCTGTGCCCTCACAACTGCACTGCTATTTTTAGCCATGCTGGCATGTGGAAAAGCTAGTCAGGGTTTGGGTACTCAATCTGCAATTGCATCTTAGACTGCAGTTTATACAGACCCTAAGTAAATGTTTGGTTGACTGGCTGTTGTTGTTTCCATAGCATAGGTCAGTTGATTACAGCAATACTTCAGAATACTAGTACATCCATTACCTGGATACTTTTATGGACATTTTAGTCCTTCTTAGTCTAAAACATCACTCTTACATTTTAAAAAATAAATCAGTCAAATAAAGTACATGAAATCCTCTATTTTACGGGTAAAATAAAATTTGAGTATTCACCAGTGTAATGATAAAGATTCGGACGAGTATATTTAAAATGTATGGTTCAATTAGCCAAAGTTGGGCAGCTTTTGGGGGCATAATTTAGGACACATCTGGTTAGGCAGCCCTTTTGAATGAATTAATGTTTGAATGGTAGTATGGAGAGATCTGAACTAAAGCAGTAGTGGTTGTTAATATCATTTTTATTTTTAATTATTTGACCTCCTTATATGGGAAGGCATAGCATTATCTATTTAACTGCAATATGCAGTGAGAGACACCCTTTGAGGCCAAATACAAATATTTATATTAAAAGAAATGTGCATAACTCATATTTTTTAAATGTAAGTTCCTTTCAGACCACATCAAGAAATGCAACTAACAAATGTGGATTTTATTCCTCATAAGTACTCCTTTCATTTCTGTGCAATCCAAAGGAGATGCAAAATCATTCCCTTTTTTCAGAGTAATCTAACTTAATAGCTCTTCAACTGTGGCCTTTCTACAGCTAATAGGTCATATGGCACTGGCTTCTCCCTGCCTTTAGTTGCTAATATGGATGCTAATCCCCTTTGTTGAAACGAGGAGCCTCAATATCTGTCAAAGCATCCAGCAACAAGGATAATGTTGTCCACTTGCTCCCAGCTGGGACTTCTCCTGCTGCATAAGAGTGGAAGGCAGGAAAAGAGAAGCCATTCACCGAGGCTGGTGCCACCAGAAGAAATGGTGCCTCTAGCCAATAGTTAGAACTGCAACTGGGGAGAAACTAGGAGGTGCCAAAGGGGGGAAATACAAATGAGCATTGGTGAAGGGAACCATGCAGCATGCTAAGGGAGCAAAAGGAGAGGAAGAGTACATTTCTGGGCAGCATCCCAGGAAAGCTGGTGGCCAACCAATGGGAGAAAGAGGCAGAGAAGCAGTTACAGTGGAGTGGAGGAGAAGGAGCCTGGATGGCAAAGAAGCAGTATGCTCAGGAGCAGTGGGCTGGTGGAACCAAACACTTGAAAGGGTTGATGAAAGGAACATGTTGACTAACTTTTTTTCAAAAAGGACAAAGCATTCATCATATGTGTGACGGGTTTGGGGACTGTCACCTGATGTGCTGAAATTACCTTTGAGCCCATTTTTGCTGCCAGCTTGGGACTTCCAGAACCCTCTCTTGTTGAGCCAGACACGCTAGTCTGCTGCAACACAGACCCAGGGCCTGTTCCATGTCCCCAAAGCTGCAGACTTAACTAAAAACACCTCAGCAGGTTACCTGCCTCCAGCATCCAGACACCGAGCTCCCAATGGGATCCAAACCCCAAATAAATCTGTTTTAAAGCTTATACAGGGTAAACTCATAAACTGTCTACCTTCTATAAAACTGATAGAGAGATATGCACAGTTGTTTGCTTCCCCAAGTATTAATCACTCACTGTGGATTTAATAATAAACAAAAGTGATGTTATTAAGTGTATAAAGTAGAATTTAAGTGGTTTCAAGTAATAACAGACAGAACAAAGTAAGTCACTAAGCAAAATAAAGCAAAAACACACAAATCTAAACTTAATACATTAAGAAACTTATCACATATAATATCTTACCCCCAGAAATTTCCAATAAACTTGTTTCACAAACTAGACTCCTTTCTAGTCTGGGCCTGATCCTTTCCCTTGGTACAGTCCTTGTTAGTTCCAGCAGACATCTCAGGTGGTGACCAGGGTCTTTCTCATGACTGGCAGCCTTCCTTGTCCTGCTCCATCCCCTTTATATTTTTGGCACAAGACAGGAATCTTTTGTCTCTCTGGGTCCCCACCCCTCCTTCTAAATGGAAAAGTACCAGATTTAAGATGGATTCCAGCATCATGTGACATGGTCACATGTCCTGTGAGACCCCAGCCTCCATTCTTCCTGGGCTAGCCAACAGGTATACAGGAAGGTTTTCAAGTTAACAGAGCCATATACAGTTCATTGATTCTGAAGCACCCTTAATGTCTTCTACTTAATATGTTTATATTAATAATACAAGTTTATATCTGATTCTCCTGACTCCTGACATAGAAATAATGCATGCAACAAATAAGATGAACACACTCAGTAGATTATAAGCTTTTAATGATACCTTACAAGAGACCTTTTGGATAAAGCATATTCCAGTTACATCATATTCACATTTATAAACATATTTTCATAAAGCATATGGAGTGCAACGTCACAATATGAAACACAACCAAAACCCCAAAATATTTTCTTAATATTGACTTTCCATGTACAGGTATAATGCATGGCTTCATATGGAAGGGAAGTGATTCATGCAATTGCAAATGACAGCTAGATGTCTGTGAGGCAATCAAGATGTGATCCATGCTGTGGGCAAAATCTGACAAACCCGGTCTTAACTGGCTAATACACAAGCATTTTTGCACTGGGTTTGGGTTGTCTAGCTCTGTTTCCTGCTAGGGTATCTCAGTAGTTTTAGACAGGGTTGTACGCAAAACATTCAAAAGTGGTTTTATGTACATTTAAATTGTATTTTAGCCATTTCATTACAGTTGTTACCTCCAGTATTTTCTTGAAAAAGGTGATCAAGCACTGACCTACCATGTGGTCATTTTGAATGGCTTAGAAAAAGGGCAGCCCAAGCAAATTGAAGTGATAAAGCACAAGTTAAATATTGATTTTCAAAAACTACCGTATACTGAGCACTATTGCTTTCAGAATTCTGAGACTGCTTATTGACTCCAATTCCTTGCATGGTATAGCACATTCCTTAGTCTGCAGCATGATAGTGTGTTTGTCTGTATATATATAAAAGCTGTTTTGAAACGACACTGTGAAGGAATCTTTGCAGGGTTGTGCACAGAAGTGCAGAATAAGGTGATGTGAGCTAAAGTGATATATTCAGTTGTATTGAAGAAAGTGAGCCAAATTCTGCTCTGTTACATGGGTGTAATCCTATTGAAATCATCAGTGTAACTCAGTAGAATTTACTCAATAGTATTTAATTGCTCTGCAGAGGTTTTGTATATAAGACTTAGAAGACAGAGATGAAGATTATTCTGACCTATGCCAATGAAGGACATTGAAATGATGTCGTTGGTACCTTTGATGGAGATACAATCAATTAGGCTATAAAGATGGTGATTGATTACACTGCCTCAGTTTGAAAAGTATTAGAACTTTCCTATCTGAAATACTGAAAATATTTTCAGGGAACATCTTTGTTTGCTGTAGAAACTTCAATTATATCCCTAGTGACTTCATTAGGAAGGTTGAGAGTTTGTGTAAACCAACCTGGTGAGTGAGTTGTCTTTAAAAGGGCACTGTCAAATTGACAATCAGGTGCCAGCCACATCGTCTGTATCTCTGTGCAGTCTCACCATGCGTGTCCATCCATGCAATTGATTCTCTTTTATGGTTTTTTCACCTGCACAAGAAGGTTTGAGATGGGGGAGGCTTGGCTCCTTGTTGGTTAAAGTAGATCAAGATAAAAAAATCTACCTTCTGCTGTAAATCTGAGGACTTGTGATACACCCCTTCTTTCTGCCATACCATCAGCCATACCATCACTGGTTCATTCACCTGCACGTCCAACAATGTAATATACGCCATCATATGCCAGCAATGCCCCTCTGCTATGTACATCGGCCAAACTGGACAGTCACTACGGAAAAGGATAAATGGACACAAATCAGATACAGAATGGGCAATATTACAAAAAACCTGTAGGAAGAGCACTTCAACCCCCCTGCCACACTATGCAAAGACCTAAGGTGGCTATCCTGCAGCAAAAAACTTCAGGACCAGACTTCAAGAGAAACTTGCTGAGCTTCAGTCATTTGCAAATTTGACCTTCAGCCGGACTCAACAAAGGACTGTGAATGGCTTGCCAATTCAGAACCAGTTGTCTCTCCCTTGTTTCACACCGTCTACTGCTAGAACAGGGGCCACCCGCTCTGACTGAACTAACCTCGTTATCTCTAGCTTGCTTCTAGCATATATATACCTGCCCCTGGAAATTTCACTACCTGCGTCTGACGAAGTGGGTTATTCTCACCACGAAAGGCTCACGCTCCCAAAACGTTGTTAGTCTAGGTGCCACAGGATGATCTGCTGCTTTTACAGATCCAGACTAACACGGCTACCCCTCTGATACTTGACCCCTTCTTTCTGCCACCCTAAATTATTCCCTATTATTCTTGACTTGAAGCCAGTGGAGTTATTCTAGATACACACCAGAATATCTGCAAGTAGCCCACTGGTGTTTATTTTTAAGAATGTCAGTTGTTCAAGGAACCCCAACCTGTCTTATCTAACACAACATTGCTTTCATCTTGTGCAACACACTGCAGCTACATTCTTTGAACATTTATAATGTGGCTTTTGGAGTTGAAATAGACAGATCTCATACTTTTAGAATCCATACTAACCTGACTTCCTTGAATAAAATGCAGTATTATCCCATAAGCAAACTTAGGTAATGCTTTGAAAATGAATTGTATGGGGTATGTCACTATAAATCTTAGTGCCTGGTGTTCTGCACAATAGAGGATGGCAGCAACCATTAATTACCGGTGGCTTCTGAGTGATTATGTTTTCATTCTATGTATGATTGCTGTATTTCTTTATTGTCAGCTTTGCTGCCGGTGATGCAGTGAACTATTTCTCTGGTTTTCTTATCACTAAGGGTATTAGATGAATGCTGACAGAAAACTTTCTCTCCTACCCCTACAACTCCAGGCTGTGATGATGGTTCAAACCAAAATTCTGGATGCAAACACCTTCCCACATTGGATGTTCAATATCCAAGCCTGGATCAGCTGTATTTTCAGCTTAAACTCCTATCTACTTAATAATCCTCACAGTAGCAGACTGTGAATTTCTTGAGGCAATTCCAACCAACACAATTTTAAATAAACTATTTGTGGCTATTATAGTTTCAGATGCTTCAAGGCTCCTGGCTTGCATTAGTTTGAATTACTTTTATGTAGCAATTAAACTGCTAATTGTGTGCTTATTAAACAAGATGGAAACACATACACCTTTACTAGATAGAAGCAGTATTGGTCATCTATATGTCACAGGCTCAGAACTGCCAAACAATTTTTTTCTACAGGCTGTACTTCTGGGGCAGAAGTATCTGAGTTCTGTCCTAGCTATTGCTCTGACACTCCAAGTAACCATGATGTGCAACATCATAAGAACCATGAAATTCATACGTGGTCACAGATTTGTAACTGCACTTTCCTCATTAGATGTTAGAAGTGAGTCGTCTTAGTAGTACAATGCAACTGCTTCTCATGTGTCTGAGTTTCTCATCTGCTGCAGAAATTGCCCTGAACCACAGAGCTCAGGCATATTTACTTACTGATTTTGATTCAAACTATACTAGCACTAGAAGCTCATGATTCACTTTAGTTCCCCTATTTGAGTTCAACAGTCTTTGGATACAGGGTTTGGCTGGGGCTAATCTCTGCCCTTTTTTAAAAAATTTTTTGCGTAGTTCCAACTTGGGTATAGAAGCATTACTTCTACTATTGTATTATTGTTAATATTATGCTCTCCTTCCTGTACTTTATTTACTTCTGCTGAATCACAGGCTAGAGGTTTATCATGAACTTTTCAGAAAGTGTTACACAGAGTCCAATTAAAGCTATTGTATTTAATCTTGAACTTTTATACTAGCTCCCAGTCACTTTCAAGAATGTCATATGACTATTTAATGTACAAGTACTATATATTATTTAATACAAATAATAAATAGAAATATTTGTTATGTATTTTAACAGCACTTACATAACTTTTAAATAAAGACTGTAGGGAAATTAGTAAACTGTCCTTTCTGTCTAGACTTTCTGAAGACTCTTCTTTCTGCCTATATATATTGATATGATTTTATACATAATAAAGGCAGAATAGACCATGACGATAATCTATACTCTGACCTCCTGTATAGCACAGATCATGGTATTTATAACTTCTGTGTACCAGCTCCTATGTCTCCACATTCACCATCCTTTATTTCAGCATACACTTTTTTGTATCCTTTCTTCTCTAGTCTTCAGAGATATTTCTTGAATTGCCTGAGCAGAATTGGAATGAAAATTGCAGTGTTTTTCAGTCCATACACAAATGTTTCTGTGTCTTTGCACGAACAAGAAACATCTTGCCTCTGAACACTCTTGTCAGCAGCCATCCTCTCAGCTGGTCCCTAGTATTGCCAGGTGAGGAAATATTAGTTGTAGAGGGGAAGGCAGTGAGACTTAGCATATAAAGCGATAGATTCCTTAGATTTTCATGCCCCTCCCAGGAATCCAGGCTGAACTGGATCACGATTTTATAGATCTTTTCTAACTGATCTCTGGTTTTTCCTCATTAGTTAAGACAGATTTCCAAATTCAAGTAAACTAGCTAACAGTTTAATGGGGCTTTTACAGCAATGTAGGGATAACTGAAGCTCCCTTCCCAGTGCTTCCTACTGGATTATAAAATACAGCAAAAAAGGGTCACTTAAAGGACTAGATTCAGAGCTGATGAAAATCTATGTTGCTCCACTGAAGTTAACAGAAAAAATCAGTATCCTGAAAGGATGAGAAGCTGAGAGAATGTTGTTGATGTTAGAGAGGCTTTCCTAGCTGATATTCATTAGGCAAACACTTGTAAACATTTTGGGCCAGATCTGCAGCTGGTGTAAATTAGTGGTTACGTTGACTTAAATGCCCGTGGAAGGCCTCTATTTCCTGAGCTTTCTTTGACTCAGTTCCAGGGGTTTGTAGTTTGAGGGTCAGGGGTGCCTGCCAAGATGCTTGCCCTAAAAGTTGCTTTCCATACCAAAACAGTGCACATATAGCTTCAGCCTGAATATCTTGTTTTTAATTAAAGGGGAAGGAAGAGAAGAAAAGTTTGAGAGGAAAGCTTGTATCTCCTTTTTAACGAGCTGCATCTGCACAAAACAGCTGCTTCCAGCAGAGTTAGCTTTCTAGAAATCTATCGGTGCATGTTATGAGGCAAGAGGCCGAACACCACTAGAATCCAGGCCTGCAGAGCTACCAGGCAACTGACATCTCCAGGCTGCCACCCAGCAACAACTGTAAACAGGCTGTGCTCCACTTCCCATGACCCTCTGTGGACACACACCATGGGAAATTCTGCCTGAAGGGTTTGACAGACAATAACCTCATAGCTGCTGATTGGCTCCCCATCTAATCCCAAGGAGCATTCCAGGAATTGTCCTGGCAACAACACAGATCTCTTGTAGCTGCCATGACCATTCATGCTCTTTGATCCTGAATTCCTGGCTCAACCTAAGCTTGATTTGCACTTCAACTCCTGACTCAGACTCTGAGCCTTGATATAGACCCTTGCCTGGAACCTGACTCCAGATTCCTCTGCTACTCCCAGTCTCAGGTTTGGCCAGGGGCCTAACTGCCTTTGTTGGGATCCCAACAAGGGGCTAAGGAGAGCCTATGGGCCCACCTAGCCCTGTCCTACTATTCCTGCAACCAATGCCAAGCCTGGAGGTAGAATAAAAGGAAAGTGCCTGGTTCAGATCATGGGGACTTCTTTTGGAAGTAGTTTGGCGGGCAGAGGGAGTTAATACCTCATTTCTTCCATCCTTTGTCTTTGCCAAGATTATAAGCTCTTGGGCCACTATTGCACTACACCTTTCCTCAGTCTAAGTTGGGGCACTTTAGGCACTACTGGAGGATAAATAATGTTTTTTTGTTTGTTTGTTTTTCAGAATTCTAATATAAAATGTGTTTGACATCATAACAAAGGTTGTGAAATCAAATGGTATCCCTGCAGTTTATGTGAGGATTGATCAGTTTAAACAGTCATAGATTTTTATATTCCAAAGCCCAGCATGGATTTTTCCACAGCTCTACTTGAGGAGATCCAATGAAAATAAAGCAGTGGTTAAAGCAGAGCTGAAATCAGCAGGCCAGAGATCAATGCAACTCTCTCCAGCTAAGTTCCACCAACTGCATGAGATGGTTGAGATAAAGATAAGGACTCACCTTATTGATGTCATAGACAATTCAAGATTTACAGCGTTACATTTGTTGAAAACTATAAATTAAAACGACTTTGTGACTCTGGCCTCCTGAAAGGGAAAAGGAGAGCTGCTCTTGTGGCATTTATAGACAATTTTTTAATCTACATTATTGAAATTTTCTCACAATGTCTCTTTGAGGGGGACTCTCTCATACATCTAACTCCACCCAAAAAGTCCTCCCAGTGCAGGGCCGGCTCCAGGCACCAGCTGAGCAAGCTGGTGCTTGGGGCGGCAGATTCCAAGGGGCGGCATTCTGCCCAATCCCGTTTTTTTTTTTTTTTTTTTTTAGCTTCGCCGCTTCTGCCACCTCTGCAGGTTTTTTTCTTTTGGTTTGCTGCTCCTGCTGCCCTGTAGGGGGTGGTGGCGTGGAGGAGGGGAGCAGCTGGGAGTGGTGCCAGGTGTGCAGCAAGCCCAGCACGCAGACCGCGTCCTTTTCTGCCTGCCCACTGGAGCGGCGCAGAGCCCCCCCAGCAGACGGTGCAGCAGGAGGGTCCACATGGTGAGCGCCCCGCTTAAGGAAGCTCTGGCTGCCCCCTTCTCTCTCCTCCCCCTCCCTTAGCTGGGGTGTGCACCTTGCTGCCTGGGGTCTGCAGGGCTGGGAGTCCCCCTGCACCTGTGCTCCCGCCGCCCCGTAGGTATTTTTTTTTCTTTTTGTTTTCTTGTTTTTTCTTCCCTTCGCTATTCCGGCTGGCCAGCAGGCAGGTTTGTTGCGTGCCCCCCCATTGCTCCGACCGGCCGGTAGGTTTCCCAGAATTCCTGCCCTCCCCTTTGCTGCTCCAGCCAGGCGAAAGGTTGGTCCCCCCCCCCCCGCCCCCGTCGCCTTTGCTGCTCCGGCCGCTGTGCCAGTGTTTTGTTTTGTTTGTTTTTTTTTGCTTGGGCCAGCAAAAAAGCCAGAGTCGGCCCTATCCCAGAGCCAATGTTTTTAAGTCCCGAGAATAACTTGAGTGAGGGCTTTGATTTCAGAAGAAACTAGTACATTGATAGAGTAAGTAGTTGGCTGTGAAGTTTCAGGTAGCTTCAGATAAAAATTATTAGTATGCCTTAGATCGGGGACAGTATTTTCAAAGATGGCTACCTAACCTTAGACTTAATCAGGTGGCTCAATATAGATTTAGGAAGACTTTTTTGAAATCTTGGCTAGGATTTTAAGAAGAGAAAGTATATACAGTAAGATCCCATTTTAACACATAATTTAGGTGAAAAATGAGTGTCTTGTCTCACTTTTTGCAGGTGTGACTGATAGCCACCCGCCTATAATTTATATTGTGCAAGTGAACTGGAGATTTTGGTATCTAAAAGGAGAGGTAAAGTCAAAATGGCAGCTGGGAGAAAGAGGAGGAAAAGATATGTTCTGACACAAATGAACAACTAACTTTGAAAATTAACATTCGGTTATACAAATTAAAATTCAGTGTAGGTGAAAAAAGTTGCAGGGACAACAATCAAAGTTGACAGTGACCTTGGAATCATTAGAGGGTAACATTTAAATAAGGATCAAGGTATTCTTGAATGTGGTAGACACAAATAGGATTTTGGCAATGTCAAGTTTAACCTTCTTGGTACTCCCAAAGGGTAGGTTTCCTCTCAGATGGGAAGGCCCTCTCTGAAAAATTATTTGGTGCATCTGTTCCTCCTGCCTCTGAGAATGGAAAACCATTTGGTAACAGCATTATCAGCAGCAGAAAGGGTTGAGACATTCCAACCCTAACTACATGTCGAGGCAATGCAGCCCAACTGTCATGAGGCAACAGGAAACTGGAAAGCAGAATTTACTCAATGACTCTTTCATGCTAAAATTTCCAGTCCTTCACAAGCCTTTCAAGGCATCTCCTCTGCAGACATTAGTAGAGGTTCTTTCCCCCTTCTGCCAAGGACTTCTCTAGTAATGGTGCAAAGATTATGGTGAAACTCTGATTCCACTGAAGTTAATATAAGAAACTCAACAATTTCAATGGAAGCTGGAACAGGCTGTTTTATCAGTCCTACAGTGAATATCATAAAGGGTAAAGATACACTTCTACTCCACTTTAAGATACTCCACCTTCAGAAATACATCTAAACTGACAGCTCTCAAAGAGGAAGTAATCATCCATTATGAACATATATAGCATACACAATGATGATTACATGTTGATTTACTAACCAAACAATCCTGTGACTCAGTAGAATGGACTTATTTGCTGGTGCACTGGAGTATTTGCTAAATAGAATGTTCTGACACTGGAATTTGTACATTTGCAAAATAAATATATGTTTGTATATTCATGTTTATAGTCACATTTTTCTGTTTTGGTAAATCTCCTAGCAAGCTAGGATTTTAGTTTCAATATTTGCAGCAGATGTCCCTAAGAGTCTCAGCCAGGGAAATGGGGAATATGGGCTGAAGTGAGAATTTCTGTTATCCAGAAATTTTATGAAGTACCATAAAATGATTACTGTACAGCTGCCGGTGTGTTGCTGTCCAAAGGGAAGCAGGGATTTTTTTAAAAGGGGGTTATTTGTAATAAATTACATGATCAGTCTTCTCAATGATGCATGTGATAGGATGCAATGCCACTATCATGAAATATTTCCTGTTCAACCAACAGCATTAGATGACTGAATAGAAGGAAAAAACAATATAATGACAAATGTTTGATATAAATAACTATAGCACAAACAAAAATCAGTTAAAACACAACTGCATTGCAATGTTTGTGCCTTTCCCTGCACCAGTTACAAGTAGAGCTGGTGGTAGCATCACTGGTACTTATGACTGCCCAAAACTTCCCATTGTAAACTCCTATTTTCAATTGCATAGAACTTTGCATGACATTACCTTTATGGTCTGAAATTTTCCATTCCCGCTGCTTCAGCCTGAATTGTTTTTAAAAGTTTGAACTTGAATGGTCCCATGGAGGAGGTTTCCAAGAAGAGATTAGAAAAGGAAATGAAAATTGGAAACAAACAAACAAACAAAACATTCTAGCAACATGTGACAGGGTACCTCTCCAGAGTATGCCTCCTTAGGGCACAGAGTGGTCCTGCAGGTACCCTGCCCCTCAGTTCTTTCCCAGTTGTCCCAACAACTTAGTCACAGCCCAGAGTATTGAAGGTATCATATTCCTGTTGGGGACTAATGTCTTTATGAAGTAGTCTTCTATGGGCCTTCATGCCCAAATCTGATCCTTTTAGGGTTTCAATTATCCCTTGTTCCAAGACTTTGGATTCCTAGTTCCCTCTGAGCAAAGGAGTTCTGCCAGTCCCACTTTATTAATCTCTACCTCCCCTCTCGCTGCCCCACCCCATAATGCTCATGAAAGCAAGACTTCACCCTGCCCCAGCACCGCACATGTAAAGGAGTAGGGTGCATTAGACATAAGGAAATAAAGCTTCAAATGTCCCCTTGGAGGAGCCTCTCAGGAATTCTTTTTATATGTGCAGTGTTCTCTCTCCTCAGCATAGTCACTCCTCCCTTGTCACTCATTCCTTGTGGCAACTACTTTTGTTCTCATCCTTCCTCTCCTTCATGTGATCCACTGAGGACCTTAAACCATGCAGCCCTTTGTGGCACTTACATTATCTCTCTCTCTGCCATTCATCTCTTCTCTCTCCCCATAAGAGCCTATGATGACCTCCCCAATGCAGTTGTTGAATGAACTTTCAGCAGCTTTTCCCATACTCACCTGCTTCTATTGTTCTTTGAGGTCAGAATGCTGTGTAATGTGAGGCAACAATCAGGCATAAACTGCAGACATTTGAGCATTGTTGCAGCTCACTTGTGATGAACTGCATCAGGGACACAGGAAGGTCACAACGGTTCTTGAACATATATTGTTTCTTTCATATTCCCACTGTCTCAGCTCATGCATAGGATGGATGGGGTTCTGTACATGAGGCTAACATGAGTTAAGTGCCCAGCTAGTGCCCAAGTGAACATTTTAGTTTAAACAACATGTCCAGCATCTGACAGAAACTCTGTAACAAGAGAATAATCCAGTTGTCCAGGGCAGCATTCAGCTGCCTTAACAACAAAACCCTCCTTTGCTTTCTGCAATCCCCTCCTCATTCACAATACACCATTCAAATGAGGCCAGGTCCTACAGACAACAGCCTCATTTCAATAGTCAGCCCTCATTAATTCCTTGAGCACCATCTGTCTTGTGCAGTGATTGAGACAGCGATCCTGTGGAAAAAAATGGTACATGATCATGTGGCTAGACATTATCACAATCCATACTCAGAAGGCAGCTGAATTAAAGTTGCACAGGCAAGCTTAATTCTGGCATTTTCTGATTTAGACTGTCATTTTGCAACCTTAGTGTTCTTTTCAAATAGTTTTTTTGTGTGTAATTTATAAATAAAGTAATAATATTTTATTCTTCTTTAATAACCCAGCAGTATTTATTACAGCTGCAAGACCAATATCGCAAGAGCCTTTTTTGCAGTTCACCAGTGTAACTGTATAGTATTTGCTTTGTAATTCATTATGGCTATATAAAAATTACAAAGTCAAATTCAGGCATGTGCACAGGGATGTAATATCACTTGCTTCCATGTAATTGTAGCCTCTTAAGTGAAGGTCTGAATCTTACCTATGCATTTAGAGACTTTAATACATTAAGATGATTGTTACACTTTGCATCTCCCTCATTAGAATGATCACCATAGAATACTTCTCCATCTAAATACTGCTTTAGACAATATGTGCTTTATGGTGATAGTGATAAAACAGTTTAATTACCTGATCATTTAAAAATACAGCTCCTTTATAGTTAAGTTATGTGTTTGTTCATAAATAAATAAATCTTTCATTGTGTATTTATTTTAACACATTCCTGGGAAATTTTCCAGATTGTAATTTTTAATGTTACATTAATGCGATTATGTATGTATTGTGTTCTCAAATGGAGGGACAGATTCTTATCTTTTGAACAAATAATCAGCAAATACAGATTCCAATTGACAAACCAATTTGGTGAGATGCTTTTTAACAATATGTAAGTTGCTAATTATAATCAGTTATTCTTTCACAGACACCCATCCCGAAAATGTGGTGTTCTTGCAAGACCTTTAAATATCTTATTTACATAAACTGTAAGCTTAGGTCTCAGGTGCTTAGTGGAGCCTTGAAAAATTGTGTAATGCCTGTCAGAGAGTTTATGGTCAGAAGGGGGCCACTGGATTATTTAGTCTCATGTCTGTATGTCACAAGCCACCAGCACCTGCAGACTAAACGCTACAATGGAAATTAAACCAAAGTATTACAGCCCATGGTAGACTAGACTATTCTGTGCCACAAGCAGAGAACAGGAAGGCCTGAGGTGTCCAAGGCCCCTGCAATGGCAGGGAAATGAGTAAGTAAGATATGCCCAGATAATCCTGGCAAATGACCTGCACTCACATGCTGCAGAGAAAGGCAAAATTCCCTAAATTCAATGCCAATCTGACCTGAGGGGAAATTCCTTCCTGACCCCCCTACGGTGATCAGTTGGACCATGAGCAAGTGAACAAGAACCAGCCAGCCAAGCACTTGAGAGAAAGAACGCGCAGTGCTACCTCAGAGCCCTAGTCCTCCCCATCCAACGCCCCATCTGCAGCCATGGCTATCCCTGATATTTCAAAGGAAAGAGATTAAAAAAAAAATCATAGAATACAAAAGGGGTAGGGGGAGATCTTCCTGATCCCTGTTGGTGGCTGACTGAAACCCTGAGCTTTAGGAACATAAAAGGTAAACTGGAAGTGAGCCCCAGGGTTGTTGAGCCCTGCTCCTACAGTTACAGGCAATCCTGTCATAGACTTGCGCTCATACATTTTTCCAGCTCTCCCTTCAAACTAATTAAGTCATTTGCCCTCATAATTCCTACTGAGAGGCTGTTCCAGAACTTCACCTTCTAATAGCTAGAAATTTTCTTCTAATCTCCAGCCTGGAATTTTTTCATGGCCAGTTTATAGCCATTTGTACTTGAGCCAACACTGTGCTTTAGCTTAAATTGGTCATCACCCTTTCTTGTATATTTCCCCCTTAATGTATTTACAGATAGCAATTATATCCCCTCGGCTTTCTTTTTGCTAGGCTAAACAAGTAAAGCTCTTCCAGTCGCCACTCATAAGATAGGCCCTCCATTCCTCTCATCATCCTCATACCTCTTCTCTGTACCTGTTCCAGTTTAAATTAATCTTTCTTGAACATGAGTGACCAGTGTACACAGTATTGCAGATGAGGTCTCACCAGTGCCTTGTATAATAGCAGTAATGTTTTCCTATCTCTACTGGAAATGCCTCACCGCTCCATCACCAAGTTTTTTTTCCCAACATTTAACCATATGCTTAGTGGTTAAAATATTTGAATCATCCATTTAGGAAAAAATTACTTGCTGTGAAAATTTGCAAGGGTGGCTTTGTATAACAAAAAGTGGAGGGGGAGTGATGGTGCACCATTGTCTTCAGCTTTCAAACCACAAGAACCACTATGTACCTCCTCTGTATCCTTTCCAAGAAGTCCTTCACTTTTGAGGAGTGGAATGGTGGAGATGAGAAAGTAATACAGGAGCATTAATGTGTGGAATAGCTTTTGTTTGTCATCCTCTCCTGCATTTACCAAGCAGGAGAAAACACTTTTTTTTTTCTCTAGATATAATGAGTGACTCTAAACAACAGCCCTTCAACAGAGAGAGAGAGCTATTAGCATCCAGTTACCAAAGAGCTATATTTCACCTGAATATCACAAGGATTTAGTCCTAGATAAGAAATAGGATAATCTCCACTGCACATAAAATGGGCAGAATCGTCTGGCTCTTGCAATCTACCAGCAGTCTGGGGAAAAGGATCCAATGAAGAGAGGGAATCATACATTTGTGGTCAGAGTGCCCTGTAGAACAGTTATGTAGGTTTGTTCTGATCTCACCGCTTGGTTTGGAGCTTCCTCTCCCTAGAGAGTAGCTGTGCAGGAAAAGCTGAACAAATGACTGTACAGAAAGCATGATCCTTGTCTTTCGCCACCTATTATTGTCTATTTATCCTCCTCCATTGGTCTGTCTGTATCCATCTGATGTTTCTTGTCTTATACTTAAATTTTGAACTCTGGAGTAGGGACTGTCTTTTTATTCTGTGACTGTACAGTGCCTAGCACAGTGGGGTCCTGGTCCACAGTTCGGGCTCCTGTGTGCTATGGTAATACAAATATCAATAACAATAAAGCTCAAAGTGTTTTACAAAGAAGTTAAACATCATCATCCCAATTTTACAGATGGAGAAACTGAAGCACAGGTCAGTTGAAGTGACTTGTCCAAGATCACCCAGTAGCCAAACCAGCAATAGAACCTAGGTTTCCTGAGGCCCATCCAGTAAGCTCCACTGCCTGCACTAATATCAGCAAAGGAGTGATGATGGAGAGCAAATGTGCAAGAATTTGTCCCCCATTTGGATTTAACTTTTCTGTTACATATGTCTTGTGCATATTGAATTTTTTTTTTTACAAGTCTTCCTATAGGCATAACATCAGGAAGGATTTGAATCAACGGCACAATAAATATTCAAGTATATAGTTGTGTTTATGCAGAGAAAAGGGATCATATCTGTATAAGGAACATAGAGTAAGGTTCCATTTATACAGTAAGCACACTGGGAAATCTTCAGAATAAAACAGCCCAGTAGAATTTAGGGGAGCCTGATGTGTGCATTGTTTTATGGAAAAAACTACAGATATCAGCAGACAAACATAGGTCAGATGGGGCCAGTTTATGTCAGCTTGGTTAGCTTGGTTAGCCAGTGCTAATCTGGCTAAGTGTTAATTGCTCCCAGTTATCTGAGATGCTTAACTCTGAAGTCTAATGAAGACAATCTAGTTATGAACTACTGTATTACCAATCAAAGCACACAACACAGAGGATTATTAGAGCTAGTCAAAAATGCCAGTTATTTTTCACTGGATTAAAAAAAATGGTTACCAACCTTCCATAACTTGCTCTTTGAGATGTGTTGAACATGTCCATTCCAATGTAGGTGTGTGCATGCCCCGAGCATAGTCACTGGAATTTTTTCCTTTGGGGGTATGTGTTGGGCCATTTCTGGTGCCCACTGGTGCTGAATTCTCATAGTGCTGGTGTAAAGAGGCTGGCCAACCCCACACCCTTTCAGTTCCATCTTTCTAGCCAACTTCAAAAAGAGGGATAAGAGGGCAGGTCTTAGAATGGACATATGCAACACATTTGGAAAACCCTAAGGAACCTAAAGAAGGTTAGTAACCATTTTTCTTTGAGCAATTGTACATGTCCATTCCAATATAGGTGACTCCCAACCACTTGAATAGGTGGTGGGCTCTGAGTTCAGACATGCTGACTGCAACACAGCTCAACCAAATCTGGCATCGTCCATTGCCTGCTGGGTGATGAAATGATGAGACAAGAATGTACACACCAACAACCATGTTGCAGCTTTGTAAATGTCCTGAATAAGAATCTGAGCTAGAAATGCCTGTGCCCTTGTGGAGTGAGCGGTTCAGATAGGAAAGGGTGGAATGCCATCTAGTTCATGATACGATACATGAGGAAATTCTCTGAGCAGACACAGGAAGACCTTTCATCCTGTATGCTATCCTTGTAAGGATAAGGTCTTTGTCTGAAGCCATATTGTAAGGCCTAAAGCCTATGGCCTTCGCATGCAGCCAGGTTAAAAGAGCAACCAAGCAGCAGCCATTAGCTGAGTAGCAGGAAGTCACATCCTCACATTCCATCTAAATTACATTAAAACAATGTAATATCAGGTTGTTAAGAAGGATATCCTGTCCTAATGGCACCCGCTATAACCAGATAAAGAAACAGATGCTAAGATGGCTAAAGAAAACTTAGTTTGATAGCATTCTGTCTGTCAAGAAATCACTTACCAATAGTTGTGGTTGTGAAATCCTCATTTCTTTCTTGTTTTGTCATTATGGTTCCCCACTTCCCTATTTTTTATCTGTATGGTCTCTTTCTGGGTCTTTAATTGTTTCTGTCTGTTACATAATTATTTTTGCGATGTGTCAATTAATTAAGGTGATGGAATATAATTGATTAAAGAATTTTGTTACACTATGTTAGGATTGGCTAGTGAAATTTTAGTATAATGATTGGTTAAGGTACAGCTAAAACAGGACTCAAATTTCACCCTATAAACTGGGTTCCAAAAGGAAGCTCTTTGGGAACCAACTCCAGGACACAGCCCCAAAGATCAGAGCTGCCAGACCTCAACACTCTGCCAATGACACTGTGCAGAAGCTGGAGTCCCCCAGATGGACCTGATCCTGACTGGCCATCAAGAAAAGTTAATCTGTATTATTGGGAGTGGTGAGCAATGTGTGTGTAGCCTGTGCATTCTGGCTTTGGTGATTGTTAATAAATGATGATGATGGGTGATCACTCCTTACTGAGGATGATCATCTTCCATGGGAGTTATGGGTCCTCAGGTGGCTAATAAGGCCAATCCTTGAACCACAAGTTCTATTACAATGAGGGAAGATGTTTTCAGGCTCAGTAGGAGGAGACCAACAGTCTCTCCTTCCTCCTGTGCCTCTTGTCCTCTTTGACTTGTCGGCAATCAAGTTCAAAATGCAGGGGACCATCACATAGGACTTCACTCCTTTTTAAGTCATCCTGGGCAAGTGTCTCCCAGGTATCAATGTCAATATTAAATTTTTTTAGGTTGTCCTTCAGCAAGTCCTTATAATGTTTCTGTTGTCCACCCATGTTATGGTTCTCTCCTTTCAGCTGAGAGAATAGGACCTGTTTATGGAGGCGATGGTATGACATCCGGACAACGTGATCAGTTCAGCAGAATTGCTGATGGATGATCATTGCCCCAGTACTGGTGATCTTTGTCTCTTCCAGAACACTAATATTGGTGCATCTGTCTTCCCATTTGATCTTCAAAATCTTACAAAGGCAGTGTTGATGGGGTGCCTCTCAAGGACTTTCAAGTGGTGTCTATAGGTTGTCCAAATTTCGGACCCATACATCAGTGTTGGGAGAATAATGGCTTGATAAACAAGAAGCTTGGTGTCCATTCGAATGTTGTGAACTTCAAAGACCCTGTGCCATAAATGAGAAAAAGCTGCACTGGCACAGCTCAGGTGATGTTGAATTTCTGCATCAATATCTGCCCTGGATGAAAGATGAGTTCCACGGTAGAGAAATGATTGACATTCTCCAGTGTCACTCCATTGATTTTGATAGATGGGACATATAATACCTCACTTGGAGAAGGCTGATTGATCACTTTAGTCTTCTTGATATTAAGAGTAAGACCAAGACATGCGTAAGCATTGGCAAACACATTCAAGATAGTTTGAAGATCTTTCTCAGAGTGGGCAAAGATTACATTGTCATCAGCATACTGAAGTTCCACAAAAGATGTTGTGGAAATCTTACTCTTGGCTTTCAGCCTGCTAAGCCTGAAAAGCTTCCCACCCATTCTGGAAGTGATTTCAATGCCAGCTGTAAACTTCCCAACAATTAGGTTAAGAATGACAGCAATAAAAACCACAAACATGGCTGAAGCAATGATACAGCTCTGTTTGACTCCTGTTTGTACTTTGAAAGGTCACTCTGGAAGTCAATGCTGCTCAGAACAGTTGCTTTCATGTTATCATGAAGCAATTTTAGGACATTGATGTATCTATCAGACATCCAACCTTAGAACGTACAGTCCAGAGAGCATAGCGATTCACTGAGTCAAAGGCTTTAGTTAGATCAATAAAAGCCATGTACAGTGGTCAGTTTTGCTTTCAACACTTTTTTCTTGCAGCTGCCATGCTTGTGAAGATCATACTTGCAGTTCCACAACATTGTCAGAAACTACTCTGTGACTCTGGTAAAATTTCTTCTGACAGGGGAAGAAGGTGGGTTGCAAGGATCCATGCCAGAATTTTGCCTACAGTGGCTAGGAGGGAGATACCATGATAATTTCCACAATCCACTTTATCCCCTTTTGTTGAAAAAGGTAACAATAAAGGCATCCTTCATTTCACTGGATATCTCCTCCTTTATTCCGATTTTAAGGATAAGCAGGTAAAGCTGCCAAATTAGCTCTGGTCCATCATTTTTGAAGATTTCAGCAGGGATCCCATCTAGACATGTTGCCTTGTTGTTCTTCATCTGCACAGTGACATTGTGCATCTCATACAAATTGGGAGGGTCTCCAACCTCATCCTTAAATGGTTGTTGAGGGATTTACTCAAGGACTTTGTCTTCAACCATAGAATTATGGTTAAGGAGATCTTCAAAATGTTCTTTCTAGCAAGAATTGATGGCTTTGTTGTTCTTCAGAAGTGTGGTTCCATCCTTAGAGCAAAGAGGATTCATACTGTGACAAATTGGTCCATAAACAGTCTCGGCGACACTACAGAAACCATCTGTATTGTGGATGTCCATGAGATGTTGGCATTCTTGCACTTTCTCAGTCCACCATTTGTTCTTAAGTTCTCTGGTTTTACGTTGTACTTCCACCCTCACCTTGGCATGGGCTTTGCCCTTTGTATTACAATTTATGTCATTCTGCTGAGCACAAAATGCCATTCTCTTCTCATTGATGAGTTGCTCAATTTCAGCATCATTCTTGTCAAACCAGTCCTGATGTTTTCTGATGTGGTAGCCTGATGTTTTCTCAGGCATTAATGATTACTGCTTTCAGCTGGCTACAATGTTCCTCAATTTCTTCTGGAAACTCTGATGGGAGATTTTCTTTTAAGATTACTTGGAAGTGGTCATGCTTAATAAGGTCCTTCAAATCTTGAACCTTCAGTTTGCATCTGACTTGCTTCTATTGCAGCCTCCATTTGTGAGCAATCTTAATTTTCACTGTGGATCAAATAAGGCGATGATCAGTACAACAGTCATTAGCACTTGTCATTGCTCTTTGAGAAGTACATCACTATGATCTTGGGAATGAACTATGACGTAGTAGAGGAGATGCCAGTGCTTTTACTGTGGGTGTCTCCAAGATGTTTTGAACTTTTCCTTTTGTCGGATAAGGGTGTTCGTAATAATAAGTTCATGTTCAGCACACTTCGTCATTAGCAGAATTCCATTTGAATTAGTTTTGACAAGTTCTTTCCTGATTGCTCCTTTCCACAGGTCTGAGTCTTGTCCAACATGTGCATTGAAATCCCCCAGAAGAGAATCTTGTCTGCTGTAGGGCTCTCCAATAAAATAGTTTCCTACTGAAAATAAAAATCTTCCTTTACGTTCTCATCAGCATCCATTGTTAGTGCACAGGCGCTCACAAAAGTTGCCTGTTAATTTTTGGTGAGCCTCAGTAGGAGTGTCATAAACCGCTCATTGATGCCAACTGGTACCTCAGAGAGGCACCTTACAAGCTTGTTCTTTATAGCAAAGCCCACTCCATGCAATCGGAATTCATCTATAGATTTTCCCTTCCAGAAGTAGATGTGGAAAATCAACCACACATTAAGTTTGCATCAGATCAGCCTGAGGATCCTTTATTGATACAAGCACAGGGAAGTAACAGCTCTCAGTAGCTTCCCCCTGATATGAGGAACACACAAGCCTTTTAAAGCTTAAAACCACAGACAAATTACACATACATTTTGTGCTGATTTACCTTATTTGGAATACAACTGCAACATTTAATAAAGGTCAAGAGCAAAAAGACACAATCATCTCCTTTATTTGGCTTTTCCTGTTATTGTTATTCAGTTTGCGGTTTTCAGCTGTCTGTAATCGTGAACCACCCATATCGGGAATTGGTGTAGATGGTGACAGACTTATTCTCGGCTAAGGAACAGGCATGAGTACAGGCAACAAGGTCTGCAACTTGGGCTGAGTGTGAATCCGGAAGGGAATGGGCTTCCACAAGGCTATGTTCGGAGCAAACAGCGTAGCCAGCTACAAGTTGACCAGCAGGATTTTCTATGACAGGATCTATCCACATAAAATAACAGATCAGTGGTATGGAGTGGGGTATCTTGCAAATTGCTTCCAGGAGCGGAGAGTTCTTCCATTACTGTTAGACAGTTGTGAGGTTCTCCATCTGCAACAGTAAGTAGCAGGGAAGTGGGGTTGAAAACAGGGCAGTGGGTAAGAGTTACATTAGAAGCACTTAAAAGTAACATCTCATATTTAGTGAGTCTGGAGTAAGAGAGATGTTAAGTGTTACCCCTCAGGAGTAGAGCAGTCATGGCATGTGGAACCACAACACAAAGGGGGTTTCCCAAAACTAGTCTGGCAGAAGTGTCAACAAGGGCGGCAGCTGAAGCTACTGATCGAAGGCAAGGAGGGAGGCCAGCGGCTACAGGATCTAAACATGGACTATAATATGCAATGGGTTGCTGTACATTTCCATGCATCTGAGTAAGGACCCCTAAGGCCACTCCCTCCTTTTCATGGCAATAAAGGGTAAAAGGCTTTTTATAGTCAGGTATACCTAGGGCTGGTAACCTCACGAGAGCTTGTTTAATTTGGACAAAAGCCTCGTCAGTTTTTGGGGTCCATAAAAGGAGTTCTGGGACCTTGCCAAGGGTCATTGCCTGCAGAGGTCGAACAATTGCTGCATACCCAAGGATCCATTGTTGGCAATAGCCGGCCATGCCCAAAAAACCACACATTTTGTTTTTAAGTGGTTGGTTTGGGTACTTGGAGAATGGCTTGCACTCGTGAAGAGGACAAGTGCCTTTCTCCATCTGAAATATGTCCCAAATAACGGACTCTGGGTAAACAGAACTGCAACTTAGATTTGGAGGCTTTATGACCCTTTTGGGCCAATGCCTGCAATAAAACAAGGGAATCAGTTTTAGAGTCTTTGAAAGAAGTAGAAGATAATAACAGATCATCTACATACTGTATTAGAGTTGATCCTATTGAGAACTCAACATTGTCCAAATCCTTTTTAAGAATTTGAGAAAACAAGGTGGGTGACTCAATATAACCTTGGGGAAGTCTGGTCCAAATATATTGAAGTCCTTGATAAGTAAAAGTAAACAAATACTGACTATCTTTATGGATAAGAATGGAAAAGAAAGCAGAACAAAGATCAATAACCATAAAATAATTAGCAGTGGGGGAAATACAGGAAAGAATAGTCGTGGGGTTAGGGACAATGGGGAAGGTAGGGAGAACAGCCGCATTCACAGCACAAAAATCCTGGACAAATGCCAAGTCTGTTTGCCAGGTTTTCTTAATGGTAAAATAGGACAGTTACATTCACTGACCATTGGTACAATAACTCCTTGTGGTATTAAGGAGGTAATTACAGGACGAATTCCCTCTTCAGCTTGTTTCGACAGAGGGTATTGCGATACTTGGGGAAGGAGTTTTTCTGGGTTTAAACAAATTTTCACCGGCTGAGCAGAACCAATGCACCTGAGAAGCTCCTGAAATGTGCTGAATTTCAAAATCAAAATCTTGGAGAGCTAAACTTCATCAAAGCAGTTTTTTGTTGTTTCCCTTGGCAGTATGAAGGCATTTTAGTGCAGCATGGTCGGTTTGTAGCTGGAACCACCGTCCCCAAATGTATGGGCGTAGCTTTTCCAGGGCGTACACAATGGCGTAGCATTCCTTTTCACTGATGGACCAGTGGCTTTCCCTCTCAGACAGTTTCTTGATGAGAAACACGACAGGATGGAAGTTGTGATCCAGTCCTTCCTGTATGAGAACTGCTTCCACACCACGCTCAGAGGCGTCGGTGGTTAACAGAAATGGTTTGTCAAAGTCCGGGGCCCTTAGCACGGGGTCAGACATGAGTGTTGCCTTAAGCTGGGTAAAGGCCTTCTGACACTCATCAGTCCACTTAACTGCATTCAACTGGGTCTTTTTGGTCAGGTCAGTCAGTGGGGCAGCAATTTGGCTGTAGTGTGGTACAAATCACCTGTAATACCCGGCCAAGCCTAAGAAGAATTGGACCTGTTTCTTTGACTTTGGGACAGACCATTTTTGGATAGCATCCACCTTGGCCTCTAGGGGGTTTATGGTTCCTCGACCCACCTGGTGTCCCAGGTAAGTCACTCTGTTTTGGCCTATTTGACACTTTTTGGCCTTAACAGTTAGTCCTGCCTGCCTGATGCGCTCGAAGATTTTTTCAGGTGTTCTAGGTGTTCGGGCCATGAATTAGAAAAAATGGCCTCATCATCGAGGTAGGCAACTGCATATTCTCCCAATCCTGCTAGTAGACCATCTACCAGTCTTTGGAAGGTGGCAGGTGCATTTCGCAGCCCAAAAGAAAGCACATTAAATTCATACACCCTTGCATGGGTGATGAATGCTGACCTTTCCTTGGGAGGTTCATCTAATGGTACTTGCCTGTACCCCTTGGTTAAGTCTACTGTAGATATGAACTGGGCATGTCCTCACTTCTCCAGTAGCTCATCGGTGCGTGACATTGGATAGTTGTCTGGACGAGTTACCGCATTTAGCTTACAGTAGTCCATGCAAAAGCATATTTCCCCATCTGGTTCGGGTACCAGAACCACTGGAGATGCCCATGCACTGATAGATGAGTGGATTATACCCATCTGTAGCATGTTTTGGATCTCCTGTTCTATAGCAGCTTGGGCATGAGGAGACATCCGGTAGGGTGGGGTTCTAATTGGGTGAGCATTACCTGTGTCAATGGAGTGGTATGCCCGTTCAGTCCGTCCTGGGTGGCTGAGAACAATGGGGCAAAGCTAGTGCACAGCTTCTTGATCTGTTGCGCTGCAGACATTCCAAGGTGGTGGAGAGGTCACCTCTTCCACGCCACCGTCACTCCTTCCTTTGTAGTAGACACCTTCAGGCCACTCAGCGTCATCTCCTCCCTGGCTGTAAACTGACAAACCTTAAGTCTCTGGAATAAAGGGCTTGAGAGAATTAACATGGTACACTTTAGGCTTTAGGGAGGAATTGGGAAATGCTATGAGGTAGTTAACAGCTCCCAGGCGCTCTTGGACCGTGAATGGCCCTTCCCATGATGCTTCCATCTTATGGGCCTGTTGCCTTCAAGACCATAACCTGGTCTCCTACTTGAAGGAACGCTCTCTGGTATGTCTATCATACCAGGCCTTTTGTTTTTTTGAGCATCTTTAGGTTTCTTTAGCAAGGGCTAAAGAGTGTCGGAGGTGCTTTGTAGGTTGCTTACAAAGTCTAGAATGTTAGTTCCTGGAGAAGGCGTAAACCCCTCCCATTGCTGCTTCACCAAACTGTAATGGCCCTTAACCTCGTGGCCATACACAGTTCAAACGTGAAAAACCCTAAACTGGATGTGGTACAGCCCTGTAGGCAAAAAGCAACTGCTGTAACACTAGGTCCAATCATATTGGAGTGTTCATTGCGATTTATTTACATATCATGGCCCCAAAGTTCCATTAAACTCTCCACAGGCCATTGGTTTGATGGTGGTAAGGGTGGCCAACAAGTGATTCACCCATGAGCTTCCCACAGATCTTTCATGGTCCCTGCCAGGAAATTAGTTCCTGAATCTGTAAGGATGTCGGAGGGCCAACCTACCCTGGCAAAATGTCTGTTAAAGGCCTGGCACACAGTTTTAGCCCTGGTGTTGCTTAGAGCTACTGCTTTCAGCCATCGGTAGCAAAGTCCACGAAAGTCAGTATGGACTGCTTTCCTCTGGGGGTTTTTTTTGGGAAAGGACCCAGAATAGTCCACAGCTACTCGCTGAAATGGGACCTCAATTATGGGGAGTGGCTGGAGAGGGGCCTTGACCTGGTCTTGGGGCTTTCCCGCTTTGCACACCCACAACACTCACAAGACCAGGACACGATAACTTGGGCAACGTCCTTGCCCATCCTCTCCCAGTGGAAGGACTTTCCCCAACCTGTCTTTGGTTCTGTTCACCCAGCATGGCCACTGGGATGATCATGGGCTAAGCTTAAGAGCTTTCCCAGTACTTAGTTGGAACCACCAACTGTTTTTGAGGCTGCCATTCTTCTGGTGTCCACCAGAAAAGAGTCTCCTTGTATAAAGTCCTTGTTCTATAACAAACCGGGATCGGTTAGAAGAAGCTGAGAGGATGGTGGGGTGCTCCGTGCCACCACCAGCTTTCTGAAGGCTGTCATCTGCTTCCTGCTCATTCTGGAAACTGTTCCCTTGAGGCTGGAGACACCAGTTCCTCCTTAGACTGTGGACTTGGGCTTGGTCCCTCTGGAAGCGAATGTAGTGATGAGGGTTGTTTCATTGCTGGTGAACGCTCTCCACTGGTGCACCAAGTGGTATTTCAGGCTCTGGCTGAGCCTCTTGAGTATGGTTGTCTGCTGCTTCTGCCAGTTCAGGCCTGCTGGCGCCTCTGGCGCTGGGGTTGAAGATGGTTGCAAGCGCTGGCGTCAGTGCTGGCAACGGTTCTGGTGCTGGTTGCTTTTCCAGTTCCAGTTCTGGGACTGGAGGCACTGTGGCTATTGCCGTTGGCAGGGGATCCGGTCCACCACCTCTGTCTGGGTCTCTGTAACACAGACGGGCCCTTGTGGATGGCTCAGGAACAGGGATGGGTCTGGAAGCTTGCTGGCTGGCTGCGTGTAACCATTCCCACTCCTTGGCCTGCTTCACCTGGTTGGCCAAGTCTTCCCCAGTAGCATGGGGATGGGATAATTGTCATAGACTGCAAAGTCCACATTCCTGACCAGCCTTTGTACTGGACAGGCAGTTCAGCTGTAGGCAAGTCTTACAGATTTTTGACATGAGGGGTAAATTGTCACGTGGGCCTCTGGTTGATGAACTTGGGGTCCACTAAGGATTGGTGGATAGCTGACACTTGTGCCCCGGTCTCTCCATGCGATAACCTTCTTTCCGCCCCTCTCAAAGTTGCCCTTCACTCCAAGGTATTGAGAGGCATCTGGGCCTGGAGATCTTTGGTGTGATGTGGTATAATGAACTGCACTCGGTTGGGGTTCTTGGGGCAGTTTGGCCTTTATATGTCCCAGTTCATTACATTTAAAGCATCGCCCAGCTGACTGGTCACTGGGCCGAGGTGGGTTGCTGGAGAGACTGGTGAGGTGGGACAATAGGGAGTCTGGGGTTTCCTTGGGTTGTAGGTGGGTCTTGGGTTGCCCTTTGGGATAGGGTTTTATTGTCTGTGTGCCCCTGTGATATTCGCTCCCTTGCTAGTAGCCTTTTTTTTTCTGCCACTTCCACCCATCTGGCTCCAATCTCCCCCACCTCAGTTACAGTTTGGGCTTCCATCTAGGATGTACCTTTCTATTTCCTCAGGAACACCCTCTAAGAACTGCTCCAGTTGTATTAGTAGGTGCAGCTCATCCAGAGATTAAACACATTGTTCCTGATATCCAGTCATCATAATTCTTTCCATCTGGTAGGCATGTCGGGTGAATGACACATCTGGTTTCCACCTTATCGGGCTCTGAACGCCGACAGGCATGCTCAGGGGTTAGTCCCATTCATGATTCTGGCCTTGGTTTGAAAAAGTTTATAGTTGTTCATGTGTTCCTTAGCATTTCAGCTCGCCACCTCTGCTAAGGGTCACTGAGCTGTGGCCTCAGCTCTATCATGTACTGGTCTTCAGAGATGTTGTACCCATGGCAAGTCCTTTCAAAAATTTTCTAAGAAGGCCTCAGTGTCATCACCTGCTTGTAGGTGGGAATTTCCTGGGATGGGAACAGTACCTGGAGAAGGTTTGTTAGGGTTGGCTGGAACATCTGGCTTAGTCTTGCTAATTCCATGGCCTGCTTGGTGCCTCTCTTTGGGTTCCTGCCCTTTTGGTTGCCTCTCTATCTCCTCTTCTGTGGGCAGCCCTCTTTGGCTTTCTTTTTTTTTTCTCCACCTTTTTCTTTCTATCTCTTTTTGTTTCTTTCTCGAGTCAGCTTCTTTGGCTTGTCTTCTGCTCCAGTCATTGCCTTCCTTGGAACTCATTGTTCCTGCTTTCTTGTTGACTGCAACCTTCTGCAGCTTACTGCCCTGGAATGCTGCAGTCTAGGGCTGCTTGGTTCAGAGACTTCTGGCTAACTATCTATGCCCGAAGATTAGAAAGAAAAAAAAAAAACAATTCATTTTGCAAATGTTTGCCCTTTGCTGGTTGTCCGCTGCTCACAGCTTTGAGCGCTCCTTTTTAACAAAAGACTTTGTTAAAGAACTTAACACCTATGCCTCCAGGTTTACTTCCTCAGCCAGAAAGAGAGAAGAAGAAAAATTCCCTGGCTGTGGTTTTAAAACCTACTTCCCTCAGCCTGCTTTAAGCAGCTAGCAGGAGGAAAAAAAATCCTACTGGCTTTGCGTTTTGAAACCAATCCTTCAGGCTGACATCCAAGCAGTTAGATCTCAGAGAAAAAAAAATCACTGGCTTTTGCAGGTTCCTAGAAATCCGCCACTACTGCTCACCATGTCAAGGTCTTATTCCCCACTTTGAACTTTAGCAGTCCAGAAAAGTGGGGACCTGCATGTACCCCTCTAAACTTAATTCTATAGAGCTGCCACCACCCAAAAATATAGTGTTTTGGGGCACTTTCTGGCCCCCAAACCCTTCCCTGGGGACCCCAAGACCCAAAATCCCTTGGGTCTCACAACAAAGGGAAATAAACCATTCCCCTCTCCTTTCTTCCTCCCAGATTCCCCCCTCCCTGGGTAACACTGGGAGATCCCTGTGATTCAATTCCTTGAATCTTAAAACAGAGAGGAAATTCACCTTCCCCCTCCTTCTCTCCCCCTCCCAGACTCTCCCTGAGAGAGAGACAGTAATCTTAACATAGAGAGAAATCAGGCTTTTCCTCCCCCTTTTTCTCCTTCCTCCCACAAATTCCCTGGTGAGTGCAGACTCCCTCCCCTTGGGTCTTACACAAGATAACCAAAAAATCAATCAGGTTCTTAAAAAGTAAAGCTTTTAATAAAAGAAAGAAAAAAGTAAAAGTTGTCTCTGTAAAATCAAGATGGAAAATGTTACAGGGTCTTTCAGCTTATAGACACCAGGGAGAATCCTTCCCCTAGCACAAATAAAAGTTGCAACAGAGATACAATTCTTCCAGCAAAATACACATTTGAAAATAAAGAAAACAAACAAAAAAAGACTAAACCGCCTTTCTAACTGGTACTTACTAAATTGAACAAAAGATTGGAGAGTCTGTATACCTGTCTGGTCCCTCTTAGATCCCTAAGAGAAAAGAGAACAAAAAAAACAGCACAAAACAAAGACTTCCCTCTACTGAGATTTGAAAGTATCTTGTCTCCTGATTGGTCTTCTGATCAGGTGTTAGCCAGGTTTATTGGACTTGTTAACCTTTACTATCTGTTTATGACAGCACCCAACTTGATTGGCATGATAGGCCCACAATGAAAGGGAAACCTGAGCCAGCAGTTCCTGTTGCAACGAGGAAGGGCTAGAGTTGGTTTCCTTCTTTGAAACAGGTTTCTGTAAAACTGCCAGGACCTCCATTGTGGGCAGGATTGGGCACGTCCAAATAAACACCCTCAAGTGTGCAGTATATCGTACTGTTTAATTTACACAGCAAATCCTTCCCAAAGAGGTTAACTGGAGAGCAAGGGCTGAGAAGGAATGCATGATAGTCAGAAAGAGGACCGACAGAAATGGATAGGGGTGGAGAGACGGGGTGGGGAATAGGAGTATTGCCCACTCCTACTGCATTTACAATTTCAGAAGCTATTGGGAGAGAAAAAAATTTGCTGGCTTGGAGTGTGGACCATGAAGCACCAGTATCTATGAAACAGAGGGAGGGGTGCCATTGATTACACGAGAGACATTAGGACCATTCTGATCTAAAAAAAATAAGTGGGGCAATGATGTTACCAGTCTCCTGGCTCTCCTAGTCGTCCTGTGACTGCAAGGGAGCCATAATTTGGCAGTTAGGGAATTCCACCTTTGCCGACGCTGGGTATGTAGATTGGCCAGGGTGATATGGGCATTCATATTTCCAATGGCCCTCCTTTTTGCAGTAGTGACATGCACCATCCCGCCGCCCTTGGGGCAGTTGGTGACAGGGAACTTGATTTGGCCTTTCCCCTTTACTTCTCTTAGGGTGGCCACCACGGAATCCCTGCATTTTTGAATCTACAGAGCCATTAACTTAGTTTCAGTATCATCCTTTTTCTTTTCTAACTGAAGATGGTAGTGTTGTGCAGCCACTAAGATTCCATCCAGATCCTTTCCTTCCCAATCTACTATCCCAACTTTTAATTGTTCACCCAACTTTGGGATAAGACCTTGCACAAAAGCAGCTACCACCACTTGCTTGGCAGCATCTTCTGCATTGTTTATGCTGAAATGTCTTTCAAAAACTTGTTTGAGAGGCTACATAAAATCAGCAGAGTTTCCCCCCTTGTTTTGTTTGCAAGCATTAATTTTAGTCCAGTCCATTCTTTTTGGGCATATGGTAAGGACTTCTTTTAACAAATTTGTTTCTATGCATAACTAAATTATCATGACTGAGATCTTGGTCAGTATTGAGCCAACTGGCCTTTTTATAAAGGCGGTCCAGCATTTCCATGGGCAACATTGCTCTTAAGAGTTGATCCATGTCTGCCAAGGAGGGGTCATAGCAATGAATGACCATACTCAGTTGTTCCTGAAATTTAATTGGATCTTCCCTTATTTTTGGAAATTTATCAGTTAGGTTATATAAATCCCCAGGAGTCCATGGTGAATGCACAGTCACCATGATCCCTTGTCCTTGATCATTCACTCCTCTTGGGAGTTGACGTAGGGGGTTTATAGCTATCATCTCCTCAGGGGATGTTTTCTGGAACCCTCTAAGGACCTTCCATACATCTAATATGGGTTGCTGGGAGTGAATTCATAACCTCAGGGGATTTCACAAGTTTTTTTACAATTTTGAATTGAGTGGACAAGCATTGGATTGGTTCTTCTCCTAGGACTGGGGGATTTCCTCTAAGATCAGTTACTAACTGATCAGCCTGTCTAGACAATTCGACAATTTGAGCTTCCTAAGAAGCCGAAGATGACTGGGCAGAAGTTGAGGGCCTCGACGAGAGTGAGGTTAATACTTGTGACTGGAAGTCCTGGGAGGTGGAATCCTGGGAGGTGGAATCATCTATGTATACCAGGGGTGGCATGTATTTGAATAATGGGCCCCCTCCCAGCCTCTGCATTCTGCATTCCACAAATAAATCAATAAGCTCCTCAGACGGAGCTGAGGGGGTAGTTCTAAAGGGCTGAACCTCTTGTTGGGGCCTTGATGGACAAAGGGGTGTTATCATTTGCAGGTCAGTGGAGTTTTGGGCAAGGGTCAATTTTTCCTTCATTTCTTTCAGTTGGAGTTTAAGTTTCTCTTGGGAGTCCCTAAGACTCCTCATATGAGATTCATGACGCCATTTTTTGGTTTCCTCATACCAATTAAAATAAGCATTGAACTGGTCCTGCGGTACGACATTGGCAAGAAGCGCACATCTGAGGTGATCAATCTTGTTGAGGTTGAAACTACCATCTAAAGGAAACTGTAATTTAGGATCATGTCTTGTATTCCAATTCCATTTTTTTCCAAAACTTACAAGTGAGAGGACCACAATTCAAATACATGTAAGCTGCAGGTTTGCCCTTTGGCGGGATGGGGATTCTTTTTGACTCACCGCCCCCCATATTTTTTAATGGACAATTTATGCACAAACTGACGAATAAATAAACATAAACCAGGTGTGCCCTGTCACAGCCTTTGAATTTCCTGGGGAGGCGGCACTCTCTTTGAGCCTGCTGTCCCAGGACCCAATACTTTCACACAGGTCGTTCACACAGGAAAGGCTTGCTTAGGTACATCTACAACTGTCTACACCCCATTCAGCAAAGAGCATCAGCTAGTCTCAAAGAGAATGAGGCCGCTTACTCTGTTGCTTTGATGGGGCGTTTAGACCCGTCAGTGGCTTTTTAGACCTCTGTTTACTGGCAGAGGAGGAGAACCTGAGGGAAACAGAGTGAGGAAACCAGACTGTTCACAGATGGTAAAGGTTGGGGTCACACACACCTAGACCCAGACAGGCCCCTCGCCGATCATGCTATGTCGAGGGTCCTTATCCTGGTCAGGGTCTTTTACCGACCCTCTAAGGTGCGGTCATGGGGCTTGTGTTTGAGGCACTTCTGGTCATGAGCCCCAGGGGCTTTGCAGAAGGTTTGGGGCGTCTTCCTGTGGCCCTCACTCACACCAGTCTACCTACTTTCACTTTCACGCTGGCACATAAAAACAGTACAGAGGCCTATTTAGTCATACGCAATGGCTCTTCCCAGGGAACAGAACAGAACAGAAGGGCATCAGGCTTATCTGGTAGTAAAAAGGTTCAGATCCAGTGTACAGCTCACCCAAACCTAGAGCCTATGGGCAGTCCTCCACCGGAACCCTATGTAGAGATTTTAAAAGGATCTCTTACCTTTCAGATGGGCCCGGGTATGACGGGGAATGGTCCACGGTCCTCCAGTCTGGGGAAGTCTTCTGTGGATCCCAGACGAGCCCCCAGATTGTTGTGGAAAATCAACCACATGTTAAGTTTGGATCAGATCAGCCTGAGGCTCCTTTATTGTTACAAGCGCAGGGAGGTAACAGTTCTTAGTAGCTGCCCCCCTATACAAAGAACACACAAGCCTTTTAAGCTTAAAACCACAGACAAATTACACATATATTTCATGTTGATTACCTTATTTGGAATACAATTGCAAAATTTCAGAAAGGTCAAAAGCAAAAAAGACACAATAATCTCCCTTATTTGGCTTTTCCTGTTATTTTATTCCCTGTCTAGCTTTTCTGCGGTTTGACTTTTCTAATGCTTCCATTGTGGCTATAGAAAAACAAACTTGGCTATGGCAAATTGTGTTTGGGGACTTTCCACTTCGCCTCCTCATGCCCCTTGTACACAGAAGGCCATTGTTCTGTTTTGGGGAGTTTCCATCCCACTTTTCCCTTCTCATGCCCCTTACACACAGAAGCAAGCTCAGCTAATATTTCAGGCCTACTAACTTGACCAAAGCATTAGCTTGACCAAAGCCTGAGTCCTGAGGCCCTTTGTAAATTTTCCTTCACACCTCCTTTCTCCTCCCTCACCTGTCCTTTATCAGCTTTTCTAGTTTCGGAGAAAGCAGCAATATTGATGTTAAACTGATTCAATTCACGAAAAATAATGGCTGTACATCATTTTTTTCAGTTGCTGGCTGAGTTGTCCATCAGGGTAAGTAAGTTCCAAGTTCCAAAGTTGAAAAGTGTCTTACATTTTTGACCACTGAGGTGGTGATCCTGCTGGATGCAGCTATTCAGTCACAAGAAACAGAGACAAGTCTATTTTTAGGGTATCTTTTCTAACCCCCTCACCATGTGAGGTGAGCACAGTGGCTCCTTAAAAAGACTGCTCAGTCGTGGGTGCAGCTGCTGAGATGCTCGACCTCCCTCAATTCTTGAGCAAGATGACTGTATCACACACCCACCGCCTGTGTGTGAGTGTCGGTCTGTGACTAGGAACTTCCAGATTTCACTGTCCTGTTCCCATCACCGCTCGCCAATTGCCACCAGACCTTTGACTTGTGCAAATATATTTTTCCGAAAACTGGAAGATGCCTGTGCGGGACTTCTTTTAAAGTGAGGAGACGGGTGCACAACAGTCACCACACTACCCTTGACAGATAAAGGACTTGAAACCAATGGCATCGACACCATGATGATTGGAAATCCTCTGTCTGCTGCAGCCTTCATCCACCTTCACAGCCATTGTAACATTACACAACAGTTTCACCTCCATCGTGCAGTTATCCTCCATCTGTTCTGCTGTTAGGGACTTCTTGGATCACATTTAGTCTGGAACCTCGCTCTTGACCACTGTGCCATGGGTGACCCTAAGGGAGTACATGACTTCAGGCAGCATCGCTCTTGGGGTCACTGAGACACACAAGCCTCTCCACCACTACAAGGTGATGATCCATGGAGAGGTATTAATAAATAGAGGTGATATAGTATATTACTGTGTAAGGCGCTTTCATGGGTAAAAGGTCCTGCAAACCTGAAGGAGTTGTATACATCCAGAGCCCTACGTATTGGGAAAGGGTGTGGGTACTTAAATTGACCAGGTTAGTTACACCTTGAGCCCTACGAATTGGGTACTGGTGGCCCTGAACCCTACGGACTGGTAAGGATAGGTGCTTTTCACCTGGAGCCCTATTAATTGGGAAAAGGTGGGGGGTGCCTAAACTAACCAGGTTATGCTTGGAGCCCTACAGACTGGGAAAAGGTGAGGTGCCCTAATGTGTGCAGGCGACAGCCCTACAAATAATCACTTTGAGGAGGAATGTGGGGTGAGGATACAACTACACCTTATCTTTAAAGGAAACTGTGTATGGAGGTTCTGAAGCGAGGGCACAGATCTCTGAAACCCTCCTAGAGGAAGTGATGAGTATTAAGAAGGTCATTTTCCAGAAGAGGTATAGAAGGGAACATGGTGCTAGGGGCTCAAATGGTGGGCCCATAAGCTTTGATCAGACCTGATTGGGATCCTAAGGAAGGACGGGCTCTCACACTTGGGGGTATACCTTCTCTAGGCCCTTAAGGAAACAGATAGACATCTAATGTGAGAACATGGACTAGCTTGAGGGTGAAAATTGTCTCTCAACACAGGGAGGAAGAGAGAGCCCCTCCCTCTTTGTTGATATAGAACTTCCACTATGTCCATTGTGTTGTCTGTGAGAACCAAGATATTCTTGCTTGCAAGGTGAGGTAGGAATGTCCAACATACCAGGCAGACTTCTCTGAGCTCTCTGACATTGATGTGGAGCTCTTTCTTAGACCAAATGCCTTGGGATCTGAGGGGCCTCAGGTAAGCTTCCCAACCTCGTGCTGATGCATCAGAGACCGGGGAAATTGACAGTTGATGGCTGAGAAAATAGGATGCCTGTGCAAATCATTAATGGAGCTAACACCAGTTAGGGAAGTGAGAAGCAGGAAAGAAATCATGAGGACTGAGTCCAGATGGTGATGGATTGGAAAGTATACTGAGGCCAGTATTTCTGGAGAGACCTGAGGCACAGTCTTGCACTCTGGACCATATAAGGACATGAGACCTGTAGCCCAGCAGCTTCAGGCAAGATTGGGCTATGGTAACCAGTTGCTCTTTGAGGTGTGCTATGAGGGTCATGATTGCCTAGAAATAACCTTCCAGAAGGAAGGCCCGGGCCTTTGCAGAGTCAAGCACCACTCCAAAAAATCTATCATCTGTACCGGGATGAGGATGGACTTTTGAACGTTTATTAGCAAGCCTAAGGGTTGGAAAAGACAACTAAATAACAAGGATGTTGTACTTCACCTGAGCTCTGGACCAACCTTTGACCAGTCATCCAGATATGTATAAAGTTGCACCCCCTTGCCTTCTCAGGAAGGCCACCACTACCATCAGGCACTTTGTAAAAATGTCCAGGCGAAACAGGAGGACTGCAAACTGGTAGAGTGTATGGCCTTCAACGAATCTGGGGAACCTCCTGTATCCACAGAAGATAGCGATATGAAAGTAAGCAACTCTTAAATCGAAGATGGTGTACCAATCCAGGGAGGGAATGATGGAAGCCAAATGAAACCATGTGGAACTTTAGCATATTGAGCTATCAGTTGATCTGGCATGAGTCTAGAATAGGTCTGAGATCACTCTTGTCTATTGGGTTTAGGAAATAACAGGAGCAGAACCTCTGGCCCCTTAGGTTCTGTGGAACCTCCTTCCACAGTAACCACTCTTAGAAGGGACTGAATTTTCTGGGCTAGGAGTTGCTTGTGAGAAGGCTTCCAGAAGAGAGGAAGGTAGGGAGGGAGTGTGGAGAGTGGGGTAGAACTGAACTGGATGGTATATCCCACTTTGACTGTGCTCAGCACCCAACAGTCTGTAGTAATATAAGACCAGGCCTGAAGCAAGTGGGACAGGTAGCCCACAAACTGGGGGGACCAGGATCCCAGAACTCTGAAACTGGTAAAATGTCCTTGAGCATGCCAGAAAAAGCCAGCTTAGAGCCACCTCAATGTCTGGGAGAGGTGAGCATTGATGCTGAGAATCTGCTTCTAAAGCCCCTTCGTCTTTTCCTCTGTGGGTCCTGCCCAGCCAACATAGGGAAGTACCAGGAGGACTGCTGAGGCTTACAGTGCTTCCTTGAAGTCACCAGGGTATACAAACCCAGGGACTTTAGGGTTTTCCTGGGGTCTTTCAGACTGTGGAGATTTGCATCATTCTGAACTGAGAAGAGTAAAGCCCCTCAAAGGGCAAGTTCTGCAGGGTTTGTTGTACCTTCTGTGGGAGGCCAGAGAATTAGATCCTTAAGCCCTGATGCATGGCCACAGTGGAGGACATGGACCTAGAAGCCAAATCAGCTGCATCCAGGGCTGCTTACAAGGAGGCCTTTCCTGTAGATATCCCCTCTTCTACAAGTAAGGAGAATTCCAGTCTGGCCTCTTGCCAGATAGAACCCTTAAAAGTTGACATGGAGTCCCATGTCTTGAAGTCATACCTGCTGCTGTTAACTTACATAAACTTTGTTAAAGAAAGTTTCATGCTCCAGTTTGATCAAATCCATTAGCTGATAGATATTTGGATGTAGGATTACACATGCAAATCAATATGGTTCATCAAATCTTGCAAGCTCAGCTGCACTGAACTAAGGACTATTATAATGATTTGTTCTGGAATCCCCCATATAAATGATAGGTACTTGCTTGCTGTTTTAATTCTTTTGATAAGACGAGAAACCCTAGGTCTCCCCAAGAACGCCGCTGGTGGACAGTTAGTTTAATAATCCGTAATGGTTGCATAGTATTTACCTGAAGCATAAATAAATCTATACCTAATTTTTCACATGAAGATTCTTCCTTCAAATCTATAAAATCTTTTTATTATTAAATCTGTAGTGTGAAGAGAAACCAGTTAACTGCCAGATCTTCAATAACTGTATATATTTTTGACCGATGATGCTACTTGACTTATTCACCATTTGCATTTTTCTATTACTAAATGACTCTCATTCCCATGTATTGATAAACTTTTTCATCCATGCAGGAATTACTATTCTTTCATTAGAACTCAATCTCTCATTGTTCTGCATTGCTTACTATGGATGAATGCTTTTCCGTCTTTGGAGACCCAATTGTTAGCAGGGTCTCTGATAGTCTCTTCGGCAACTTCTTGTTGCACAGCTGCAGAAATGGCACACATACATCAATCTGATTAGACAGACTTCAGTTTATGAAGTGGGGGGAAAAAAGCTGTGGGATATGTATTTTGGTCTCATGCTTGGGACCATGACTCCATTGTATAACTGATTTCCTTCTGAATATTTTCCAGATAGTATTTCTGCATTGTTAATATTATTTGCTTATGAGAAAGTGCAATCCCCCAGACTACTTTGAGATGGCAATGAGAACAGTTTGAGGTTCGTTGTAGGGGGGTGATCTGATGGGCAATAATATAGTTGTGGAAAACATGTATCCATCAGTAATTCCAAAGGTGTCTGGGTTTGGATAGATGCATATTTGCATTCCAAAGGTTATCATTTCACTGCATGGATACACACTAGGTTTATTATCTGTCACTAAATTTTTTAAAGTGTATATAAAAATTAATTGTAAAAACCCAAGTTTAGAGAAGCTTCCTGTGCTGATCTGATCCTATAGGGACCCTGCAGGCCTCTCCTACATACAACAACCCCCTTCTCTTTCCCAGCATACTCTGGATCCCTCCCAGTCTACCGTTTTGTTAAGGAATGATTTTCTGTGCCCTGCAGTGTGACTGGCGACTGATTTTTCCTTCCCTCTCCTGGTGTCTTCAGGAGGAAGAGGGTAGTCAGTTCACTCCTACAGAATTTTTGTGGATTACCTCATCCTCTCTGAGGTTCCCCCATGTTCAATCACTCCTGCGGTGTCTTCTTCTTTGGCCACCACTGGAGTATCTCACCTGTTGTATTATACTAACTTGATGTGTGAGTATGTGATGACTGGCACATGGAAAAGATAAGGGATATGCTCCTTTTAGCAGCTAAAGTTGTTTTGCCTTTTCAAGGTTCTCAAGCTGAAGTATCAGGTTTCTGTACCAGCTCCCCTTGTGTACACATTATACAGTAATCAAGTCTGTCTGCAGCACATATTTACCTCTGTTTCTCCCAAGTTTTCCCCAGGAAAGTCATCTGTAGTGGCCAAATGATATAAATGAAGTTACTTTTGTTTTACTGAGTCTCAGATGTTGAAGCACTCGGGACTGTTTGCAAGTGTGAGGGAAGAATTAGTGCGAAACAGGGAGAGTGTTGTGGAAGAGAAAAAAGATTCATCAAAAAGTGGGAGGATCTACCAAGACAAGGGGAAACAAGATGAAGAGTGAAAAAAAAACCAAAACATAAGAACAAGAGAAATAAAAAATAATAGAACTGGAGGGGAAGGGCAGAAAAATAGTGAGATTAGGTAAATCCAGAAGAAGGTACCCTCAGACAAAGCCAAGATGACAATAAAATTAATGAAAATAATATTGTTAGAACATTGTCCATTAGATAAAAAAACATTATGTGATGTTTTTCCTCTCCAGCTTCATACTTACAGTAATATATCCTAACTGCTAAAATGCAGCTGCAGAGGCAGACCTTGGTAGTACTGATTTAATTCAGCAATAAAATACAACAGAGCATGCAGTGATACTGATTAAAGTATACCTCCGATGCATACAAGCCTGAGGTGAGTATTTCTAGAGCACCCAAGAAGTGTATTAATCAGTAATCCACACAGTATTCTGTCTCCTAATTGCAATTATAAAATGGACATTTTAACCAAAGAATAAATATATACAGTTTCTCTCTATTTGTGTACATAAGGCCAATAATGATGAATGAGGCATCTTCTAAATGTAAATCAGAAACAATAAAGAAACATGCATGCATTTATCATCTTATATAACTCAGTGATTGACAGCTAAGTTGGGCAGCATATTTCCTGTTATTTATTCAAAGGTTAACCATGTCTTACCAAAGTTTCACACTAAATTACATCCACCCCCTCTAGAGACCAGCATGGAAGGCAGACCATTACAAAACACTTTGGACATCGTCAACAGGCACAAAAGAAATATCAAATCTATTCCTGCATACTTGTCACTAGGGCTTTTTATTTCTGTGTGCTGTATAAATCTACCATGCACTATCCATTTGTAAACTGGGACATTCTTTTGAAGTGCAAGACTGAACATAGGAACTGGCATACTGGACTTTAAAGCTGTGGTCCATCTAGTTCAGCATCCTTTCCACTTTAGTGGCCAATGCCAACTGGTAATGGATACGAATTAAATTCAAAGCTTTTTTAAAACCATCCAATTTTACGGTTTCAGTAAGTCTGCTGATCCCTAATCTGTTTCTGGTACATATTCTTAAGAGGTTTCTGGCCTTTCAGATCCTAGACGATAAGTTAACAGGTGCCTTTCAATCTTTTAAGGAAACAAAGGAAGGTTCTCTAACAATGGAGGTTGTGGAATTTCCCTCATTGGAGGTTTTTAAGAACAGGTTAGAGAAACACCTGTCCATGATAGTTTAGGTTTAGTCCTCCTGCCTCAGACAGGGGCATGGACTAGATGGCCTCTTGAGGCCCCTTCCAGCCTACATTTCTATGATTCTATCATACTGTTTTGAAAACAAAGTAGAAGAGCTTTATTCCAATTCCAACATCCTGATCCAAGGTAGGGGCTTTACCATACACAAACTTCTCATTATACACAGCCTGAAATCCTTATAATAATCCAGCAACAAATAACTCTGCATGCTCATGTGGATTATTACCAGGGAATTCCTATTTCTGTATCTGCCTAAATAATGAAACGTAGCTTCCATGTCACTGCCAATGAATGCTCTTCTGTGGTGGTTGTTTTAAGTTGTTTTATCTTGCATTATAACACATGCATGTGTACAGACAACAAGGGGAAGGGACTAGCTTTGTTATTCTTATAAATCACAGACCTCTACCCACTTGGTCTCAAGATGTGTGTGTGTGTGTGTGTGTGTGTGTGTGTGTGTGTGTGTGTGTGTGTGTGTGTGTGTGTGTGTGTGTGTATATATATAAATATATATATAAAATATTTAACAGCCCGATATCCACACTCCCTGGGCTAGTGACTACTAAAGGATGACAATTCCTCACCTATGGACAAAACCAACTTACTGTAATGTGTTTGTGTTACATGGTTTTTAACTGAATGACAAATCCATATTTTAAAAATCCACTTTATGCATTATGACATGGCTAGAGATGTCTTTGTTCTCTATAGCAAAAAAAAAAAAGATTAAGACATTTCTTGTAACTTGTAGATGGTGTTTTATATGAATCTAGTTGAGTTACAAGTGTAACATGCTTTCATATCCACTTTATGCATTATGACATGGCTAGAGATGTCTTTGTTCTCTATAGCAAAAAAAAAAAAGATTAATACATTTCTTGTAACTTGTAGATGGTGTTTTATATGAATCTAGTTGAGTTACAAGTGTAACATGCTTTCATATGCTATCTTCTACTTACCCTATAGTTTGCTCACAATGTTAATGTCTCATATTGGTGCCCATCATTTCTTTACTGCTTTCTGTCTGCCTTTCTCACTAGTATGAAAATGTACAGGAGCATGTTACAAGTTTAATTTTTTGTTCAACTGGCTTCTCTTCACTCCCTCCCACCTTGCACATTTCTGGGGGTCGAGGTTAGTTTTGTGGATTTGGAAAAAGTCAGAACAAACTTATGAGTCGTGCATTTTGTTCTGAAAGTGGTAAGATTCTGGGTCATTCTGATGTGTTTTGGGAGACTGCAGAGAAAGCTCCACCCCCCACATGTATTAGTCTCACCCTGTAGTTGACTGTTCCAGTGGAATGAAACTGTTGTGGATGCTCATGGTTGTTGTTCATCAGGCAACCTTAGCCTGTCCTAGGAATGGTTTTGAATAGCAGGAACCCTTGCATTGGATATTATATTCCAGGAGAAATGAGTGCAGATAGTTCATTACTGTGGTGAGCTGCTCTCAGAGGCTTGTTTGGCTTAGCAAGCAAGCTGTCTATCTTAATCTAACTGGAGTTTTATATAGTCAATGTCTTTCAGTCCTAGGTATAATTAAGAACTGGCCTAGAGGACATGAATGTGTAGATAGATTGTTATAATTAATGTGCAGCTTAAGGGACAGTTTTTCTACAGTACTGTTCTTAAAGAAAAAGTTGCTATACAAGTGGCATTACTGGCTCTGATCCTGAGGCATATTCTTGATCTGGCAAACTGCCAGTGGTGGGCCAGATAGATTTGTGATAGATTTGACCCATTGGATTGGCACTCCCTCTGGAGACCTCCATGAGGGCCAGGGGAACCTGCAGTGTGAGTTAATTGGGAATAACTAAAGTAAAGTGAGTATCTATCTGAGGTCTGAATCAGATGCCTGGAGGCTCAATCAGTTGAACAGCTGCAGAACAACTCAGCAGCAGGCAAAAAATAAGTGTTAGGATGGTAGAGATGAGAGAGCAGGTCTCCCTGCTGTTCACCCTACTCCTGGCGTGGTCCTGCTTCCTTTTATGATCCACAACCCTGCACAGGCCCCACTTCTCAAGCTCAGTTCCAGTCCTTCCACCCTAACTTCCTCTTCACGCAGCACAGCTCCAACCACTATCATCATCTTCTCACCTGACTCACTTCCAGCTCCCTCATCTCCCTCTCTCTCTCCGCAGGCACAGCTCTGATTCCCACACCCCCACCCTAAAAAAGTCTTGCCCCCCTCTCTTCACTCTTCTTCTGCACAACTCCAATTCTCTACACCAATCAACCTCCTTCTTCTCTTAGGCACGGCTCCATTTCCATAGAATCATAGAACTGAAAGGGACCTCAAGAAGTCATCTAGTTCAATCTCCTGCACTCAAGGCAGGACTAAATATTATCTAGACTATCCCTGGCGGGTTTTTGTCCAACCTGCTCCTAAAAATCCCTAATTATGGAGATTCCACAACCTCCCTAGGCAATTTATTCCAGTGTTTAACCGCTCTGAAATTAGGAAGATTTTCCTAATGTCCAACCTAAACCGCCCTTGCTGCAATTTAAGCCCATTGCTTCTTGTCCTATCCTCAGAGGTTAAGAAGAACAATTTTTTTCTCCCTCCTCCTTGTAACAATCTTTTATGTACTTGAAAACTGTTATCTTATCCCCTTTCAGTCTTCTGTTCTCCAGACTAAACAAACCCAGTTATTTCAACTTTCCCTCATAGATCATGTTTTCTAAACCTTTAGTCATCTTTGTTGCTCTTCTCTGGACTTTCTCCAGTTTGTCTGTATCTTTCCTGAAATGTGGAGCCCAGAACTGGACACACTACTCCAGTTGAGGCCTAATTAGTGCACAATAGAGCAGAAAAAATTACTTCTCATGTCTTGCTTACAATACTCCGGCTAATACATTCCAGAATGATGTTTGCTTTTTTTTTTTTTTTGCCACAGTGTTACACTGACACATATTTAGCTTGTGATCCACTATGATCCCCGGATCCCTTTCCGCAATACTCCTTCCTAGGCAGTCATTTCCCATTTTGTGTGTGTGTAACTGATTGTTCCTTCTTAAGTGGAGTACTTTGCATTTGTCCTTATTGAATTTATCCTATGTACTTCAGACCATTTCTCCAGTTTGTCCAGATTATTTTGAATTTTAATCATATCTTCCAAAGCACTTGCAACCGCACCTAGCTTGGTATCATCTGCAAACTTTATAAGTGTACTCTCTATGCCATTATCTAAATCATTGATGAAGATATTGAACGGAACCGGACAAAGAAACAATCCCTGTAGGACCCACTCATTAGGTCCTTCCAGCATGACTGTGAACCACTGATAACTACTCTCTGGGAACGATTTTCCAACCAGTTATGCACCCACCTTATAGTAGCTCCATCTAAGTTGTATTTCCCTAGTTTGTTTATGAGAAGGTCATGCGAGAAAGTATCTAAAGCCTTATTAAAGTCAAGATATACCACATCTACCACTTCCCCCCATCCACAAGGCTTGTTACCCTGTCAAAGAACGCTATCCATGCTGACTGTTAGTCATCAGCTTATTATCTTCTAGGTGTTTGCAAATTGATTACTTAATTATTTGCTCCATTATCTTTCCAGGTACAGCAGTTAAGCTGACTGGTCTGTAATTCCCCGTGTTATTCTTATTTCCCTTTTTATATATGGACACTAGATTTGCCCTTTTCCAGTCTTCTGGAATGTCTCTCATCTTCCATGACTTTTCAAAGATAATTGCTAATGGCTCAGTTATCTCCTCAGTCAGCTCCTTGAGTATTCTAGGATGCATTTCATCAGGCCTTGGTGATTTGAAAATATCCAACTCGTCTAAGTAATTTTTGACTTGTTCTTTCCCTATTTTAGACTCTGATCCTATTGCATTTTCACTGGATTCACTGTGCTAGACATCCAATCACCACTAACCATCTTGGTGCAAATCAAAGCAAAGAAATCTTTAAGCACCTCTGCCATTTCCACATTTTCTATTATTTTCTTTCCCCCCCTCATTGAATAAGGGCCCTACTCTGTCCTTGGTCTTCCTCTTGCTTCTAATATATTTGCAGAATGTTTTCTTTTTTTTCCTTTTATGTCTCTACCTAGTTTTATCTTATTGTGTGCCTTGGCTTTTCTAATTTTTCCCTACATACTTGTGTTATTTGTTTATTTTCATCCTTTGTAACTTGACCGAGTTTCCATTTTTTGTAGGACTTTTTTGAGTTTTAGATCATTGAAGATCTCCTGGTTAAGCCAGGGTGGTCTCTTGCCATACTTTCTATCTTTCCTACACAGTGGGATAGTTTGCTCATGTGCCCTTAATAATGTCTCTTTGAAAAACTGTCAATTGTCTTCAATTGTTTTTCCCCTTAGACTTGCTTCTAATGGGATTTTACCTACCAACTCAATGAGTTTGCTAAATTCTGCCTTCTTGAAATCCATTGTCTTTATTGTGCTGTTCTCCCTCCTACTATTTCTTATAATAATGAACTATACCACTTCATGATTACTTTCACCCAAGTTACCTTCCACTTTCAAATTCTCAACCTATTTGTCAAAATCAGATCTAGAACAGCCTCCCCCCAGTAGCTTTCTCTACCTTCTGAAATAATAATAATAAAAAAGTTTCCAATACATTCCAAGAACTTGTTGGATAATCTGTGTCCTTCTGTGTTATTTTCCCAACGGATGTCTGAGTAGTTGAAGTCCTCCATCAACGTCAAGTCCTGTGTTTTAGATGATTTTGTCAGTTAAAAAAAGCCTCATCCACCTCTTCTTCCTTGTTTGGTGGGATGTAGTAGACCCCTACCATGACATGACCCTTTTTTTTTACCCCTTTTATCCTTACCCAGAGACTTTCAACAAGTCTGTCGCTTATTTCAATCTCAACCTCAGTCCAAGTGTATACATTTTTAATATATAAGGCAACACTTTCTCCTTTTTTCCCTGTCTGTCCTTCTTGAGAAAGCTGTATCCTTCTATATCAATATTCCAGTCATGCATATTATCCCATCAAGTCTCTGTGATGCCAACTATGTCATAGCTGTGTTTATTTACTAGCATTTTGAGTTCTTCCTGTTTATTCCCCATACTTCTCACATTAATATACAGACATCTGTGATAATGATTTGATTCCCTCCTCCCCCAGATCTGTCTTATCTCTGCCTTATTTCTGCCATGACAGCCCATGCTCCCCCCAGATTCTGACCTTTCTCCCAGGTCTCCATGGTTTTTGACCTACCTATGGGTTTTGGTCCCCTGCCCCCGTCAAATCTAGCTTAAGACCCTCCTCACTAGGTTAGTAAATCTGTATCTAAATATGCTTTTCCCCTTCCTTGGTATGTGGACCCCATCTCTGTTTAGCAGTCCTTCTTCCTGGAATATCATCCTGTGTTCAGTGAAGCCGAAGCCCTCCTCATGACACCATCCCCGCAACCAGGCATTCACCTCCAAGATGCATTTGTCTCTGCAGGGACCCCTACCCTTGACTGGAAGGACTGAAGAAAACATCACCTGTGCTCCCAACTCCCTCATCCTTACTCCAAGAGCCCTGTAGTCGCTTCTAATCTGCTGAGTGTCATACCTCGCAATATCGTTATGTCCATATGGATGAGTAGCATGGGGTAGTAGTCAGAGGGTTGGATGATCCTCAACAATTCCTCTGTAACATCATGGATATGAGCCCCTGTCAGGCAGCATACCTCCTGGGATGCCATGTCAGGGCAACAAATGGGTGACTCTGTCCCCCTCAGAAGAGAGTTTCCAACCACCACTACCCTATGTTTCCTCTTGGAAGTGGTGGCTGTGATCCTCCCAGTCTTTGGGGAACATGGCTTCTCCTCTTCAACCTTTGAGAGTAATTCCTCATCACTCACTGCCAGGTCAGCATAACGGTTCTCCATCACCATGGTGAGTGGCCTGGCAGTAGGAGTGGAGCACTGCCTGTTGCCAGAAGTAACCAGGAGCCAGTGTCCTCCCTGTACCAGTGCCGTATCCTCCTCCCCTAGTGGCGTGATAGTAGTCCTTTCTAGCTGGATAGTGCCCTCAGCCTTGGAAGTCTCCGTGTGAATACCGTCAAAGAATTATTTGTGAACATGAATGCTCCTCAGCCTTGCCACCTCCTTCTGTATCTCTCCCACCTGCTTCCTGAGAGATTCCACCAGCAGGCACCTCTCACACTGAATGGTCTCCACAGCCTGGTTTTCTGTGCGTGGGAAATGCAGATCACAGTCTCTGCAGTTCCACACCAGGATCTGGGTAGAGGCATCCATGGTTAGGTTCTCTGTCTGGATACAGACACAGGTGAAGGAGACAGGAGCAGTGTTGGCTCTGGCAATGTGGCCCTATCTAATCATAACAATTACATTATGACTCCCTCCTACAAAGTCCCTCTCTCAAACTGTCCTGTTTAAAGTCCCCTGTTCACTAGCTCCCCTTGGTCACTTAGCCTCTGGCTTTTTTAGCGCCTTCCCTCCTAGGTCAGCACTATGCCCTCATTAATCACACAGCGAGAAGGTCATCACAAGGCTGATTGAAGCTGATCAAGGGAACAAAGGCTCAAACTGTCTCCAAACACACAAATCCAGTTGGGCCTGTAACTTCATCCTACCATCTTCCTCCTCCCCCAGAAAATTAACCACCATGGTTTTCATCCAGAATGAAAATACATATCTCCAAAACCTGTTTCACTGTAACCTCTAATTGATTGTAAACTCTGTGGGTATGTCTACGTACCATTTTGGAGTGAGTGAGCTTCCCATCAAGATTGGGAGATTCAGGTTCGCAAGCTAGTTCTCTAAAAATATCTCTTTAGACAGCATTTTGAAGTTATAGCTCAGGCTCTGAAGTGTACCTCTCTCCATAGGCCTCAGAGCTCAAGCTCCAGCCCGAGCCTAAACCTAAAATGCTGTCTATGCAGCTATTTTTAGAATGTTAGCATGAGCTACACTAACCTAAGTCTATCGACCTGGGCTGGGACACTTGTTCTCGCTCAGTTCAAAATTATGTGTAGACATACCCTTTGGGACAGCCTGTCTTCTTGTGTGTGTATGGATAGTGTCTAACACACAGCTACTACCAGATTACAACTAATAATAAAAAAGTAAAGCTAAAGTAGACAGGAAATGCATGACAACAGGAAAAATCTGGAGTAGTTAGAATACTGCTAAAGTTAATTTAATTTTGTGAAAAATTATTTGAGGGGAAAATAATGAAGCTATTGATTCTACAATCCACAGAAATTTATAGGGGAATTGTTTAAGTGCAGTAAAAACAAAAGAAGAAAGTAGCACACTCAGGTGAGTATGAAAAGTTGATAAAATCAGCAACCTTGAAACAGATGTTCAGTGTGCAATAAGTGAAACTGCACTGGCAGAGATTAAAGAGACACTGACTGAGGTGAGGTCTGCTTCAGTTCTAAGTCTAAGTGAGGTCAATAATGAATTACCTAAGTCATCTTCCTAAAGGAGGAAGGAGTGTGTGAACGATGGCACAGAGTGCATGAAGGAGATCTATGGCAAAAACAAATAGCCTGCACTTTACTATAATTAGAGCTGTTAAAGGGTTACAGGGTTAGAATGACTTTGCACTGGGAGTGGCAATTAATCATACTACAAAAGACACCATTGCTCTTATTCAGAATAGGCCCGTGATGAAGGCAGGACAGAGCTTCTCTGGCCCAGGGAGAGAGTGGGGTCTTTGTGTCTCAGGAAGGCACAAAGAGCTCCTTGATCTGGAAGGGAAGTAAGTCTGCCACCACCTTCCCCTGGGAGGCTGCAGTATGCACTTTCTGCTATGATCAGCCAATGTCCTGTCCCTGGTCGCATGGATAGTGTACTGTTTTAGTGAGGGAATAAGTCAGATTTTAGGAGACTTTATTAAACTAACAAGGAACAATTTATAAGGTAGAAAAAGGTACTGATGCTGCTACAGCCTAAGCCACCTGCATTCTCTGTCTCAGGCACTACAGTTCCTCTTCTACATGTGAAGAAACATTTTCAAAGGCACTAATGGATGTCAAACTCCGAGTGACTTTTCATGGAGTTTTCCTTGGAAAGGGTTCCCCCTGCCCCACAATGGCTCATTAATTTCCTCAGAATCTTCTCTTTTAAATTAGTTAATTTATACTTTTTCAGTTTTGAAGAAATTCCAAATGAGACAGCCTACTGCTGGTGTTTTGAGTCTACAAACAGCCTCAAATAATAGCCCTGGTGGTGTGAGCTCCTCAGATTGTTTTTAACTGAGCAAGTCTGAAACCTGACAATGGCCATTTTAATAAGAACAAAGAACTATAGAATTACTGTTTGCAGTGTTGTTGTACCCATGTTGGTCCCAGGATATGAGAGAGACAAGGTGGGTGAGTTAATATATTTTAGAGTATGTCTACACTGGAATCAAAAACCTGCAGCTGTCCTATGACAGCTGATTCAGGCTGATATTAAGGGGCTGTTTAAATGCAGTGTAGACTTTTGGGGGCTTGGCTTTGGGACCCTGAGATGTGGGAGTGTCCCAGAGCTCAGGCTGCAGCCTAAGCCCGAACATCTATATCACAGTGAAAAAGTCCCACAGACTGAGCTCCATGAGCCTGAGTCAGCTGGAAATACCCATATTGGGCCATATTCTGTTGGTGAGAGAAATAAGCTTTTGAACTCCACAGAGCTCTTCTTTAGGTCTATGGAGCTTGAAAACTTGTTTCTCTCACCAGTAAAAGTTGGCCCAATAAAAGGTATTACCTCATCCACCTTGTCTATTTCATTACTGTTCATTTTAGTGGAAACAGCCAGATATTCTTGTACTGATGACAGAATGTATGTAGGAGAGACCATATTGGTGAAACTTTCTTTTCACCAATATGTCCATATTGAAATCTCCAGAACTCATGGTTTCCATACCTTTGATGTGGACTCTGTGCCCTGGGATACAGGCTTACTCTGTGCCCTGGGATCACAAACACTCTCTTCCCCCACATTCATCTTCTTTAGGTCTCATGCCCCTTCCCATCTCCTGCCATCTTTCATTGTCAGTGTCCAGGGGAGCACATAAACTGACTCATCCCTCTAAGCAATGCAGCCTGCTTCCTTTCATATGACTGGTGTGGAAGTGGGAGAGAGGCTAGCGATCACTCTGTCTCCTTTCTACACCTCCAGACTCCTCCTTCTTCCTTTTGGTGCCCCCAGGTGAGTAATTGACCACAAAGGCTTCAGTATGGCTGGCCCAAATGGACCATGCCAGGCTAGAGAAGATTTTTACTCTACTCCAACACATGAACCTATCCTCAAGTTGTTAAGCATTAAAACATTGATTTCACTTTAGAATAACAAGTGAAACAAATAACAAATGTCTCTAGTAAAGCTAGGTTTCTTGGCTCCTTTTGGTGGGGAGAAAGGTGGATAGAAGAATGACAGTGTATATCTTTGGCATCTAAACAGAATTTCATTACCTTTTATTTTATTCCTGAATACTTAAAATGACATTCAAATGACAGTCTAATACATTTTAATGAATGTCAAATACAGCCCTTTTCACTGTAGTTAGTATCTTAGGGAATGGCACCAGAGAACTGTAGTCCATTTAAATGGGATCATTATTCAAGATGAAACTGGAAGATTTGCATTTAGATGCACTGTAGCAGAAAACATTACAGGTCCAATTCTGCACTTAGTTGCACTGGTGTAAAGTCAAAGTGAATTTGCTGAAGTCGTTGGGTTTTTTTAGCCAGTTAAAAACCAGTTCCTGAGTTAACAGAATCAGGGCAGCCGTGGTTTCTAATTGCATTTTCTTTAAAAGTGAAATAATGCAGTTAGCACCAAATTTTCTAATATGGGGGACCACCACAGTATAGCATCAGCTGAAATAGCATGCACTTTTTATAGTTAGAGTACTTACATTCTGAAGTAATGCCATTGACAACCACTTCATACATTCTTATTCCAGATTTATACATTTCCAAAATGCCAAAGGCACTTTTTATTAGCAGTAATGAAGATTCATATAATACGAGCTTTAGAGATGCTATCAATTAGCTTCAAAATCATTGTTAATTGAAAGAGTTTTTCCCTCAGTTTATGTCAGTGGATTTGTTGTTAACAGATCCGCTAAGAAGAGTACTTAGAAATTATTCAAATAATAATCACATAAAAGATCTAATTTTGATGTCCTTAAAAATGTTAATGATTAAGCTAAACTTTAAAAATTCATTTAATTCTGTCCAGAAGACTTGATGTCTGAAATCAATATTCAAAGAACTATCATAGGCTCACTCAATAAGGCTTAAAACTCAATAAAGCAAAAAGTAAAGGCAATTTACTGGATATTACCAAACTAATTTTAATCTTTGAAAACTTTGGCCTACTGCAGTCACAATCTGGCTAACTTTGGTACATGTTCTTTCAAGACTGGGGCAGCAATATCAGCAGCATCACTCCAGTTTCGTTCTGCATTTGGGAGCAATACCACAGTGAACTGGAATCTTGTCAGACAGCTACCATCCCTATGAATAAATAGTGGGCCCAGCTCCAGCTTCTGTAGGGCTGGGGTAGCTTTGGCTGCCCTTTTGTGTCACAAGCATTTGTCTACACATTACAAGAACATCACCAAGGCTTTTTGCCCAGTATTGTCTATTTTAGAATACCTTAAGCACAGCAGCTCTGAACTGGGTGACGACTGTACATCTGATCATGCAATTGCCTGCCTGGACCTATGCATGGCTGCCTGTGGCACTAGCTTGTTTACTTTGAAAGTGGAAAAGAAGGCCACAGTTAATGCTACCTTAAATAAAATGGCCTCCATCCCACAGCTGAATATCCTGGGCAAAGCCTTTTAATAACCCTATATGAATTTTTATGGTTAAGGAGTTTCTGTCATCCCTCCTGTGCCTGCTGTCTCTGGACCTTCCCTCCTAGAGTTTCCTCACTATGCAATCTCTATAGGGGTCTGGGAAATCTGTTACACCAAAACAACAGGCCAGCTGGTTTACTTGATATAGAGAGAGAAGCTATCCTGTGGTGCACCAATGATATACACACCTCGTCGTTTGATGCTTAGGGATGGGATGTTGGAACCCTCGTAAGTTCTAAATTCCAGGAACTCAGTAAGGCGGGCCTTATGGCCCCTGAATTTTCTCAGAGCAACTACATTCTTGACTAGTCCTGTTTCAGAAGTCAAAGTTCCACAGTTGGTTGGACATAGCTTACAGATCTTTGTTGACTAACAGGGAAACCCTTGGAATCTGTTTTCCACCAATCACAAAGTGAATGGTTCCATCCAAGTTCCTGGTTCCTGTACACCAATGTCTCCCTGACCCAGACTGGTCCTCAGTCAGGATGGGGGATCTTTCCTCAAGCTCCACTTCTCCTCATTGTTGCCTTGCCAATGGTCCCTGTCCACTCCAAAGTCCTGTGGAAACCAAGAATATTTCTCCCCATGGGACAGCAATCCTAAGTCCTTGATTCTCCAGTAAAGCTGCATAAAGTGAGCCTCTGAGGCTACAACTCAATGTGTCTATGAGTATCAGACTGGAGTTCTCTACCGTAGGAGAGGGGACACCCCATCTATGTCCCTAGATTGCTCTTGTGCCCTTTTCCTCCAGTAGCACCAACCCCTGCTGAAGCTGCGGGGGAAAGGGTCTTCTTCACAGCAAGCAGTTGTAGCTGCCTTCTTCCCCAAATTCCCAGATGTCTATGGCTGCCTGAGTAAGACTAGCTTGTTTCCAACCAAGCTCTGCATTAGGACAACGTTGTAGGGAATGTGGCAAGTTGAACCATTTTAGTAGCATGGGCAAGAGCTGAAGAAATCTCAGAAAGATTCAATCACACTTGTACAATTGGGGGATTGCACATCAGACAGCAGTGATGACATCATGACTCTTTCCTTGAGTGCAAGGTTCAGACTGTCAGAAGAGGAGAGCAAAAAGGGACAGTACTAACCTGCATGCCTGCAACAATGTTAACAAGGAAATGTCCTGTGTGATTTCAGGTGGACAACGGGACATTCTGCAGTGTGATTCCTCCTGGTGAATTGGACTTGAACATGTCCATTATGAAAATCAGATGCAATCTTATAACATACCATAAGAGCATAACACAGCCTGTAGAAAAATGTATCCTCATAGTAACTAACCTGAAAAATAACAAATGGTACCAATTAAAGTTTTTGTTGGTTGGTGGTAAGTATGACAGATGCCTCTTGAGGAGTACAGCCATACAACCATTGATCTGATTGTGGTGCATTGTCAGAAGTTTAATAATTGAAATGCAAAAAGCAAAAGGGAGAATCCCTTGGACAATGAAGACCATTTTAGGGATGTTTTCAAAGGCAGTGGGGGTCCCTGATGGGAAGCTGCAACAGTAAATAGACCCCACTGTGCAACCTGTGCTACCACAAAGAAAAACGCCATTGGCACTATGTAATCCAGTACTTAAGGCACTCAAAAGTCCGCAGAGCAGAAGTATCAGATCTCTTGTAGAGGCCAATATAGCCCAAGTAAGTACTATGGGTGTGGTAAAGAAGCCATGAGGCAAATGATGTATCTGCATAGACCCAAAGCCAGTGAATCAGGCATTGAAAAGATGCCAATATCTACTGCCCACAATTAATGACCTCTTGCCAGAACTCTCCAAAGCCAGAATCTTTATGGTCTGTGATGTGAGGAATAGGTTTTTGGTACATAAGCCTGAATAAAGAGTCCAGCATGCTTCCAATGTTTGCAACACCAATCAGTCACTACAGATGCCTTCATATGTCAAAGGGCATAAGCTCAGCACAAGAGGTGGTCCAGAGAAGATTCACCCATGCTCTGGAATGACTGGCTTCAAAATAATTGTGAATTGCATCCTCATTGTAGGTGAAGGGGGCAATAATATAGAAGCTGAAGAAGATCATGATAGAAAATGACAAGCTTTTCTACAGCAATGCAGGGACAAGAATATAAAAACAGAACCCAGAAAAATTCAAATTCTCAAACACTGTGAGGTGACTTACATAGGCTCGCAGCAAAAGGACTGAATTTGAAAGCAGATGCCCACAAAATCAAAACAAGTGGAGACATGCCAACTCCATTGGTGTGAAAGGAGTAATTTTTTTTTTTATAGGAGCGATAAATTATCTGTCCAAGTTCAATCCACACATGGCTGCAGGAGCAGAACACATATCAGTTCACAAGGCAGGATGTTGAGTGGGACTGGGCAAATCCCCAATTACAAGCATTTTACATTCTAAAACAAATAATGGTTGCCCAGTCTTGAAATACTAACTGCCAGTAAAGCCACAGACACACCAATGTGATGCATCAGAGAAAAGATTGAGTATTACTCTCTTTTGCAGCAGCAGTTGGTTGCTTAAGCCAGCAGAACCCTGTTAGAGACTGAAAAGGGGTAAGTTCAAATAGAAAAGGAGTTTCTGGCTGTGGTATTTGGAGTGGAGCAATTTCGTCAATCCACCTATGCCCATACAGAAATAACGTAATCTGACCACAACCTTGTAGATACAATAATGGCAAATCCCCTTTTTAGTGGTCCAAAGAGATTTATAGCACATTTTAATGCACCTCCAGAACTACAAGGTACAGATCAGCTATAGTCTAGGATGATTACTGGTGTTAGCTTGACCCAGTGAGCGAGGCACATGTACCCAGCATCTGCAAGTTGGGAAAAGTGAATTGGGACACGGTGCAGCATGTTAATGAATGCAGTGTCCCAGTTTCAACAGCAAAATTGGTAGGAACCAAAGAAGGTACAGAAAAGGACATCAGATAACAGGCAGTCAAAAGAGTGATATTAGCAGCGTGGCCAGAAGACAAAAGCCAAGTAGCAGTAGGAGCAAAACCATATTTGTAAATTAAGGCTGAACTAGGTGTGCAGGATGGGATCATATTTTGAGGACAGAACTGTTGTTCCTGCCTCATCATATAAGGATATCATGCTTCACACTTGGGCATTGGCAGCAGTCTTAGATGGACTCGATACTGTGTTTACTGGGGAATGAATACACAATTCTGCACTTTAATAGAAGTGTATGACACCTGCTGGTTGTGCGATAACTGCCAGCTGAGAGAGACTTTGTTACCACATGACCACATAACCAGGGAAAAGGTGGAAATGGACTTACGTAGCTTTAAGGAAAAGCAGTACTTGCTTACAGTGGACTATTCAATTTTGTGGGAGGCTGATGTCCTGCCTGGTACAAGAAGCAAGTCAGTGATTGATGAACTAACGGCCCACTTTGTGAGATATGGCATTCCAGACACCTTATTCACTGAAACAGTCCCCAATTGGCCATAGAAAAATTCAAGGAATTTGCATACAAATGGGAAGTTTGACCACCACACCTCCTCTGCAACATACTCATGGAGTAATGGTACAGTGGAATCTGCTTTGAAAACAACTAAGAGATTACTCCAGGCTGTTTCTTCTGGCTCAGACCTTTCAGCTGCATTTCAGGCACATAAGAAAATCCCATGAAAGGGGTGATGAAATGGTTCAGTGCAGGCACTGATGGGATGAAGGAACAAAACCTTTCTACCATTGGGGGAAGCCTGTTGCAGCCAGAAGGATGGAGATAGCCAAAAATCATAGACTTTAAGGTCATATCGTACCATCATGATCATCTAATCCAACCTCCTGCAAATTGCAAACCATAGAAACTCACCCACTTGCTCCTGTAATAGACCCCTAACCTCTGGTTGAGTTACTGAAGTCCTCAAATCATGGTTTAAAGACTTCAAGTAAATCTTCAAGTGACCTGTGCCCCAAGCTTCAGAGGAGGGCAAACCACCCCCACCACCCTGGGTTTCTGCCAATCTGGCCCAGGGGAAAATTCCTTTCTGACCCCAAATATGGCAGTCTGTTGGACTCTGAGCATGTCAGCAAGACTCAACAACCGCACACTCAGGAAATAATTCTCTGTAGTAACTCAGAGCCCTCCCTATCTAGTGACCCATCACTGACCATTGGGGATATATAGAGTCACAGATTAGCTACATGCCATTATAGGCCGTGTCATTATACAATCCCCTCCATAAATTTATCAGGCTCAGTCTTGAACTTAGTTAGGTTTTTTTGCCCCCACTTCTCCCTTTAAAAGGCTGTTTCTGAAATTCACTCCTCCAATGGTTAGAAACCTTTGTCTAATTTCAAGCCTAAACTTGTTGCTGGCCATTTGTTCTTGTGCCAACATTGGCACTTACCAGAGAGTGAGAGGAGATATCTAAGTTATTTATCCCTCTAATGTATTTATAAAATACAGTGGTATATCCCCTCAGCCTTCTTTTGATTAGGCTAAACAAGCCAAGCTCTTTCAGTCTCCTTCCATAAGGTAGGTTTTCCATTCCTCTGAACATGCTAAGTAGCAATTCTATGCACTCGTTCCAATTTAAATGTATCTTTCTTAAACATGGGTGACCAGAATTGAACACAGTATTCCAGATGAGGTCTCACCAGTGTCTTGTAAAATGGCACTAACACTTCCCTAATCAGAGAAAGCAGGCACTAGCGTTTGACAGATCAGCTAAGGACCTACTTGTCCTGGAGACAGACACCCATGTAAGTATCCAACCATTAAAGAGTCAACAGAAAGAGTGGACTTAAGGAGTAATGAGAGGTGCAGTGGCACCCAGGCCAAATGATATGACTACACAAGAGGGACAAGCTATCTGAGGGAACAAGAGATACTTACGAACCAGCAGACACAACACCCAGAGAGCCTACAGTGCTTATCACAGAATGCAGGGACTATGACTCATCCATAGGCCAACGCCACGAGGGAGGAGGAGAATCAACTGAGATCGTTTGCTAGATTCGGAGACAGGAGCCAAGGAGTCAGAGAGAGGTCACTCCATGTGTGGTCGCCTGTTGAAGAGACCAAACTACCTCAAAAACCAAGAAGCCTGCTTAGTCTGTAAAAATGAAACTCTAACTCAGCTATGTGCTAGCAACCTCTGGTCTAAGGGACATGGGGTTTGTAAAACCAAGATGATGAATCATGATTGTTGGAACTGGAAGCAGAGGTCTATGTTCTCTAAAGGGGTTGTTATTGAGGGGGTCACCAATGGATACAGTGAATGTGGAAGCAACTCATAGAATATCAGGGTTGGAAGGGACCTTAAGAAATCATCTAGCCCAACTCCCTACGGAAAGCAGGGCTAATCCCCAAACATATTTTTACCGCAGTTCCCTAAATGGCTCCCTCAAGGATTGAGCTTACAACTCTAGGTTTAGCAGGCTAATGCTCAAACCACTGAGTTATCCCAGGTCTGAACTCCAGCATAAGGACAGAACAGCACCCAAAGTTTAATCAAATTCCATTTGTTCAACTTATCTTGCATTCAGCTTTGCTCTTTAGCTAATGAAACACCCACATTCAAATCCCTACTCTGACTCATTTGAAATGGAGACTTGACTTCAGGTTTCCCCGCTCTTTGAAGACTACTCTAACTGAAAAGGTCTGGTGGTTAGGGTTCTCAAAGAAATGTTTAACCTGGGTTCAAGTCACTGTTCCAAATCAAACAGCAGTGAGATTTGAATCAGATTTTGCCACTTCCCCAGTGAGTGCTCTAACCACTTGACCATGTGGTATAATTGAGTGGGTATCTGACTTTTTGTGAGAAAGGACTGATTTGTAATAGGTACCTAACTTCAGGAGAGATTTCACTACTGAAAATCCCAGTCAGAGTTAGGCCTGTCAGTCGAGTGCCTGAGACCCAGATCAATAGGAGTTAAGCCTTTAAGTACTTTGGTGAATGTCGGCCATAATCCTTGCTCCCTTTCTTCTGCATTTCGCTCTTGGTTAGTTCAGGTGCCTCTCTGCTCAGCATGCTGGCTTCTGAGAGTCTCTTTGCCAGGCACCTAGCTCTCCCCATGCATTTTACAGAAAGGCTGGGCACTGAACTCAGGACTGAATGTTCCACTAGGCAGCAGGATGCCAAGGAGTTCAGATTTATAACAGTCAGCATTACAATGCCTAAGTGCCTTTGTGGATCTAGTCCTTATTCTTTCTTCTCCATTACCCAAAGAATTGAATTTCACAATCTGTTGAAATATCTTGCTGGGATTTTTCGATATTTTGTCATATTGCACCACACATCCACCTTTTCTTCCCCCCCGCCCATCCAATTATATCTCTCTGTTTTGACATTTCAGTTATGACATTTTTCCCATCAAGAAGATTATACAGACATTTTGGTATATTAATACTCCCTAGGCACCAACCATGCACTGGGAACTATGAAGGTATATCTTTGTGCTCCACAGAGTTATAAGAACTACTGCTTGTGTGGTTCTCAGTTCAGGATCTGAGCTTTAGCGTTTTTCTTTTGAATGCATTGGGCTCAAGACTGTAGTAGTAATAATATGGGATTTCCATAAGAAATCACAAAACAGGTAAAGAAGTTCACAAAGAGAAGAGAAAAGGGGGAAACCAGGCAGCAGCGGCGCTTGATAATAACCACAAATAACAGGAACTGTCTACTTCAGATGGTCTTTAGACCCTAGAGGGAGCAACTCATCTCTAATTCCAGAATACAAGCTGTATTATTAACGAACCAACAACACCGCCCATTTCCCAATGTCATTCTTACAGGGTAACAGCCAGGAAATGTTTACTCCTCATTTGTCTTTTCAGCATCAAGCTGCATCTCAGCAATTAAAAGGACATCAGCATTATAATTATAAATAGTCGTCATTATTGTCACAGGTGGGTGTGCAGTTGTGGTTGGGAACAGATTTTTACTTTTGCTTTTTAAATTGTTGGTTGTGTTAAATCGTACATGTGCTGCTGAGACCAGTATCACAACAAATATGTATCTAATCGGAGCTGAGTCTAAGACATATGGCATATATGTGCTGAAGTACTATTGGTTAAAGTTGTCAAAGGATTAATAATTTGATACAGTCCTTTCTTTTACATATCTGAAAACTGAGTCACCATCATTCACTCACTCTTCCTAACTTTATGCTGCTATTTTTATAAGTTTTTTCCAAATACTGGAAGCCTATTTTAATCTAAAAAAGACTCAACCTGTTTCTGAATGTTGTTATTTGAAACTCCTTTTGCCTTGTGAATAATTGAATACTTCCCAGTCACATTTCAAAGGGTACGGGAGTTATCTAAATTAAAGCCATTCTGTATCCTAGTATGTAAAATAGGTGTCTGACATTCAACACAAATTATTCTGTCAGAACATGAGTGTGTCTAATATTTGGTCTTTCTGTAGCATCAGTCTGAAGTTAGGCAGTAAGGTATTATATTACTTATGAACCCAGTCCTGTAGCCCTTACTCATTCTTTGCTTGTGTGAAACTCCTATTATTAAATGAAATATGAGTTTTCTCTGTGTAAGCACTGCAGTAACTGGTCCTAGGTATTATCCATATTTATCCAATACTATATTATTATTTGCATCAAAACAATTTGGTGTAAATTTCTGGCAGGAACTTGTGTTGCAGTACGTGCTGGACAACTTCAAACGTATAGAGCCTGGTGTTGGATTAGTATTCAAACACTCACCTATATATCTAATAGGACTAGTGCTGGGCAAGTATTACAACAGTCTAAATGTGTGTGTGTGTGAGTAATTGGTTTGGAATCTCATTTAAATGGAATATTATGATTTTCTTTTTTCTTCGTCCTGTATGGAAAAAAAAAGAGTATCTTTCCCCTATCCCATATATTAGCACTTCCTTTCTGTTTCTGAGTGAACTAGAAAATACAGAAATGTGGGGGAAATGATCTTAATCATAAAACATGATCAAACTCTTAAGAACTAGTATAAAATAAAAAATGATTACATATATAGTCAATGGTAGAAACTGTCAATATCAAAGAGGGCTATTTTGTAGGTGACAAATCTGAGGAACTGTCACAGATTGAAGTGTCACTAGGGGAGGTTTTGGAATTAATTGATAAACTCAACATTAACATGTCACCAGGACCAGATGGCATTCACCCAAAAGTTCTGAAAGAACTCAAATATGAAGTTGCGGAACTATTAACCAAGGTTTGTAACCTGTCCTTTAAATCGGCTTCTGTACCCAATGACTGGAAGTTAGCTAATGTAACACCAATATTTAAAAAGGGCTGTACAAGTGATCCCGGCAATTACAGACCAGTAAGTCTAATGTCGGTACCGGGCAAATTAATCGAAACAATAGTTAAGAATAAAACTGTCAGACACATAGAAAAACATGAACTATTGAGCAATAGTCAACATGGTTTCTGTAAAGGGAAATCGTGTCTTACTAATCATTAGAGTTCGTTGAAGAGGTCAACAAACATGTGAACAAGGGGGATCCAGTGGACATAGTGTACTTAGATTTCCAGAAAGCCTTTGACAAGGTCCGTCACCAAAGGCTCTTACGTAAATTAAGCTGTCATGGGATAAAAGGGACAGTCCTTTCATGGATTGAGAAATGGTTAAAAGACAGGGAACAAAGGGTAGGAATAAATGGTAAATTCTCAGAATGGAGAGGAGTAACTAGTGGTATTCCCCAAGGTCAGTCCTAGGACCAATCCTATTCAACTTATTCATAAATGATCTGGAGAAAGGGGTAAACAGTGAGGTGGCAAAGTTTGCAGAGATATAAACTCACTCAACATGTTAAGACAAACAGATTGTGAAAACTTCAAGAATCTCATAAAAACTATACGGTGATTGGCGGGCAACAAAAAATGCGCAAAGTGAAATATTAAGTGGATACCTGTAAAGTATCTGCAACATTGGACGAAAAATAAACTCCAACATAGCATAACTACATACGGATGGGGCTAATTTGAGGCTTACATAAGGAATCAGGAAAAAGATCTTGCTGTCATCGTGGATAGTTCTCTGAAGACTGTGCCACGCATGTGACGCTCAGAGTTATGTCAAAAAAGGCAAACACGGGAAGATCTCGGACATTATAAAAATGGGATGAGACATAATACGAGAATATATTATGACCCTTACTATCAATCCATCGTACACCCATAGCATCGTCGAATACTGGTAGAATGCGGCGTCCCCCTCAAACAAAGATATTCGTAGCACTAGAAACAGTTCAGAAAAGCAACTACAAATGATTAGAGTGCGAGAGGTCCAATTACGAAAGGAGAAGATTAAAGAGGGGAGGCCTCTTCAGCTGTCAACGCGAGACTAAGGGGGGCTATATAGAACGTATATAAATCATGACTGATGTGTCCAAAACTGGTAAGCGAATCAAGTGATTTACTATTCCCCACATACAGAACTAGTCACCAAACTGACATTGAGAGCTAGCCAAAGTTTAAAAACAAATAAAGACACGTGTCTTCTTACAACAGCACGCCAGTCACTTGTGGAAGCTCTTACCCTGAGGAGTTGTGAACGGCTGACAATAACTGCTTTAAAAGGGAACTGATAATTATGTGGCTAAGTCCATAAATGCTATTAGCCCGGAAGGGTAACGAATGGTGTCCTAGCCGTTTTTCATCTAGAGACGAGATGATTGCAGAGAGAGCTCAACTTGATCCTTGACGGTTAGGTTCATCCTCTGGGCACCTGCATGGCCACTGTCGCCTAACACGATAACTGGACTAATGCGACCTTGATGCCTGCACTGTATGGCTGTTCTCGAAGTTCTGATGTGCCTTTCTTGCCAGCAAAAGTCCTAACAGAAGTATGCTGGATGAATGGACTAATACAGGGATAGAAGCTGGCTAGAATTGTTGGCTCAACCAGGTACTGGTGTCCTGTCTAGTTGCAAGCCGGTATCATGATGTCGCCCAGGGGTGTCCTAGAAGTCTGGTTGTTCATATCTTATTATGAACTGAGATGGCGTGGACTGCACTCCTATCAACAAGTTTGCAGAGACATCTACCACTTCGGGAGCAGTGTAAGACATTGAGGGAGGGACCTTAGACAAACAAGCCTTCGCCACAAGAAAACTGAATCGGTTTCACAAGGACCCGTGCAGATCTGCCTCCCAGCGCCGAAGGAAATTCCCATCGCACCTGCCCAGACTAGGGACTGAATAGTCCCGGCAGCATTTGCAGATAAAGGACCTAGGGTTAGAGTGACAAAAAAGCTGGATATTGAACAACAGTGTGCTTGTTGCCAAAGGCTACACGGCATTTGGCTGTATAAGTAAAGGGTATTGCTAGCAGATCGCAGGACATGATCATTCCCCTCTTTCGACACTGGTGACGGCTCATCTGAATGAAGCCGTGTCCAGTTTGGCCCCACACTACAAGAAGGATGTGGAAAAATTGGAAAGAAGTCCAGAGAAGGAACAACAAAAATGATTAGGGGACTGGAACACATGACTTATGAGGAGAGGCTGAGGGAACTGGGATTGTTTAGTCTGCAGAAGAGAAGAATGAAGGGGGGATTTCATAGTTGCTTTCAGCTATCTGAAAGGGGGTTCCAAAGAGGATGGATCTAGACTGTTCTCAATGGTAGCAGATGACAGAACAAGGAATAATGGTCTCAATTTGCAGTGGGGGAGATTTAGGTTGGATATTAGGGAAAGCTTTTTCACTAGGAGGGTGGTAAAGCATGGACTTGGCATGGGTTACCTAGAGAAGAGGTAGAATCTCCTTCCTTAGAGGTTTTTAAGGTCTGGCTTGATAAAGCCCTGGCTTGTATAATTTAGTTGGGAATTGGTCCTGTTTTGAGCAGGGTTGGACTAGATGACCTCCTGAGGTCCCTTCTAACCCTGGTATTCTATGATTGTAAGTTTTGTCTAGAACATTGAACCCTTACATAGTTGTAAATGGTTTTGGAGTTCAAGATGAATCAAAAACATCAAGTCCACCAAAACTTCCCTGAACACAGACTCTAGCTTCCCTTCAGTGTTAAGGGATCCCATATTCACCTTTAATGTCTTAAGGGGAAGAGGTGGACTGACCTTCTACTGTCATTTTTAGCTAGGTCTCATCTTTGGGACACACTGGCTGATTGTAACCACTGACCCCTCCTGCAATATTCTGCAAGCATATGTAAGAATCGGGAAAGTCCCCACAAAGGGCAGAAAGAATTCAAAGGCCTTCCTCTCCTTCAGAAGGCCAATGTGCACTAACCCCCAGGGCTTAAATTGACTCATAATATTTGTCTCACAGTTACCTGGGGAAATGTCCTCAAGAAATCTATGCCACTATGTGCTAACCCTTAAGAGTTGTTACTGTTCCCTGCAGCTTAAAGAAAATGCAGTAAGGCGAGAATGAAGTTTCTCTTTCTTCTTCCTAATGAGTAGTTGTCCAACCATTTGAAGAGATCCTTTCTGGCATTCCAAGAACACCCCATAAATAGGGACCCACCAGCTTCAACACTCCAGTCACCAACTTTTTGTCCATCAAAGATATTAATTGTGAATCTGGGCGGGGGGGTGGATTCCATAAGACATTAGGGAGCAGGTATACAGTGTTGGAGAGTGGGAAATAGTTTTTCTTGCAGGTTCAGATTTCTTGAACAAGTTCAATTAATTATTTATTTTAAAATAAGTTGACTCAAGTTTTTTAAACAAAAAAAAAAGTTTTAAAGTTCAAGTACAGAAAAATATATGATAGGAATCAATCCTGGCTTGGCAAAGATGTGGACTCAATAACTTAATTGGCCTTCTATTTCTGTCTGTGAAGTTGTTCCAGCCCTCATCTCCCTACCCAAGGCTGCCAGTCATGTCCTCCATCAAAATAGGTTGTTGATCTTTTTTTCTTTATTTATAACTATTTTTTATTATTTTTGGTAGAGTTAAATACAAAAATAAGGTGTGTATGAAAATACCGATGCATGCCTCAACAGAAATGGTGACACTTCAGTCAATCAGAACTGACACACAGGATACAAAAGCAATAAAAACAAACATTAAAATACAATAAAATAAAATAAATTGGAGTGAGTCATCAAATTATCAGGATAAACTGTGCTCCGCATTCAAATACAGGTCAACCCTACAGGAGCAAGATCAATATTTGAATCATTTTAATGATTTCCAAGATTTTTCTCCAAACTATATTTTACTCTTCTAGTTCATGTTGTGTTTTATAACTTAACTTTTCAAAAGATGTTTATGTGGATATAAATTTCCACAAGGTTTAAACCAAGAAATACCATTTATTCGAGAAGAAACCTGGGTCTTTAGAGCAGTGGTTCCCAAACTTGTTCCGCCGCTTGTGCAGGGAAAGCCCCTGACGGTCCGGGCCAGTTTGTGTACCTGCCGCATCCATAGGCTTGGCCGATCGTGGCTCCCCATGGCCACGGTTTGCTGCTACAGGCAGCTTCTTCCAGCAGGTCCCATTGGCCTAGAGCAGCGAACTGCGGCCACTGGGAACCGCAATCGTCTGAACCTGTGTATGTGGCAGGTACACAAACTGGCCTGGAATGCCAGGGGCTTTCCGTGCACAAGTGGCGAAACAAGTTTGGGAACCACTGCTCTGGAATATAAAGCCTATATAATGATTTGAGCCATTATGGGACATACCTCCCTGTTAGGTTTCTCTAACTTTAGATGCCACAAAGAATGTTCATTGATCTCCTGGTTTTCCCATTGTTTTTCATATGCTTTCAGATTTCATTAATTTGATTGATTTCAGTCAATTATCTAAATCCAGAGTAAGTTCACGAAAGGTAGTAGAGTCATTAAGATTTATACTTATATCAATGGTAAACTAACCTAACCCTAAGGGTTCTCACAACATATTTTTAGTAGCCTCAGAGATGGCTACCAACTCTTGCTGGTGGCCGCTTTGAGAATTTTTTCCTAAAATACTTAATTAACTTTAGAAAAAACAAATAAATATGCACATATACATGTCCAGATCATTGTAATTTATTTATGTAGGTTTTTATTTTCAGACTCAATAATAAAACTAATGTACAGTTGTCTCTATTATTTACTGGACCTAAACATAATACAAACAGAAAAATAAGGGTCTTTGCATATTTTGATTTTTTTAAAGAAAAGGTTGCTATCTAATAAGTCTGCTACACTGAAAAGTGATATTTTTATATTTGTTAATATCACTTTTCACAGCAGACTTACTCAGCCCTGGCATGCTGGGGGATAAATTAAGCCCTGGATGAAGAAGTGGGTAAGGAGGGGGGGGGGCAGGAGTAATGGGAGTCTGGAGGAGGCAGCAGGGGTTGAGTGATGATGAGGGGTATGTCCAGGGATGGAGCCCAAGACCTTGCAGCGGTGGACAGAGCCCACCACCACGTGGTCAGAACCTGATGCCCGCCACCCCAGGGCGGAAACCTGAAGCCTGAGCCCCACCGCACCTGGGAAGGTGAGGAACTCACACAGGTTGCTTGCTCCTACAGTGTTCCTGGCTCTGGAAGGGCATAGGAAACCAACCCCTGGAGGCAACCCCAGGGGAGAAGCCACTGCTTTCCTGGCATCTTCACCCTCCAATCATAGCCCAGGAGGCTCTAGTCACAAGAAAATCTCCTAGTGGCACATCCGGCCATGGTGGCTGCATTTGAAAAATGCTGACTTAAAAATTATCTAAAGCAGTGGCCACCAACCAGTTGATCATGATCGAATCTTAGAGGATCTCCAAGCTGATCGCAATCTCTGGCGGTGCAGCAGGGCTGTTTCTAAGGCAGGCTCCCTGCCTGCCCCGGCAGCTTGCCGCTCCCAGAAACAGCCAGCATGACTTCACAGCCTGGGAGAGGGGCAGGAGTCTCCCTCTGCAGCTGATCCTGCCTACAAGCTCCGCTCCTGCAGCTCCCAGTGGCTGGTAATGGGGAGCTGTGGCCAATGGGAGCTGCAGGGGTTGATCTTGCAGAAAGGGGCCACAGGGGCATGTTAGCCTCTTCCAGGAGCAGCGTGGGGCCAGGGTAGGCAGGGATCCTGCCTTAGCGGCAGCCACACTACACCACAGACTGGGAGCTGCTGGAGGTAAGTGCTGCCCGTACCGCCTCCTGCATCCCAAACCCCTGCCCCAGGCCTGGCCTGCCTCCTGGAGCCAGTACCCAGTACCCCTTCCTGCACCCCAACACTCTGCCCCAACCCAGAGTCTGCACCCTTCACCCCCTCGTGCACCCCAACTCCCTGCCTCAGGCTCAGCCCAGAGAACCCTCCCACACTGTGAACCCAACCCCCTACCAGAGCCCTGTGAAAGTGAGTGAGGGTGGAGGAGAGTGAGTGATGGAGAGGGGGGAGATGGAGTGAGCGGGGCAGGGCTTCGGTGAAGGGGAGGGGTATATCCTGGGTTGCCTTTAAATTTAAAACGTGATTTTGGATGTAAAAAGGTCAGAGACCACTGATCTAAGGCATGTAGAAATACATTGGTATGACCAATATTAATATCCATCGGAAAGTTAAAGGTCCCGATTAACTGCCTCTTACACTATATTCTTTCAACTGGTCCTGCCCCATTTCTTTTCAATTATTACATTTGGCATTTTTCAGTGATAGTGAAGTAAGTATTGCAGAAGGCTTTTAGGTAATAGAAAACCTTCTATTTACATGTAAGAGTCAAAAGAAAGTGATACATATTTTGTTCCAATGTGTCATCAGTTTTCTGTTATCATTGCTCCCTTGTGCACAATTGCTCCATTCTGAGAATACAGTGGAAATGTGAAATTGAGACCATCTCAGATAACAGTATAATATGAACAAATGTATTAGAACAATAGAAGAAGTAATTGGAAGTGGAAGGGGAGAATATTAGAAGCTAGGAGATTGACAAGCAATAGGTGATTAGGGGAGGGAAGAGAAAGGAAATAGTAAGTAATTAGAAACAGAAGTTTAATGCTCCTCAGGATTTTGGCAAAATGTTTTTTTCCTGAGAAATGCCAATTCACCAAACCCAAACCTACTCATGAAGCAGTGTTGTGTTTGATGGAATACCTGACTTGACTTTTTTTTTTTTTTTTTAGAAAAAATGTTTCAAGATTGTTTAACTGTGAGGTTTCAGTTTTTGCTGTCAAAAGAACTTTTTTTCATATTTTAATATATTTATATTGAAAATATCAAAATTAATCTGAAGCACCTTGAAATTTTCAAAATGATACATTTCTGTTAGCCCAAACAGATTTTATTTTTATTATTTTAGGCTTGTGAAAATTTGAGATTTTGACTTTTATCCTGATTTGAGACCAAAGAAACTTTCAATGTGTTGAAAATTCTTGTAGGGATGGAAAAAACTGTTTTTTACCCAGCTGCACAAGTGAGTAGGAAAGAAATTAAACAAATGGATACACTGGTATGGATAGAAACCGGGTAGCTTGGGCAAATGTGAAGCAACAAAAGAACAGGAGAAAGGAATCCCCATTATTCGAAGGATTATTAGTAGACAGGATATGAGAGTCAGAGAGATGAAGAAGTGGCAAGCCTCTAGAGGTTTTTAGCATATTTACTTCTGTTCACAGATTAACAGTTCCCACCTCTCCCACAGCAAGTGATGTTAGCCATAAAGTGGCTGTCTTCTTTGGATCAAGCAATTTGGTCATCCAATGGGGAGGTGAAGGTGGAGGTACAGCAGAAGTTCCCTCCTTTTACATGTGCAGTAGGTTCATGGCAGGGATTGTGTGGTACCCTCTCCTCCAAGAAAAGCAGCTGTTTTAAGTGAGTTATAAAAGGCTAAAAGCACTAGAAATTACACTATACAGTACTGTACCTGGATGGGTAAGACCTGAATTTACTCTGTTCTTCATTTCTATAGTCAGAACAAGGCAGATGAGTTGGCTAGTTTGCCTTTGGATCAGGATTTCTAGCTCATTTTTGTTTGTTCTTTCTCTAGCTTAAATTTGCTTGCTGGTTGGAGTGTTGCATTGTCATTGGTATGAGATTTTCAAGTTGCATTTCCATTGTGTATTTCATTCTATAAACCAGAGGTTCACATTAACTGATACACGTCATATGTCATCTATAATTTCCGTTAGAAATTGGCAAATAATTCAGAACAAAAGCTTATTCTTTGAATGTAAGGTGTTCTTTTTTGTTGTTGTTTGTTTGTTTGTTTGTTTTCTGTTTGCAAGTCGCCTAACAATTGACTGGTTTGGACAAATTTCTGTGCAATTCACAATGTTCAAATGTTTTGTGCAACCAAACGTGTCTATACACACACGTATCTATAAATCTTTAACAATAATGCAACTCTGGCAATCTTAAACCAATTCATTATTGCATTTAGGAGATGACTACTCTTGATGCTATAGGAATTAGCCAATGCAAAAGGAACTGCCTTTGCAGAAGGCTCAGAAGGGTGTGACTCTTCAGCCCCTGAGTAATGGCTGACAATCTCCTTCTTCATGGACTCTTGGCTTTCCATCAGTGCCTGATTTGGCATGGTCAGCAATGACAGGTTTTCCTTGAGTGCCTACTCATGTGCAGGATACCCTGCTTACTGATGATGAGACCAGTTGCCCTGTGCCATGCAAGTGTCCTCACTTGGAAGACTCTGTCATCCACTGCAGCAAGCATCAATTATTTCTGCCTGCTGCAGACACCTTTTCCATTCCCCAGATGATGCTTGCCCCATCTCCATATGATACCATTGCTTGCATGCCTGGGCAGTAGCAGCATTTCAGGTAGCATGGTAACAGTAATCAATGGATGCCACTTTTTCAGGACATGGAAAAGAGAAAATCTATCCTGGACTGTAGATGATCCTATTTCAGCACCTGACACTCTTTGAGTATGGTAACTTTCCCGGCTATGAAGTACTGCTGTACTGTGTACACCTCCACTGCTTGGTTTCGTAGTGATGGTGGTGATACAGCAGCAAACCACATCTAACTACTTATTGCCACTACTTATTTTCTTTATAAGAAAATCCCGTCTACTGCAGGACTATAAAGACAATCTTGTGCCTAGATATAGCATGAGGGGCCACCTTTCCTTTCTCTTCTAGCCCACCAAGACATTTCAGAATGGCCATATGAGTGTGACTGCTATGAATCTTCACTTCAACATATTTTTTCTCATATATAAGAAATGGGGAACAAGGGCTAACATTTTAATTGTGTTCACTATGCTTTGAACAATGGAGACCTGATTCCTGGTAAGGGCCTGTAGGCATCCTGGAGTATAATTAACTAATGTGGATGTTTGTAATTTTTTGTTTTCCACTTATGTTCTTTCAAAATAACATACTTGTGATGCTCATGGAAAACAATCAAAAGGGGCCATGAATACCAAAATTAAACCTTTTTTAAATTTTACCTAAATATTTGCAGAAAACTTTTTTTAGAATTCACCCACCTCTGATCCTCATTCACGTCAATGATGTTGATATTTTGGGGGTGTCTTTCAGCAATACTGCAGGATTTCTGGGTATTTACAGAAAGGCCTGTTACTTGTATTGAATTTGCTGGAAAATGAGGTAGCTTCAGCACATATTACATCTTTGCATTCCTGTCTGATTTACTACACAGTTTTTGCTTTAAGTTTGGTTGCTTAGAATAATTTGCTGCATATTTTACAAGATGACAGGTCATTATACCTCCAAGTTTATTCATCTTTAAACCTCGGTTTTATTTTATTTTATTTTATTTTATTATTTAACAGTAACAACATACATTTGAACAGAGTTTGTTTTACCTATTTATTTAAGGACTTTTTTTTCTTACTGAATCAGGCCTAATAATCAATTCACAGTATGGTTATTATCTGTTGATCTCTCTGGTATCTTATGGCCCTCCTCACTATAGCATGAGTGTCCCACAATCATAAATTTTATCTTCCTCACCTGTGAAACACAGAAGCATTTGTCCTCATTTTTCAGGTAGGGAAATGAGATATAAAATAGATTATAAGTGACTTGGCCAAGGTCATACAGGAAGCCTGTGACTAAGGTGAGAATTGAACTCTGCTCTTAAGTTCCAGTCCAGGGCTCTCTCTAGTAGATCATTCTCCCTACTCTGTGATCAACACTTGAAACTTTTAAACAATGCTGCAATACCAAATAATTTCTTACCACAAACCATCTAGCTAATACAGTGATCTGAAATGCTCTGTATAGTCTTTAGGGAAAAGACGACCTTATGATGACACAGCTAAGAACACCGGAAAATCACAGTGCTTATGTATTTTTTGTTTCCCATGTCCAAAGCCATGGTATAGCTTCATTTCCTTTGGAGACAACACAGGAACGTGCATACACACCCTTGTCTAGAAAGTGCAGCTCATCTGGAGAGAAAAAGATTTTTAAACATGTACCTGTCAATGCATTCCTGTAAGATAAAGCCCTGAGGTTCCCTGGAAGCTCCTCACTGTTCCAACTAAACCATTTTGTTTACTTCTTCTCAAACCCATTTCTATATCTTGAAGAGACCAGGCTGACAATATGACATAGTGCATTAATTTAAACTTCTGTTTATTGGAGAAAATAGCACTGTACTTCTAAAAAGGATAGGGAATAAAGCAGTTCTGGATATTTTCTCATAACAAACTCAACTAATTCTAAAATAAGCAAATATTGTCTTTTTTTAACAGAAACGCAGAAAACTGAGATTTTTTTTAAACTTAATAAAACCTCTAATATTATATGAATATTACAGGTCTTATCCTCTGAGCTGCTAAGAGCATTCAGCTCCCAATAATTTCATCAGGATTTGAGTGATCTGTACCTTAAGGTTCAAGCCCCCAGGTAGCTGGTGAAGTATTTTAGTTGAAATAAGAACCTCTCCAAAATCTTAGCCGAACAAGCCAGCCAGAAATGAACCAAAATCTTTCTTGAGATTCAAAGTTCAGAACTTTTTTTTTTTAATATGTGTCTCATACATCAGTACTTCTGGGTACTATCATGATTTGGAACAGGAAGTGCTGGAATTTCCTATAAGAGAGGTTCCTCTCACAATATTTCTGGCCCATCTGGAAAAAAAATGCACAAAAAGGTGAAACAAAACCTATTTTCATGAGATTTCATCTTGATTTTACAAACCAAGAGGTTCACATCATTGAAATAACCCAGATGACGTAATGAAACAATCCACATAATATCTTTCATGGCTTAAGGCATTTCCCAGGGAATATAAGAGTAAAATGTACATTACTATTGACTGTCCATGAAACCGATTTGCAAGCAGATTTTGAGGATAGAAAATTTAAGGAAAATACTCAAGGTTGTTGATGCAATGGGTAAGATACTTTATTGGGAGTTAAGAAACACATATATGGGATGGTATCTCAGTTTAGGAACCCTGAATAAGGTATTGAAGCTAGTGAATTATTGGATGCTTACATTTCCTGATGTTACAGAAAAATTTTCTAGACCCTGTGTTTTTTAGTCTTCTGCATATCATATCTCAGAAATAACTGGACAAAAAATTCATTGCTAATACTTTTAACATCTCAGAAGGAAGATATAGGTGCACCTGCTGCTCGCCCTTTGCATGTTGCTAAGCCCATGAAGTGTTTTAAAAGGATGTGAATCAATCATATAGAGGGGTACAGTGATTGTACCCTCTCTTTGCATGATAGATGATGTATTGTTTCTTGGAGATAATGTGGAAGAGCAAGTCAATCAAAGTGGCTAGATACCTAACCCATCCATGCTCTACAGACCTTCTAGTAAGGCAGTTAAGTTGAATCAGAGCAAATAGATCATCAGAACAGATGTGCTCCTGTTGTCAAGAAGGCTAATGGCATATTGGGCTGCATTAGTAGGAACATTGCCAGCAGATTGAGGGAAGTGATTATTCCCCTCTATTCGGCACTGGTGAGGACACATCTGGAGTATTGTGCCCAGTTTTGGGCCTCCCACTAGAGAAAGGATGTGGACAAACTGGAGAGAGTCCAGTGGAGGGCGATGAAAATGATCAGGGGGCTAAGGGACATGACTTATGAGGAGAGGCTGAGAAATAGGCTTACTTAGTCTGCAGAAGAGAAGAGTGAAGGGGGCTTTGATAGCAGCCTTCAACTACCTGAAGTGGGGTCCAAAAGAGGATAGAGCTAGGCTGTTCTCAGTGGTACCAGATGACAGAACAAGAAACAATGGTCTCAGGTTGCAGTGGGGAAGATCTAGGTTGGATATCAGGAAACACTATTTCACTAGGCGAGTGGCGAAACACTGGAATGGGTTACCTAGGAAGGTGGTGGAATGTCCATCCTTAGAGGTTTTTAAGGCCCAGCTTGACAAAGCCTTAGCTGGGATGATTTAGTTGGGGTTCATTCTGCTTTGAATAGGGAGTTGAACTAGATGACCTCCTGAGGTCTCTTCAACCCAAATAGTCTATGATTATATGAAGGAAAGAATTTTGGCAGGCAGGCAGAGCTTCAGAGTCTCAATGCATGGATGAGATGATGGTGTAGAGAGGAGGGGTTTAGATTTGTAAGGAACGGGGAAAACTTTTGAGATAGGGGCAACCTATACAGGAAGGATGGGCTCCACCTAAACCAAGGTGTATCCAGACTGCTGGTATTTAATATTAAAAAGGTTTCAGAGCATTTTTAAACTAAGAGATGGGGGAAAGCTGATTGCTGAAGAGGAGCATGTGGATCAGACAGAGACTTCTCTTAGAGGAGAGTCTATTGATAGAGATTCTCTAAGTTTTAGTCAGGAGAAGAGGATGGAAGAGGATAAATTATGGGCCAGATCAGATGAGAAACATTCACATAAAAAAGAATCTGACTCATCAGAAAAGGGCACACAAATAAACAGTAAAAAGTTTTTAAAGTGCTTGTATGCAAATGCTAGAAGTCTAAATAATAAGATGGGTGAACTAGAGTGCCTTGTGATAAAGGAGGATATTTATATAATAGGCATCACATAAAGCTGGTGGAGTGGGGAAAATCAATGGGACACAATCATTCTGGGGTACAAAATATATCAGAAGGACAGAACAGGTCGTGCGGAGGGGGGAGAGGGGACACTATATATGAAAGAAAATGTAGAATCAAATGAAGTAAAAATCTTAAATGAATCCATATGTTCCATAGAATCTCTATGGATAGTAATTCCATTCTGTAATAAGAATATAACAGCAGGGTTCTATTATCGACCGCCTGACCAGGACAGTGATAGTGACGATGAAATGCTAAGTGAGATTAGAGAGGCTATCAAAATAAAGAACTCAATAATACTGGGGGATTTCAATTATCCCCATATTGACTGGGTACATGTCACTTCAGGATGAAATGCAGAGACAAAATTTCTCAATACTTTAAATGACTGCTTCTTGGAGCAGCTGGTACAGGAACCCCCATGGGGAGAGGCAATTCTCGATTTAGTCCTGAGTGGAGCACAGGATCTGGTCCAAGAGTTAAGTATAACAAGACTGCTTGGAAATAGTGACCATAATATAATAACATTTAACATTCCTGTGGTGGGAAAAACACGTCAACAGCACAACACTGTGGCATTTAATTTCAGAAAGGGGAACTATGCAAAAATGAGGAGGTCAGTTAAACACAAATTAAAAGTTACAGTGACTAGACTGAAATCCCTGCCAGCTGCATGGACACTTCAAAAACACCATAATAGAGGCCCAACTTAAATGTATACCACAAATTTAAAAAAAACACAGTAAAAGAACTAAAAAAGTTTCACCGTGGCTTAACAACCATGTACAAGAAGCAGTGAGAGTTAAAAAGGCATCTGTTAAAAAGTGGAAGTCAAATCCTAGTGAGGTAAATAGAAAGGAGCATAAACACTGCCAAATTAAGTGTAAACATGTAATAAGAAAAGCCAAAAAGGAGTTCGAAGAACAGCTGGCCAAAAACTCCAAAGGTAATAACAAAATGTTTTTTAAGTACATCAGAAGCAGGAAGCCTGCTAAACAACCAGTGGGACCCCTGGACGATCGAGATAAAAAAGGAGCACTTAAAGACAATAAAGTCATTGCGGAGAAACTAAATGAATTCTTTGCTTCAGTCTTCACGACTGAGGATGTTAGCGAGATTCCGAAACTTGAGCTGTCCTTTCTAGGTGACAAATCTGAGGAACTGTCACAGATTGAAGTGTCACTGAAGGAGGTTTTGGAATTAATTGATAAACTTAACAGTAACAAGTCACTGGGACCAGATGGCATTCACTCGAGAGTTCTGAAAGAACTCAACTGTGAAATTGTGGAACTATTAACTATGGTTTGTAACCTATCCTTTAAATCAACTTCCTAGTACCCAATGACTGGAAGATAGCTAATGTAATGCCAATATTTAAAAAGGGCTCTAGAGGTGATCCCGGCAATTACAGACCAGTAAGTCTAACGTCAGTACCAGACAAATTAGTTGAAAAAATAATAAAGAATAAAATTCTCAGACACATAGAGGAGCATAAATAGTTTGATGGGGAAAGTCAGCATGGTTTCTGTAAAGGGAAATCATGTCTTACTAATCTATTAGATTTCTTTTAAAGGGTCAACAAACATGTGGAAAAGGGGGATCCAGAGGACACAGAGTACTTAGATTTCCAGAAAGCCTTTGACAAGTCCCTCACCAAAGGCTCTTATGTAAATTAAGTTGTCATGAGATAAGAGGAAAGATCCTTTCATGGATTGAGAACTGGCTAAAAGACAGGGAACAAAGGGTAGGAATAAACTGTAAATTTTCAGAATGGGGAGGGGTAACTAGTAGTATTTCCCCAGGGTCAGTCCTAGGACCAGTCCTGTTCAACTTATTCATAAATGATCTGGAGAAAGGAATAAACAGTGAGGTGGCAAAATTTGCAGATGATACTAAACTGCTCAAGATAGTTGTGAAGAACTTCAAAAAGATCTCACAAAACTAAGTGATTGGGCAACAAAATGGCAAATGAAATTTAATGTGGACACATGTAAAGTAATGTACCTTGGGAAAAATAACCCTACTATACATACAGTATGACGGGGCTAATTTAGCTACAACTAATCAGGAAAAAGATCTTGGAGTCATCGTGGATAGTTCTCTGAAGATATTCATGTGGTGTGAAGTGGCAGTCAAAAAAGCAAACATGATGTTAGGAATCATTAAAAAGGGGATAGAGAATAAGATAGAGAATATCTTATTTCCCTTATATAAATCCATGGTACACCCACGTCCTGAATACAGATATGGTCTCCTCATCTCAAAAAAGATAAACCGGAGTTAGAAAAGGTTCAGAGAAGGGCAACTAAAATGATTAAGGGTTTGGAACGGGTCCCATATGAGGAGAGATTAAAAAGGCTAGGACTTTTGAGCTGGGAAAAGAGGAGATATGGGGGGGGGCATATGATAAAGGCATATAAAATCATGAGTGTTGTGGAGAAAGTGAATAAGGAAATGTTATTTACTTGTTCTCATAATATAAGAACTAGGGGTCACCAAATGAAATTAATGGGCAGCAGGTTTAAAACAAATAAAAGGAAGTTCTTCTTCACACAGCATACCGTCAACCTGTGGAATTCCTTGCCTGAGGAGGTTGTGAAGGCTAGGACTATAAGAGGTTTTAAAAGAGAACTAGATAAATTCATGGAGGTTAAGTGCATTAATGGTATTAGACAGGATGGATAAGGAATAGTGTCCCTAGCCTCTGTTTGTTAGAGAGTGGGGATGGATGGCAGGAGAGAGATCACTTGATCATTACCTGTTAGATTCTCTCCCTCTGGGACACCTGATATTGGCCACTGTCTGTAGACAGGATACTGGGCTGGATGGACCTTTGGTCTGACCCAATATGACCATTCTTATGTTCTTATGTTTTTAGTCATATTCTCTTTGCTAAATTGACCAACAAAATGGCAGCAATCACTGGATAAAAGCAACCAGAGAATCTTGCCAAGAGAGAAGAGCTATTAGGAATAATTAGGGTTATATCAAACCATTGGCACCATTAATTGATCTTCTAAAGAAAAAACTGAGTTTCAGTGAGGTGCTGAATAAAGATTCAGTCTTCACCAAAAACAACTAATAGACAATGGAGGGATATTGACAAGCTGTGATATAAATGAAGAGGTAATTCTTAAGATTGATAATTCTAAGTAAAGATTTGAGTCTGTCTCCCTACAAGAAGGGAACCCAGTAGTTTATGTACCCAAGTCTTTCAAATTCATTGAAATAAGCTATGCATAAATCAAAGAGATGTATGAAATTGTGTTGAGCTCTGAGTATTTCATCAATATGTGTGTGTGGGAGAAAAGTAATAGTGAAATCTGACTATGACTTTAGAGGCAATAATAAAATCAGTAAAACAACACCAAATAAGCATTGCAGCAGTTCTATCAAGACTAAAAAAATATGGAACCTGAAAAAATGGAACATTAAACAGAGACCAGTATAGGATATATCAGTCATTCATCCCTGAAACAGAGCACTTCTGGAAGGGCATGACATTATGGAGGCACAAATTTATGTAGTCTGTTTATATTATCTGCGTCAGACAAGAAATCGACAAAATTAATGATTGTAGCTAAATAAGGTCATCAGCTAGCCATACTACTACAAACTATTACTGTTGCTTAGCCCCCCAAACGTGATTGCCACAAGTGATAGGGCACTGGAAGTCTGAGGAACTAATAGTTAATAGATCATTTGACCTTCCAAATGAAAAATTTGTGGGTCCATTGTCTCTGAAATTTGGAAATTACAAAGATTATCCATTCCAGACACATGAGTAAAAAAGTTCAAACACATTTGCTGTTTTGACTTGAGGTGAATGCAGAAGCTGAAGAACTGCTACATAACAAGAGAGATGGTCTGTGCTCAAAACACTAAATTGGGCCTCAAATGATGTGATTTAAATTCTCGGATTTACCACAGACTTCCTATGTGACTTTGGGAAAATCACTTATTCCTCTGTAACTCCATTCCCCATCTGTAAAATGGGAATAAGACTACTTCCTTTCTTCTGTCTCCTGCAGACAGAAGTAGTCACAGATGAGTAATGCTGTTGTCACATCTGTTATCTATTTACAAATAGAGACCTCAAGTCCCTAAACAAATAAGAGGATGATGAACTTTCATGTGGAAATGATTAAGTCTGTCCAGGCTTCCATATCCCCAAAGGATTCTTTGTAATTGGTGGACCTGTAAGAAGCCCAGTTAAATGTTCCGCAGGAGGAGAGTCTCGGGAGGAGAGTCCTCCGTAAATTTCTCAACAACGCAACTATATTGAGAATGGTCCTCTCACACAAACAGGTCACCTTCCAATGCCTGCCATTTTGTTCAATTACTTACTTTATATTTTATTTACATAGTTTTATTTATTTATTTGCTGAATTGATTTATTTTAAGTAGTTTAGCAAACATTTCATGGGAGGGCATGATTCTCCTCTCTCATTGGTCTATATCAGCCTTAACTTAATTAGCATCAATTTTGTCATTGTACTAGTTTGAGACAGTGAGAGGAAAATCAAATCATATTCTCCCATTGATGTTTTTCACTTCTTTCCACTGAAACTTCTGTCTACTCAATTGTTTCTTCTTCACCTACTGGTCTCACCTGAAAATAGTGTACTATATTTATTTTTTACTGTCTCTTGTTAACCAATTATCCCTTCTTTCACCATCCACATCTCCCTTTAACAGGCTTCACTTCAATAAACTGGACCTTCTTTTCTGCAATCTCACCTTCGGTATTTAAGTCTAATCAAAATAAATCTCAGATAATCACTGGACTGCCTTTGTACCGCTGCCTTTTAGCAGTAGCTCTTCCATCCACAGCCTGAAATTGCTAATCATTAAAAACATGCATTTTTTTTTAAACTCCCTACTCTTCAGTATTTACATAGACTAAAAATTGAATGTAGGACTGAACTGAACAACATAATGGTGAAGAGACAAAAACTATTACACTGCCAGAAAGAACATACTGCAAGTGGAATTGTGGGGGAAAATAAACTGCAAAATCGAACAGAACAAAACATGCTATAAATCCTTTTCATTTACTTTGAGAAATTGTGGAAGAGCTTGTCATCCTACTGTGTGCTGTACGAGTGTACTGTCCTAAGGAAAACACTGATGTTCATTTGCCCCCACTGAAGTGATTGTAAGCTGCGCCATTATAGGGTGACCAGACGTCCTGATAAAATCAGTACTGTCCCGATTTTGAGGGGTTTGTCCCGCGTCCCGACCAGAGTACAGTCAGGATGCCATTTGTCCCGATATTTTGTTTCCTAGTCTTCGGTGGCAATTCAGCAGAGTCCTTCAGTCACGTATGGTCTTCAGTGGTATTTCAGCGGCGAGTGTGTCTGTCTTTGGCAGCAAGGTTTATTACCTGCTGCTGAAATACCGCCAAAGACTATCCATGACTGAAGGGCTCTCCGCCGAATTGCTGCCAAACTCCCAGATGAGTGAGTGCAAAAAGAAAAAAAACCCCTCCCTTAACAACTGGTCACCCTATTCCATTAACAAGAGCAGGGCTGAGCCCTTGAATTTGGTGGCAAACCTAATTAGCAGGCACTGTGATAATAAATGGCTCTTATGATAGCTGGATTTTAATCTGACAATAAATCATATCTGATATAGAGTAGAATACTGGTAAAAGACAGCTATCCAAAAATGTAAATACTGTTATTTTTAAAGATAGACTGATCTTGATTCACTCTAACATTTCTGGCCAAGGGACAATTGACATGTAAACCAGAATCTGGTCACCATGGGTGAAATTCTGGCTCCATTGAAGACAACGGCAATACTCCCATTGACTGCAGTAGGGCCAGGATTTCACCCCTGATTTTAGTCTTACTAAGATGCAGATGAGTTTCAAAGAGGTATTTGAATGTGGAGGAATACCTCCCAGGCTATACAGGGCCATCTTAAAAGATAAAGGGGATAGTAGCCATTGTAAGTGAAAGGAATTGTTGCATACCCTCCCATGCCCAGTATATCTGATAAAACATTACATTGTTGAAATACTGATTCAATCTCAGCCAACATGCCTGATACAATGATTATGAATTCTGTCATATCTTGATCATTACAAATGGTTACAGACTATAAAAGACTGGAATCCAAATGTGAGACACCTGTAACTATAAACTGCATTCCTGAGTTGCTGCCTGGACAAGAAGGTCACATAGAAAAGTAATTCTTAAAAGCTGGGTGACAGGAGAAAAGGAGAATGTCATTTAGACATGTATAAGTATTTTTATTCAATGTAATTATATCTAAGTGTTATCAATCTAGAAGAGATCTACAGAGTTTTCAGATCAGATCTATTATTCATAGTGTGGCAGATATGTCATTTTCCTGCAATATCTTTGGGATTACTCATTGAATTAAGTTCGTAAGTATTTTTGGAGTCCATTGTATTAAATGCAAAAGCAATACATAATTTGGGCCTGGATGATCAAGTACTGTGTTGAAAAATGTGGCAGACAAGGATGAGATTTTGGGACAATACATGTGGAGTGGATTTCTTGGGAAATATCTAGGGGCAGGTGAATGCAAATCTGCCCCCCACCATTATGCAAAAATCCATCTCTTTGAAGCTACCCCGTGAAGACAGGGCAATTTTCTGTTGATTTCCTGTTCCCAGGGTCCCACAATCAAAGGTCCAAATCATATAAAGAAGTGACTCTCAAATTCATGGGTCTGCTTGTTCTGAGCAAAAAGGTTGTTATGAATTTGTTTCCATGGAAAAAACCATTGGTAGGATTTGAAGGACTGACATCTGCCAAAGAGTTGTTGGAGTTGGGGGTGATTGCTGGTAAGCTTGCGATCATGCATGTAGGTTCTTTTATTGTTGTTATATGTTTTATCTGTAATGCTTTCACTGTAAGAATAAACATGCTTGCTTTGAAAGAGCTATGTGGTAATTTCTGATTCTGGGCTATTATGATGTTCATAGCCTCTGGGGCAAAAGCAAAGCAAACCTGCTGAGGGAGTCTGACTTGCTGGGGAACTTACAATGTAGGCAGGGAATTGTGCAGCCTAGTAAAGGACTGGAGGGAGAGAAATGAAGTTCTCCGTGCAATGAGGTGATAGCTGAGGAGCCGGGAGCCCAGAGTGGGTGCCCTTGCTGGACCACAAAGGGGATATAGGTGCAGTTCCCCCAAACAAACACACAGTTTCTTTTGCTTTATTATGATCTTTTCTCTGTTTTTAATGCATTTTGTTTTTTTAATTAGAGAACTTGAGTCCTTATGGCATGTCTACATAACTACGGTTTGCCTCCCTCGCCTTGTGGTACGCCTGCCTCAGCTCCTTTATCTTCACTCTGCACTGCACTAAATCCTGATTATAGCTCTTTTCACACAAGCCTCAAGAAATCTGCCTGTAGGTATCAAAATTCCTACAGCTCAAGTGTAGATGGGACTGCACAATCTCCTCTCCCCATACCCTGAGCAGATCTAAAGCAGTCCAAGCTGGAGAGCGTTTGCTATGATAAGACTCCATGGTCTCCTGGAAAGATGTAATGAGACCTCTCCACACTGAGCCAACAGGAAACAGAATTTCAAAAATTTCCAGGGCTGCTAAGGTGGAGGGGCGGATGATTGTTTACCTGTCTGCAGAGCAGTGGAGTTCAAACTGCTGACCAGAGCAGTCAGGTTGGGCATTGTGAGACACCTCCTGGAGGCCAATTAAAGTGATGAAATCAAGCATGATGTCTACACTGGCACTTTGTCAACAAAAAATGTGCACAAAAAACCTGATGTCTCTCATTGGTGTGGTTTTATTTTGTCTCTAAAAAAGGGCATTTTTGTCTGCAAAAACTGCATCATAGTGTGTATGCATTCACTATTTTTTTTTTGACAAAAGCTGTCTTTTGTCAATAAAACTCTGTAGTGTAGATAAGGCTTAAGTCTGCACTGGGAAAATGAGTTGTGTTAGAAAATGTGCTAAATAATTTAATTTAACACAATGTTAACTTAATGCTCAATGGTGTTTGGAAATCAACGATAATTGTGGTTCATTCTAGAGAGTCAGCTTAACATGTTTTTAAATGTGACTATTTTCCTGCATTAGGTACTAAATGGTGTTCACCAACAAATGCCTTACCAAAATTATAGTGGGTAGAACAGGCCTCACATAGCATATTTTCTTTTCCAATATAGGCAAAGGCATAGAGAAAAAACGGTGTCTGTGGTTTACTCCACTTGGATTTCTTTGTCAGCAGGGTGAAGACTAAGGATCAGTCTATACAGGAAAGTTTTTTTTATCATTTATGCCTGCACAACCCCCATTTTGGACACATTTTCTGGTATCTTTTTATCTTTAGCTTAAATCCCTTCCCAAGTGACTGAGATCAAACAAAAACAAACAAAAAAAAGGTCACTCTCATACCAGAATAAGTGAGTTTACTTGAGGGATTACACTAGAATAATTATATCTGTTCAAATTCACATGAAAAACTTTTCCATGTAGACAAGACCTAAGGAATGCTTTCCCATCAAGTATAGTGCCTACAGGACTACAGTTTAATAGATCCTCAAGAAACTCCTAAGGAGAGAGGAAAGAACCAAGTTTAAGGGTCAAAAGATGACACCTTTGTGCGTTAATAATAAATAAGGCTTAAGAATTGAGCATTGGAAATACGACGGTGCACTAGTTACTTACTAGCTGTATCGAGAAAGGGGTCTCATTTTTAGGATACACTAGTAAATAACAGTGTTCCATCACATTTGATGGATCAAAGCAGTAGGATCAGATATCTAGATATGACTTTGATGCTTCTCCATTTCTCAGTTCAGCAAAAGTCCATAAGCAATCTCCAAAGTCACAAATATGAATAAAACAGCATACTGAAGGTCCCTGAAAGGTGATATAGAGTTCAACTCCCACAACAATCTAAATTGTTTAGATGATCCCTTAAAATTGTTTGTATTGTGCAACTCTACCAACATAAATTGTTCTGCTGCCGTTGTGTATGAATCGACCATGTGAAGTAAGGTTCATTTGACCATATGTAAGTTTCCATCTAAATACAGTCAAATATTTCCACATTTCTGATTCAAATGAAATAACTGAGTTGTCATTCAAATCATAACTTTCTGTATCTTTGCTTGCCATCAAAACATTATGGATCCTTGACTTGTTTTGAATAAGTAAAATGAAAGTTATGCTATGTTTTCATTCTTAAATCAGTGGATGTTACCTGAATGCATGCTGTCACTTGTATTTCGTTGAAACTGATTATAAATAATTCAGTTAGTCTTGCTGCACCCTTTTAAATAACATGTTCCAATTTAAAATAAATATATATTCCTTTGTTGAGGGGGAGTGTTTTCCTGCTCTCCTGCTATGTTTATAATAGCCTTTTCAGCTTGGTAAAACTGATTTACCAACTGATGCCACCCAAAATCAGTGAAATACATGTACACAAGGTCCCTTTAAACATTTGATTTCCTGTAAGCCTGTCACCCTAGAATCTATGTACCAAATATATTAAAGTATAAAATAGAATCACATGTATTTAATCACTATCATATGCATTATTCAGAAAAGTCAGAGCAGATCAATTGACAGAAAATCTCCAAAACCAAGAAAAACTTTATCATAGAATCATAGAATTAAAAGGTTGGAAGGGACCTCATGAGGTCATCTAGTCCAACCCCCTGCTAAAGGCAGGACCATTTTCCCTAAATAATCCCAGCCAGGGTGCGGTCTAGCCGGACCTTAAATAGCTCTAAAGATGGAGATTCTACCACCTCCCTAGGTAACCCATTCCAATACTTCACCACTCTCCTAGTCAGAAAGTTTTTTCTAATATCCAGCCTCGACTTCCGCAACTGCAACTTCAAACCATTGCTCCTTGTTCTGTCCTCCGTCACCACTGAGAACAGCCTAGCTCCCTCCTCCTTGGAGCATCCCTTCAAGTAGTTGAAGGTTGCTATCAAATCCCCCCTTAGTCTTCTCTTCTGCAGGCTAAATAAGCCCAGTTCCTTCAGTCTCTCTTCATAAGTCATGTGCTCCAGTCCTCTAATCATTTTTGTTGCCCTCCGCTGGACTCTCTCCAATTGTTCCACGTCCTTTTTGTAGTGTGGCACCCAAAACTGGACACAATATTCCAGATGCGGCCTCACCAGTGCCGAATAGAGGGGAATAATCACATCCCTCGATCTGCTGGCAACACTCCTACTAATACAGCCCAGTATGCTATTAGCCTTTTTGGCTACAAGAGCACACTGTAGGCTCATGTTCAACTTTCCATCTACCGTAACCCCAAGATCCTTTTCTTCAGCACTGCTACTTAGCCAAACAGTCCCCAGCCTGTAGCAGTGCATGGGGTTTTTCTGTCCTAAGTGCAGGACTTTGCACTTGTCCTTGTTGAACTTCATGAGGTTTCTTGTGGCCCACTTCTCCAATTTGTCTAAGTCTCCCTGAATCCTATCCCTGCCCTCCAGCGTGTCCACCACTCCCCCCAACTTGGTGTCATCTGCAAATTTACTTAATGTGCAAGCTATCCCATCATCAAGATCATTAATGAAGACATTGAATAGAACGGGCCCTAAGACAGACCCCTGGGGCACACCACTTGTTACTGGTTGCCAACTAGAGAGTGTGCCATTGATACCTACCTGCTAAGCCCGTTGATTCAACCAGTTTTCTATCCACTTCACAGTCCATTCCTCCAACCCATACTTCCTTAGTTTGCTGATGAGAATGCTGTGGGAAACCGTGTCAAAAGCCTTACTAAAGTCAAGGTATACAACATCAACAGCTTTGCCCCCATCCACAAGTCCAGTCATCTCATCATAGAAAGCAATCAGGTTGGTCAGGCATGATTTACCCTTGGTGAATCCATGCTGACTGCTTCTGATCACCTTGTTTTCCTCTAAGTGTTTCAGGATGGATTCCTTCAGCACTTGCTCCATGATTTTTCCAGGGATTGAGGTGAGACTGATTGGTCTGTAGTTCCCTTTATAATGAGCTTACCTTCCTCACATATAGAGAATTTAACCCAGTCATTAAGGTGAATGTTCAAGAAAATTAAGGCTACTCTTATTTTGACATAGATTCTAAAACTCTCTACTTCTGTCACTGTGTCACCTCTCCCCACTGCACTGAATTAGCTGCATGTCTTGTCATTCACTCTGAAAAAAGCATTGCTGATACTGTAGGTGAATGTAGTCAGCATGATGAAGTATGAGTAAGGGACAATGGAGGGAGGCCTTTGGAAAGTTATAAAAAGAAAAAAAGGGGGGTCAGCAGAAGAAGGAAGCTGAAAATACAAGAGTGTGGGAGGGATGGGTGGGTTGGGGGAAACCCACACATGGGTATGAAGTGATTAATTTTGTGACTTTTAATAAAAATAGGTTGTGAATTTGGACAGAAATGGTAGTTAAGTTAGTGCTAAATAAAACTGAGTATCTTCTTGTTATGCAGAAAGAAAAATGTTGAGAAATGATTTTGGTTCTAGTGTTGGTATCACCTTATAGCGGCCTCACATCTGCCATTATTTGTGGCAACATTGCCAGAAGTACTGATCCTTAAAAAAGGTACTCGAGACCAGAACTGGTGGCTACTTGGTGCTCTGACATGCTCCTTTGGCACATGACTTTCGTAGAAACAATAATATAGAAACAGACATCAAGAAATAGATTTGCTATATTTATTAGTGACATGGATGGTTTTGTAATGAAAGCTGAGGACTGGGAGGTCAGACATCTATTTATCTTTGGCACTGATTTCATGCATGACCTTGGGCAAGTCACTTAACCTCTTTGTGCCTCAGTTTCACCATCTGTAAAATGAGGATAATAATTGTACTTCATATCTTTACTGTGAAGCTTAGATGCTTCTTAAAATTTCTTCCTTAAAGGATTTAGGAGTACAAACCACATTGATATTGAATTCCTAAATCTCTTTAGCCCTTTTGAAAATCTGCCCCCCACATTCATTAATGCTTGTAAAGCACATTGAAATCCTGAGATAAAATGTGACGTAAGAGTCTGTGGCTGGAATATGATTATTATAACTGGGAAAAGAGGTGGGTTTTTTTTGTTTGTTTGGTTGGTTTTTTTGGGGGGGGGGGGAATCATGTGAACCAGCAGGTTTAAATGTACTGTTTGGTTTCACAATAGATATAATATTGGGGAATTAATTTAGAAGAGTTCACATTTTGGGAGTCCTTTTGCAGAGCATGGGTGGCAAGAGAGAGACCCATCCTCTCATCCTGCAGGTATGGATTCCCATAATGCCAGGCTTGTCTTCATTTCGTGCTTCCCCATGAAGACCCAAGTCTTGATTCAAGAAAGCATTAAGAACATGCTTAACCCAGGACACTAATACTCATCTGCTATTCATGTTCTAGAGATTGGGTCTCAAAGTGTAGATCCATACTTCATCATGACCAAATTCAAGCTATGTTCCTAGGCCCCAATGCTGAATCCAATCTTAATATTAATGTGTGAGAAAGCATCTGGGGAAATTGCACCCAAAGGAAGTCTTTCTGTAGGAGCCTGTCTAGTTTTGGACAACACTATTTTTCATGTCACCTTTGTATATCTTTTAATCCAAATGCTAATTGGCTTTGATGTCTCAAAACATATATTTTTAAAATAGATATAATTCTTTGCCAGATATGCAAATCCACCCTGGAATGAATATCTGAAGAAAAGGAAATATTGCGATAGTCCCATCATTAGCCATAAGAATGAGGAGTACTTGTGGCATCTTGGAGACTAACAAATTTATTTAAGCATAAGCTTTCATGGGCTAAAACCCACTTCATCAGATGCATGAGGTGGAAAATACAGTAGGAAGATAGATATATACACGCAGAGAGAACATGAAAAAATGGGTGTTGCCATACCAACTATAATGAGAGTAATCAGTTAAGGTGGATTATTGTCAGCATATGAAAAAAAAAAATTTTGTACTCATAATCAGGATGGCCCATTTCCAGCAATTGACAAGAAGGTGTGAGTGACAGTAGGTGGAATAATTCTACTTTGCGTAATGACCCATCCACTCTCAGACTTTATTCAAGCTTAATTTAATGGTATCTAGTTTGCAAATTAATTCCAATCAGCAGTTTCTCATTGGAGTCTGTTTTTAAAGTTTTTTTGTTTTACTATTGCCACTTTTAGGTCTTAATTGAGTGACCAGGGAGATTAAAATTGTTCCAACTGGTTTTTGAATGTTATAATTCTTGATGTCTGATTTGTGTCCATTTATTTCTTTGCATAGAGACTGTCCGGTTGGCCAATGTACCACGCGCAGAGAAGGGTATTGCTGGCACATGCTAGCATGTCAAGATTCCTTCCCACTCTGAACTTTAGGGTACAGATGTGGGGAACCTGAATGAGAAGCTCTAACTTACTACACTTAGATCTGTCTTGCTGCACCATCCAGATTTCTGAGTTATCTGGAAAACCTGTCTTCCCCCCAAACCTTCCCCTCCCTGGGCAGCCTGAGAGACTTCCTCACCAAGTCCCTGGTGAACACCGATCCAACCCCTTGGACCTAACTACCAAAAGGAGAATTTAACCATCCCCCCTCCTTTCCCCCACCAATTACTGGTGAGTCCAGATCCAATCCCCTCGGATCTAAAAACAAGGAAGAAATAAATCAGGTATTAAGAAAAAGGTTTTTAATTAAAGAAAAGAAAGGTAAAAGAAAACCCTCTGGGAGAGATTAGCATACCAGCTATTCTCACAGACAACAGATTCAAAACATAGAGGATGTTCCCCTGGGCAGAAATCTTAATACACACAAGAATACCCAAATTTGATAATTCCCTTAATAGTACCAAGACAAGTTACAAGAAAATAAACATAAACCTATATATTTCTTTCTAAAACTTACTGCTCTGATAAGAAGCTGGTTCCTTGATCTTTTTCACTCTGGCTGAAATTGAAACTGACTAAACTAAGGAAACTTCCCTCCTTCCTTTTGAAACATCTTGTTCCCTCATTGGTTTCTCTGGTCAGGTGTCAGCTAGGCTAGGTGAACTTCTTAACCCTTTACAGGTAAAAGAGGCATTAACCCTTAACTATCTGTTTATGACATGGCATATATCATATTGTAGATCTGCAGGTGAGCGAATCTCTGATAGTGTGGCTGATATGATTAGGCCCTATGTTGGTGTCCCCTGAATAGATATGTGGACAGAATTGGCAACGGGCTTTGTTGCAAGGATAGGTTCCTAGTTAGCGTTTTTGTTGTGTGAAGTGTGGTTGCTGGTGAGTATTTGCTTCAGGTTGGGGGGCTGTCTGTAAGTGAGGACTGGCCTTTCTCCCAAGATTATTCCTTCTTCTCTGTGATTTTGTTTTCATTCTACCTGTTGCATTTTTTCTTATCATTGTGGCCCCAATTCAGTAGAAGATTTAAACACATGCTTCATTTTAAGAATGTGCTGAAATCGTATTTGACTGCAATAGGGTATTGGCATTTGCTTCAAGTTAAGCATGTGCCTAAATGCTCTTTGAAAGGGGTTGAGGCCTCATCCTCAGTATCATTCACAACCAAGAGTTGCCCTGAAGGAGTTAAAGTGATGCATATATAGGGTGAACATATTTCCCAAAGGGAAAAAGGGATACCTTGCATGGGACTGGCCCAAGGCCCCCACTCCACCTGAGTCTGACAGCCTGCGCCCACCACGCAGCACTCCAAAGGTGCCTCCACACTCTCCTGATGATCAGCTGGCAAGAGCAAACGGGACAAATGGCCAGGGCTTAAAAAGGGGACCGAACAAGCCAAAACAAAATGTATGGTCACCCTACTCACATAGGTCCAACTAAATTTGTAGGCTGCACCTGGTGGAGACTCTGGTTTGATTGAAAATTATTTATGGCAGACAAAGACCAGCTGGGGCAGAAACTGGGTAAGGGATAGATTCAGGACATTTGCAGTAGAAGAAGGCTGTAAGATGGAAGCTGGTAGTCACTTTTTGGGCTTAGAGCAGGAAAAGGAGGAAACCCAGGGAGAGAGAAGCCCAAGGATCCTGGCCCTGAGCGAATGGTTTACTCAGAAGAGTTGAGGAAAAAACTGATGGGATGTAGAGTAGAAAGCAGCCCAGGGAAAGAGCAGCAAAGGTACAGATTGTGCAGACCTTGTCTGCTGATTATAGGGTCCCTGGGCTGGAACCTGGAGTAGTAGAGGGGCCTGGGTTCTCCTATCAGCTATGGGGAAGTGGCACAGGATTGTGGGAGATGCCAACTGGATAGCTGGTCCATAAGGACTTTGATATCCCAGAAGTGGGGTGAGGGAACTATACAGTGGCTTAGCCAAAGGCCGGAGTCACAAAGAGAGCCATCTGAGTTGCAGAGAGAGGCTCTGGGGTGAACAAATGACAGAAGCCAGGCCAGACAAGAGCTGATTGCCCAGATTCCTCCATGAGGAGGGCCCCAAACAGTAAGTGTACTCCATAACAATCATCTTTGATTGTTTTAAAGTTTTAAACAGGAGTGCAGGATGAAGAATAGATTTCCCCTAAACTGACAAAAAGAGTTTCAAAAACTAATCTTTAACAAAGTTGGAGTAAACCATGTACTTGCACATTATGTTTAGCGTATTTAAAAGTAGGGGCTGGGGAGGGAGAGAGAGACTTCTGAAACTCTTAAGCTCTTGGTGCTGGAAGTTGTGATGGGCTAATGTAAAATGCATTAGCACTTTTGCCTAATTTTCTGGACCTGCTAGAGCCACAGGATTAAGAGAATCAACAGTTTGTGCATGGTAGTTAAAAGAAATGAAAGAATGCCAAGTTTATTTCCTTCCATGAACTACTTTCTATTTTCTGAAAATAGTAGAATTTAAATTTGAGAAACACCCTTGTCTTATAAAAGATACCATCATTATCATTGACATTATATGTATATACCAGTAAGAAAAGGAAAGAGAATGTCCCCTAGTGTTATTTATTTTGATTATTCTCTAAATGCCAGTGTTGGGAGGAGCATTACTTTGAACACATTCCCATCTTGTCTGTTCTCAAAGTGTCTTGTTCAGAACAATATGTGTTCATTAATTTCTCATGAATCAAACCATTTTGTTTCATGATCCCAGGACTCGTTTCCTCACGATGCAAACCTCTATTGACCTCATAAGTAATAGAGAGAGTCTAGATTCCCATGAGTGTACGGAAAATATAGACATTTCTTCAAGATCAATTATGACATTTCAGATATTGAGCTGGTATTAAGGGATATGGGCAATTAGCTTCTTAAATATAAATGTAATCATCTCAAAATATTGCTGGCAAATAGGAAGTCATTAGTAGTCCTGTATAGTCAGCTGGATATTTGAGCAACAGCTATAGTGTTCAATTAAGCCATCTCTCCATTGTCCCATAGCCTCAACAACAGAAGTGAGTAGCATATAATTTCATAATGACAACAAAGCTACTATTTTCATTTAGGTAGATCTATTGCCTTTCCATGTATTGGAGGCTGACTATATGTAATACAGATTTGCGGTTGTCTGTGGGATGGAGACAGTTAATGGAAGTGTTTATGCCCTTTTTTCGTAGAGTTCTTACTGTAACATGAAAGAAATCTGTGCTTCTCTTATACATGAGGGTATAAATGCATGCATTTGCTTGGTAAAGAGAAACTGTACACAGATTAAGAGATCTGATGGATAGTAAAGTGAACTTTGCTCATGTGCACAGAGGTTTATGTGTAACATTGCTTATGTATATAGTCACCAGTTCAGCAAGGCATCCAACTGCCTACTTAACTTTAAGCATATGAGTGATTCCATTGACTCCAGTGTGTCTACTCATGTGCTTAAAGATAGGTACATGTTCAAATAATGGGGTTGAAGGACAGTCTAGAGAGCAAGCAGGGTCTTGTGGTTAAAGCAAGGGATTTTATTCCTGACCGTACTTCACCCTCATGGTGTGACAGTGGACTTGTCACTTAGTCTTTCTGTGCCACAGAACGGTGAATAATACTACTTTTTTCTCACCCTTTCTCTCATCTATTTGGACAGTAACCTCTTCAGGCAGGAACTGTGTATTTGCACAGTGCCTATCTTGGGATGGGGGAGGTCTAGGAATGATTGTAATACAATAATATACAAAATGACTTATTTGTTAGGGTAACTTTGTCTTTAGAATAAAGTTGCAGCCCTCTTACGCCATGGAATTGAATTGTCGAGCAGTAAGACTGAGGAGAATATAAATATGTGCCAGCATCAATATATTCTTAGTAGACTGAAATTGAATTGACTAGATGGAGCTGTTTGTACAAGACATTTCAAGAGACATTGGTGATACTTGCCATGACAGAACTGAGGACACGCAATAAAAGATGGAGGAAAATATAGCTAGGGCAAGAGACCAGGAAAAACAAATTTGCTTTGGGGTTTCAATTAGATTTGCAAAGCAAGAGATATTGCTAGAAGAGGCTACAATATAATGTGTAATGGAGAATTAGAGATGGATCTGTCTTAGTTAATATGATGGAAATATGTCATATCTCTATTTACTTGACTGTGTTGCTCACCTTAATTTCAAATCCCTATAACCACTCCTCAAAGCTGTCTCAAATGATTACACTTTCATTAGTAATATTTGCACTTGTCATCCTCCACCAACAGCATCCACAGGCTAATTAATAGGGCAATATTCTGGATGTATTTAGGGAGAAATTCACACTGGCACAAAAAGGCCCCTTTTAAAAACATCCTTCATATGACACATTGCCCAGGAGAGGGGTTGTATGTGGAGCAGAGCTGCCCTCCCACCTTGAATGCTGTGAAGGGTGTAGTGTGATGATGCACAGCAGGCTGATGTGACAGAACTGGCGAAGAGCTGGAATCTCCAGTTACATGGATCTTGTGTTACTTATGATTCACTGCAAATGGCATGTCTATTTAAGTATCAGAGGGGTAGCCACATTAGTCTGGATCTGTAAAAGCAGCAAAGAGTCCTGTGGCACCTTATAGACTAACAGATGTATTGGAGCATGAACTTTCGTGGGTGAATACCCACTTCATCGGATGTATTCACCCACGAAAGCTCATGCTCCAATACGTCTGTTAAATCTATAAGGTGCCACAGGACTCTTTGCTATGTCTATTTAAGGTACTTATATGGCTTCCATCACTCTGGTATCTGAGTGCCTTGAAATCTTTAATACGCTTACCATCTCCACACCCCTGTGAGGAAGGAAAGCAGTACCATCCCTGCTTTTATAGATGGGGAACTGAACCACATGGAGCTTAAATGACTTGCTCAAGACCACACAGGAAGTCTCCCAAGTCCTAGGCTAGTACCCTAACTCCTGGCCCATCCTCTTGATCCCCCCAGCCCATGCAGTCCATAATCTGGAAAGGTTGCAATGAGGCTGTTCTTCAACCTGATCCCTGGCCCTGGATGGTGGAAGTGAATTTTAACCAGTCTAATACACGTATTGAACAGGCAAAATAATATCACCAGTTTACACCAGTGATATCTAACTAAATTCTTGTGAAATCCCAAGGATTTGGGGGACAATTCCACAACTGCCTAAAATTCTTAATTTAGTCAGTACATTTGGAACCTAAAATAAAACTGAGCTGGATGGAGAGAGATTTCCATTCATTTCTGCCATTTGGAAGCTGGCGAAGTCCTTTGTTTTGGGAAAGTTTGGAGCATGGTGGTTCTATAGCTATTGAGAGAATGATCAGGGTCAAGGCTACTGTTGCAGTGAAAACCACCTTTTTGTACCTCCTCCCTGCTGGGTACCTGGAGCAGAAGACTGGGAAAGTGGGTGATAGATTTCCTAGAATAAGGTTCATGCTAGAAAAGCAAACAATTTACTGATGGCAAGAGGTTGGTCTGGGCCCAATTCAGCAAAGCAGCCAAACAGTTAAGGGCATGCTTAAAGGTAAGCATGTTCATAAGTGCTTTCCTGAGTAAGGGCCTAACTGTATAAGCTTTCACGTCAGAGTGAGAATGCTCAAGCTTCTGAAGGCATTTAGTTCACATTGGGTATGCTCAGTAGATTAACAAAAGCATAGGCATAGTCACTCCCATACTGGTAACTTCCTTAGAGAAGAAGGCTGGTGGCTGTCACCTAAAAGCAGACAGTATTGAAAACAGGACTGATGTATTGTAAGTTCTGAGAAAAATGATCTAAAGCAGTTGTGATTTAAATAATAAAACACCACACAATTCAGTGAATTATAGAGGAATTCAAATGAAAGGAAATGACTCTTTCTCAATCACTTGGTTAAAGTCTAGTGAGAACTTTATTTATGGACTAAATTTCAGTTCACTTGGAGGTAAGATGCCCGGTTTTTTTGGTTTTGTTTTGTTTTCTTTGCTTGTTTTACCAGGTTCCATGTGATGTTATAGCGAGTGTTTTAACCTTTGTATTTTGTACAGTAGCTCTTTAGAATGTCAGAGTATATAGAAGGCTTTTTTCATCCCTCTACATATTAAAAAACAAAACAAAAACAACCTTACATCTTTGTAACAATCTTTCTTTTTATTTAAATCCACATAGCCTGTTTATAAGAACAATTTATACTTTCCAACGTACACCTTAATGCTGTAGTATTTGTTATGTTGCAGGGACTTTTACTTTCACAGCCAAAGGTTTTTATTGATAATGTAGATAATAATTTGACAAAGTTTCAGGAATATGTAATTTCATTTTAGGGCTATATTTGCTTTTTTAAAAATTATAAATAAGATATTTGAAATGTCAGTTAAATGGTGGCTGTTCTTGAATCTTTCTAAAGTGATCTTTACATGTAAAAAATATTACTAGTTCTAGGGCATCACAGTGCTCTTGCATATCAAATTTACAGTAGACACGAACACTTTATATGTCTGTGTAAACAGTGTTTTGCAATTAACAAAAGTGACTATCAGACAAACAAAAAAAAATATGTCAAGGCAACCCATAATGGAGAAACAAAGATGGCAAAGCAGAGGATGTAAACTGTTTTAAGGCACGGACTATCTTCTTGTGTATTTGCCAGGCACTCCACCATAATGGGGCCTCAACAGTGAAGGTTCTTTTGGATGATAATTCAATACAAATAGAAAAAGGAGGCCATAAAATATCACACATGAACCTTGTTCAGTACACATCATCCAACAACTGAAAGGAGAGGCAGGGATGCTCCTAGCACACAGCTAAATTCACTGCATGGTCATGTACCATTCCCTGCCCAACATGTGAACTGAATGAGTCAGGGATTCTGAGAGGAGGGAAATATTATCTGATCAGGAAATAATACTGCATACACACAAGGGACACAAGTTAAGTTATTCAGGCAACTGTGACTTTCTCATTCTCTGACTTTTGACAACTTCACTTTTCAGCTTTAAATGTGCTTTCTAAGGAGCTTGAAGGACCCAAATCCCACAGATGTTTAGAAGGATGTTGAGTGGGAATACTGAACTGTGGAGTGGCACGTTACTCCTGGGGGAATTCTGCGCCAAAAAATTAAAAAGTCTGTGCACAATATTTAAAATTCTGCATAATTCTGCATATTTTATTTGTCAAAATAACACAATATAATTAGGCCATTTTCAATTATTTTGGTAATTTATTTCAAAATACCTATCAACAAGTATGTCTGCAAAAATGCAGGAAAAAAAATATTCAGAATTCATTTCTTTGACAAATAGATTCCTTACTAGGCATGTTAATACAGAGCTTTGAATAATTAATTTAAACTACAATACATTAACATATTCCCCACACCCTGCAGGAGCAGTGCAAAGGCTTGGAAGAATCAGGGGCAATGCAGGAGCTGAGAGAGAGGAAAGTAATTGCTTGGAAGGAACCTGGGAGTGAACTTGATGGATTGCTGGGTGTGGTGGGAGAAATATGGAACAGAGTGTTTGTTGTTTTCATAGGGAGAATGATTGTTAGGGAGTTGCAGAGCTTCCCCCATGTAGACCCTGGCAGAGCCCTAGTCTCCACAGTTTGGTCAGGCACATCTGCTTCTGTCATTGTGTGTCCCTGTAGGGCTCCCTCTCCTGTCTCCATGTGGACTGCACCCACATCCCCTCCATCCCCATGTGGTTCTGCAACCTCTCATTCAGCCTCCGGCTCAGTGCTTTCACCCCACTAGGTCCTGAGTCCACACCCCCAGTCTATCCCCCCACTAGTCCTTCTGAACCCCAGTCTATGATTCCCCCCCAGCAGCCCTATATGCCTGGCTCTGTCCATCCTGTGCCTCCTCACTTGGCTCCATTGTGAGGAACACAGCCCCTCCACTGTCTGGCTGTCCTCTCTTCTGGTGCCACAGCAGCCCTTGATGGGAGAAATCACATCTCCAGTAGAATCTATATTCTGTGGAGGAAAAAAAAACTCTGTGTAGGACATGAATTCTATGTGTGCACAGTGGCACAGAATTCCCCCAAGAATAGAACTTGCTGCATAGCTTGTGGGGGTATTTATCGACCTGTAAACTTTCCTGCCAGTAGGTGGAACTTCTAACTCTGAGGGGGGATTGAAGCTGGGAGTCCCCTAGCTGCCTTCCTTCCTTCCATTGTCCTCCTGCTGGCCAGATATAGAAAGAGAACCTGTCATATATATCTGTCTCAACTTCAGGGGAAAAGAGATGCTTACAATAGCCTCCCCCTCCCTTAGCTAGAATCCAGGGGAAACAGACTGACCTTGTCAGTTCCCTCACTCATCCATAGTTGGGTGTGTGAGTGGGTTTTGAACACAAGGGATGTTTTCTAAAACACAATACTTAGTGGTGGATTGTCAGCAGCAGGGATTATATCCAGAAACTCTAGACCTACATACGTGAGTTTACTCTGCTGGTTAATTCAAAATCAGCAGCGGTCTAACAAACCACTGTGTGATGCAATCAGTAGAGGGGGATATAGCCACTGTGAGTGAATGTGGGTAGTGCATGTACAAGAAATGGTAGGTCTTCTGGCATGACTGGAAATGGAGCAAATGTTTTTCCTTTTCTTCAAGTGACATTCTTGAGTTTCAAAAGAACTGCCCAGACTAATGAGCCTAGTGATATATGAATTGCTATGTTAATGTAAAAATATATTTTGTTGGTTAATGTAGCAAACACAACAATTTGAGGGACCTTTGCTAAACCTTTTCACTCTCCTCCCCCTCCCAGCAGATTTGACTTGTTTTCAAGGGCCCCTGGAGCATTGAGGAGGTTTTTGTTTAACTATATCCCCCCATGTACTGTAACTTTGAAATTGTGTTCAAAAATTTCCTCAGAACTCTCCTATATTAAGACAGGAATTGCTTGGTTTTTCTCTTGCTCCTACTCCAGATGGGCACAAGGGATCCTAAATGAGAGAATTTCCCTGTTTGTAATCCTCTTCAGCACATTACGAATTATAGGAGGAAGGCCTGGTGCTAAAATGAAAATGTACCCTTCACCGGCTCTCGGTGATCTCTTCATGCCTGTTGCTGTGCTTCTAGTAAGCATCCTCACTCAACCAACGGAGGAGATCTGAAGCCATTCTACCTGGCTTTAAGGATATCTAGTGACAGTTTGGGCCTGAACTTCAAAGATATCAATCAATGGGAGTTAAGTGCCTAAATACCATTGAGGATCTGGGCCCTTTTCCTTTGACTTCTCATTACAGATGAAGCTGAGAATTGCTTCAGGAACTAAGGGGCTGTTTAATCAGAGAAGAAGGAACTGCCCAAGACGTGGAATGATCAAGATTCACTCTGTAACAGACCATGTTTGCCTAAAGAATACAAGAAAAGATAAAAATCTTGATCCTTGACCCCTCTCATGTTCTGATAAGTTGTGGTTGATTTGTTGTTTGTTTTTATTATTGTTTTATTTTGAATTTTTTTTTAAAAATGAGGGACAGTTTTATAAGAAATATTTCAGCCATCTTCCCCAAACTCTGGAGACATGGTCCCACACAACCTCTCAGTAATGGATATATCTTTTTTCTTTTCTTTTCTTTTTTTTAAATGTAGTGGGATAGCACTCTACTCTCCTTCCTTACTAGGTATGTTCCTTTTACTATTGTAATATAGCTACCTCAGATATGTCAAGTCAGGAAGTAAGTTTAAAACAATAGCTATTTATTGTAAATTAATTAATATGACAAATTTACTTTGCCTGCACTATTACTTCTCTCTATCCCTTATTTTAAGTCCTTTCTTGAACTAGGTGACATATTGACAGTGTACTTAATGACTATAACTCAACACAATAGATTTAGAAAATGAAAAAAAATTATTATATACATAAATCCTGTTTTATTCGTGGTTTGAAATGAATACCATTTTTAAGATTGAACTAGAAGATTATAAATGATAGCCATGCTAGTATCCATCACTATTAATGGAGTTACTTACTCCAGATCTGTCCTTCTGTAACTGGGATCACACTGGGGTCCTGGGGATTTGATTCCTTTAATAAATCTACTTGACATAAAAGTCCTGTTAGTTATATTAACTGTGATAAATAATATCACAATAAATTCAGTTCTATCGTATCAACTGGTACTTTTTATGACATGCATTTCAAAGCACTGTCAAGTATTAATACAGCAATCAAACAATTAGATTTCACAATATTACAAAAGTTAATGCTCAATTACAATGATTAATAAAGCATGAACTTGTGTTTGCAATAAATGGCATTTCACTAACCAACTATTAGCCATCTGGTCACAATGTCAAGACCTTTGTCAGTGTGTATATTTGATCATGGAGCCATGTTACACACTGACATTGCAAACAGTCTTTTTTATGCTGCTACAGCGAAACATAAAATCACATTGGTATCCTGAATGTGACTGGGCAAAATAAAGATTTTGGATTGATTTTCATTGCAAAGAGACATGATTTAAGGCCTAGACTGTGTATATGTGGGGGGAAGAAGAGGAGAGTGTTTCTGTCTGTCTATTGATACATGTTGTCACAGGATGCCTGGCCCCTTTAAGGGGAGATGGTCCTGTAAGCCACGGCCGCCCAGAGGATTCAGGGGGCCTGGGACAAAGCAATTTTGGGGGCCCCTTCCATAAAAAAAATTACAATACTATATTCATGTGGGGGCCCCTGCGGGGCCTGGCGTAATTGCCCCACTTGCTCCCCCTCCATGAGTGGCCCTGGGAAAAATAAACCTTCTGCATCTCGGCACAAATCCAGTTTTGAGAAAACTTCTTTACAAGGTATCTCTGGTTCTCAGCATCAGCTAGTGCTAAAAGGCACTAAAGCTCGTTAAAAAGGTTGGACAAATATGTGCCGTCAAAACTGTTTCTGGATCAAAAACTAGGGGTTTTTAAAAAGCAGAAAAAAATCACGGACAATATCTGCTTTCCTTCAAAATTTGTTGTGGTTTTTTTAATTGAAAAGCTGAAATTAGTCTGCCAAAACCTGAATATGGTTTGGGGTTTCAGAAGTGTGTGGCCAAATATCTGCTGCTTGATGTGTCTTGATTGTTAAAGAAACGCTTAAAAAAAGTTTTGGTTCAGCTGCGTCCGGTTATATGCGTGGGATCTTTGCAAAAAAAAAATCCCACTTTGAGTTGCAACCACCGTCAGCTTGTGAACAAAGCCTCTGAGCCCGTCAGTTTAAAGATATTTGTTTCCAGCGTTCTCTGATTACTCTAGCTGGGCTTCTTGACTCATATTCTGTTCTTCCATAACTTTGGATTCATTATAGCTTATGGAATATTATAAAACCGGTGTCAAAACCGAAGTTTCCATTCCCGCACGAGTATCCTGTCTACCGACATCATGGCCAATGTTCTAGGTGCCCAGAGGAGTGAAACATCTAAACAGTAATGATCAAGGGATATCTCTCTCCTACCATCTTCTCCACCCTCTGCAAAATATAGCTAGGACACCAGTCCTACCCATCCTGGCTAATAAGCCATAATGGCTTAACCTCCACGCATTCAGCTCTTTCCTTAGTGGACTGGCTCCATGGATCTCACAAACTTGCGAGCACCGGTTCCTGTGGGTTGTGCTTTAGTATACTTCTTATACATTACTTCATGAACTGAGCTATTAGCTTGTTCCAAATCTGGGATCAGCCATGTTGTGGAAACTGAAATGCTCCAAACATAGATATGCATGTGACTAGGCCAGCACAGTGTGCTAAAATTAATTACACAGGGGTTCTCAATAACTGGGGTCAGGACCTCAGGGTCACGAGGTGATTACTGGGGGGCGTAGCTGTCAGCCTCCCCATCTCAAAACCGTGGGCTTTGCCTCCATATTTATAATTAGTTTAAAAATATAAAGTGTTTTCATTATAATATTAAGGAGGTCACTATTCAACAAGTTTGCTATTGTGAAAGGGTGCACCAGTACACAAAGTTTTTAGAACACTATTAATTCAAACCTTGAGCCTCAGATATAGGGGTGTTGGGGGTGGTCACCCGTAGGGTTTAGAAGGCATGAAGCGTGTGGGTAGGTATTGCTCTTCTTTCTGTTGATTCCCTCCTCCAGTGGCTAGATTTTAAATGAAGCTACCCGTCCCCTGACATGAAGTACTCGCCTCCCTTTTTGACACTGAAATTAAAATTGTTAAGAGCTATGTAATCTTGCAGTGTTTGAGAGTGATTGGCAACGGATGTTTATCCCTAATGGAAAAGCAACAGGGCTTAGCTCTTCTGTCAAGATCCGTCAAACTGCTGAATGAGCTTTTGGGATGAAGATCGAAGCCTGGTGAGTCCCTCACCCAATTACGCCAGCTGAACTGATGGGTGCCTCGCCGCCAGTCTGAGCCCCCACACACTTCCTGCCCCCAACTGCCCACCCCTCCACGAGTCCTGACCCATCCTGCTCTCCTACCGCCCTCCATCCCCCCGAGACTCCCACCAGCCCACGCCCAGAACCCACTCCTGGCTCCCTGACGCCCTGACCCCTATCCCACCCCCCTGGCCCCCGCACTGGAGTCCTGGACAGACCCCTGAATCGCCCACAATCAATCAACCCCCATTCATTCTATCGCTGCCTGCCCCCCAGCCTCTGCCCCCTCCTGTGCCCTGACTTTGTCCCCTGGCTCCTTGCCCTTAGCCGACCCCGCCCCCAGCCCTGGCCCCTTACCCCCGGCTCCCCCTCTCCCGGAGCCTCAGCACATTCACGAGCTTCGCTCGACAGCTGCAGCGCGACTCCGGCGGGGCCTGAGCTCCGCCCGCTCAGAGCTGCGTGGTGAGGGGGCGGGGCTGGGAGCTCCAGGCTGAGCGGGGGGAGCTGAGCTCAGTGTGGAGCTCCCAGCCCCGCCCCCTCCCACGTGGCTCAAAGCGGGGCGGGGCTTAGCGGCTTTGCCGGCAGCAGCTGCAGGTCCGGACGGCTGCTGGGTGGGCTGAGGCTCTGGGAGAGAGGCGGGGAGGAGACGGGGCTCGGTGGGGCCGGGGAGGGAGCCTCAGCTGTGCTCGTGGGGGTCCCTGCGGAGTCCGGGGCTTGAGGCAGATTGCCCCAACGCCGCGCTCTGGTCTGTCCTGCTGTGAGCAGGTGGCTGATATCTCTCAGATGAGGCTTTAGGGCCTGGTGAAGAGCATCTGGCCCTTATAAAAACTGACAGAAGCTCAGCTGGAGGCAGAAATGTGAAGTATTGTGAGGGGACTGCTGTGAAAGCCCCTGGGTTAGCTGTGAGGGGGGAAATCAAAACAGAGAGGAACTCCAGTGAGAGCAGTTCTGAGACAGAGTACTGTAAAAAAGACAGAGACTAAGCAGAGCCCAGAAAGGGTTGAAGGGTCTTTAGAAAGAGAAGGTATGCCCTCAAGACTCAAGCACTGTGCCTAGCTTGAGACTGGGGTTGAAGACATATGTATGTGTTAGGACGTTCATACCCTGGAAGTGATGGACTTTTCTTCTATGATTTAGCTGTAGGGTGAGTTACTTCAGCAAACAAACCATGTAGGATGGTTTGGGAAAACTAGCCTCCGTGAAGGGAAACTGCGGTAGGAGCAATCCCAGAGCCGTAGCAGTGCTCTGTGTGTGCGTGTATGTGTGTGTAGATGGAGCTGGTAGCACATCCTATTGAGATTGTCTGACACTTCCGTTTGTGTGCCCCTATTTTCAGTTGCTTACAAGTATGCAACAGTTTATCTGGTTGGGCTGAAGTTTTCCATAATGGGGCTGTCTGCCACGATGTGAGGGAAAAATAACAAAGCCAGGTCTCTGAATGAGGCTAGGGAAAAATACATATTGTCTGAGAGAAATTCCTCAGACCTTTTCTTTGACCAGCTCTAGCACTCTGATGCTTTGGAACAAGGACTTGAAATTGTGCAGGGGGGTTGGTCTTTACTATGCCAGGGATGTGCCTTTTACCATCCTAGTGAAAATCTGCCTGCATTTGGCCAAGTTAGAAACCATTGCTAAATAGCAGTTTGCACATGCCCGATAGAGACTTCTTAGAGTTGAGCAGCTAAAAACTCTGAAGAATCCATCCTTGCTGAGCATGTTCCAGCCCCTCACAGCTTCAAATCCTGACCAGACTGTGCATGCACCATCCCCACAGAGCAACTGATCATGTTCTAGCCACGGTGATGGGGGTTTAGAGGGACTTTTCCTGTAACAGGTGTTCATGGTAGAAATTATTTGAGTTATAGATCAGATTCAAATTAATCTGTGCACTTTGATGTCTAAGTTGATTTCATTCATATTTCAAATACATTGTTTGCCAGGGAACAGTATGGCTGGCACTGGAACTGACTGCAGAGGGCCTCACACTCCTGTGCTCTCTGTTTCCTCTCATCCCCACCCCAAGGCAGTACCCAAGTAGTGTCGAGGGGATAAAGAGACGGGGCAACTTTTAATTCTGTTCCTAAGTTTTGCGTGCTTGACTTTGCTACCTTAATAATGTTCTTTAACATGGTTTTGTGTGTGTGTGTGTGTGTGTAATATCTATAATACTGTAGTCTCAAGGGTATCTGTAGGAATGAGGTAAAGTCACATTTCCTAAAAATATGATGAACTTTAATGCAGCCAGGGCCTTCACACAGCAGGGTTCCCCTCCTCTAGACTGTACTGCTTTCCCAAAAGAACACTGTTTCAAGGCTCATTCCCTCAGTTTCTCCCTCAACCCACGCCCAACTGCAACAGGTAGTAAAGATGGAAGCCTATTACACTACCTGCAGCGTCTGTCTACATACATATGCATAGATGGTTACCGACAAAGTACTAACATTTTTGTGAGAGGAGATCAAATAATGTTCCTGCCTGCTATATCAGCAAACCAGTTAAAACTTCAGTGTCATCTTACTTTAAAGCACTGACCATCTTGCTCTAAAAACAGTACTTCTGGAAATGACAAAATTGTATCTGACAAAGCCAACATAATGTTAGAATGCAGCCACAACTCGCTTCAATCCAGGTGCTCGAGGGGTGTTGACTCAATTTCACCTTATTTACAAGTCAATATTGTGAAAAGAATACTGCCCTCAGACCCTCACAAGGGTTCACAAACATTTTTTATGGTGTGCATCACATCCTGGTAGGAGAGAGTGAGTAAAATTTTCAGAAGCACCTAAGCAATTCATTGAAAGATAATGTGACTAAGGCTTCTAAGTCACTTAGCAATTTTTGTAAACTTTACATATTATCTTATGTGTCCCTTCTCGTCCTCATTTATAATCTCATGGAGCACCTCCCCATCTCTTCACAACCACTCTCCCATTGGTGATCAAATAACATACCTTCATCAATTAAATGAATCCTCACATTTTATGAAATTCTTCGCGTTATAATTCCTAAGATTAATGTTAGGAAAATTTGATATTTTTATCTGTTTCTGGTGCAATTTAGCATACAGAAACAAGAAGGAAAAGCCGGTACCGTGTGATCAGTCATTTCTCCTCTGATAGTTGTCGTCCCCGGTTTACAGTTTTGGAATCACTGATCTGTGGCAAATTTTGTAAGGGATGGGGCATTAACACTAATGTCTTCACCAAAACCCAGTTCCAATAACTATACTGTAACACTCTAAAATTGCACCTGCAGCTTAAATTGCCTGGAGAACGCCTTCATTCCTATCCTAAATCACATTCTGGTGGTGGTATGTGTTAAACAGCTAAACCAGTGATCCCGAAACTGTGGGCAGTGCAGTGGCTCCCGGGTCAGCCTCAACAGGAGTAGGGAGGGAGCACCGCCCAGCCCTGCTCTGCTCTGCTCTGGCCATGGTCCTGGCTGCAGCCCCCGCCTTGGCTCTTGCCTCCCAGCTCAGCCGCAGTTCTGCACCTGGCCCCAACTTCAGTTCCTGGCCTCACTCCCAACCACGGCTCCCAGGGGAGGGAGGACTGTGGACAGGCATTTGGGGGGACAACCTAAAAAGTTTGGGGGTCACTGAGCTAAATTATTCTCTTGCCATTCAGTGGTGAGATCCTGTTGCTTATACAGTCAATGAGAAGTTTGAATCAGAACATGAATGGGCCAAATTATTTTACACTTAGTTAGACCTGACAAAGGGGTAATATATTAGAGGTGCTCCGTATCTTACAGGATCATACCATTAATACAGTTAATCAAACATGTTATAACCATCCAAACAAATGAAAGGCAGAAGAAATGTAAGATCATTAGTTCAGTGGGATCACTTTTCCCCCAGCCAACCTTCCCAAAGCAGATGCATTCTTCTTTCCTCTTTCTTTTTCATTAGCTCATATGTTGGTGATACAGCATAGATCATTGTCTCCCAGATACAAATGAAGAAATTCTTTCCTTTAATATTGCAATTTTGTTCTTGAATAACTTTCCATAACAATATATTCTACATTTATGTAAAGCTCTCTCAGTACATTCATTATTTTTACTCTATATTTGCATTCAATACCATTGTGTTTAATACTTTTAAAGCAATTCTTTGCTTAATGTGAGAACAGAACACATTGTACCAATACCGCTTTTACCCTTCTTGCATTGTAAATTACTCTTACAACAAAATCGATATGTGTGCACAGTTCATAAATCAGAGCAAATGTATTATTATTATTGAGGCAAACTACCCTTGAAACTAAGGTGAATGCTCAGTCTGAACTATGACTTTCCAAGTTCAGGTTCAGTAGCTGTGAAATGTCTGGCTCCCATGCAGCTATATATAATGCAAGTATCTGTTTGGATGATATCTCATCTCCCAACCCCCACTTGAAACACTATATGCGAAGTTCAGAATCTGTGCACAGACTCTGAATAACTCGCGGTGCTGGTCTGACAATGCAAATTACATACATTTAATATATCTGTTAAGTTTCCAAATGTGAACTAGATATTTTAGGGATCCCAAGTGGAAAGAGACTAAGCTGAATGTTCCTGCAATTAATAAAAAGAGCTGTACTGACTCTCCTGCCATATGTGATTCCTGAGAGCTTACTAAACATAATGGCAGCCTATTGAGGTGGAAAGCTTATAAGTTTTTTGGAGCAAAGGCTGTCTTTTCATTCTATGCATGTACAGCACAATGAAGCCTTGATCGTAGGCGCTACAAATAATAAATTATAGGTGGTTCTTGACACTAAGTGACCCAGTTGTATTTCTAGGCGTTCTGTGAAAGATGTATGGATAGTCTCACCTACATTTTTTCTTTTAAAGAAAATCCTGGAATCTACAGTAGTTTGTAGTGCTCAGGATTTCTGCATGTATTAAAAGGGATTAATGTGGGTAGAAAAATGGCACTGAGTGCTTCTAATACCCTCTCCTAGCTGTCTAGGGAAGATCTTGAAGAAGGTAGGAAACTGAAGCAGAGACAGATGCACCAAAAGGGTTGCAAAGACGTGGTTTCTTCTCCCTGTGGAGGATAGATTGGCATGTGCTTTCCTTATTATTTAAGTTTCACTTGTAAGAAATATAAGTTTTGATTGTGGCTGGAACTCATTTATGACGGAACATCCTGGGTTATCTAATATCTATCTTTTTATTAATAACTTGATGACAAATATATTCCAAGACAGATTCTCTGCTGTGCTCACTGTGGAACAGAAACAGGACACTGGGGAAAAAATCATTTTAGTGGTTTGTGGGAGATTTCTGCTCCTTTTGCAACATCGGAGTGATGATCAGGGGAGAAAATCTGTCTCTGCATATTTAGTACTATTGTAATAATCTATTTCACTGTATGGAGTAGCATGTGTTCAAAATGAAAAGAGAAATAGTAAAACAGCAGCAAGGAAGGCATTGAAGAGCAAGGTAGAAAATGGTCAAGATAGAAAATGTGAAGGGAGATATTTCATCCTTTCACTTCCAGTATGTTGCTGGCCTCACAAGCAGCTTCCAGTTCCCCTCGTGTAGTTATCCCAGCTTAGAACTGGAGGTACATGGAGGTGAATCAGGCCGAACAGAAATTTCTGCAATATACAGGGAGCAGGCCCATATACTACATTAGGTCGTGAGCACTCTGAACTCATGGTGAAAGGGCTCTCCCAATGGCATGCTAGTTCTTTACAGAATGAAATGCCTAAGGAAGCTATTTCTGAAAGCAGCACCCAAAAAATAAGCAAGCAGATTTCTTCTGGTGAAATCTGTCTAATATCTCAAAGATTTTAGCATATGAAATGTATATATGAGGATTATTTATCTAGGGCTTTTGTTAAATGTGTTCTTCAACAAACAGGAATTGATCCAACGATATGCAAATATAGACCTGTGCGCTTGCTATTATGAAGCCTTGGTTAGAGTGGGAAGTAACAATACTGTGATGGATCAAAGTAAATAAATCCAGTATTATCATTTATATTAGAGCAGAACCTAGAGGCTTCCAACTGAGATCAGAGCCTCCTTTTGCTAGGTGCTATGCAGGCATGCACTAAGAAAGTCTCCATCTCAGAGTTTATGTATTTTTCAAGGCTAACTAAGGGTGGGAGGGCAAACAGAGGCAAAGGGATTTACTGCAGGTCAGTGGCAGAGATACTTGCCCCAGGTTGTCTTCTTCCCAGTCCAGTGCTCTGTCCACCAGAGTGTGTTGTGATTAGTGTTCAGCGTCTTGTAAATTAAATCCTGAGACTATCTCGTTGGCACATGAGTTTCTGCAAAGTAGGTATGGGGAAAATCTGGTTACTTCCAAAGTATTCAAAATGCCGTTATCCAACATGTCTGTCTACTAAAGGCTGTTAAATTGAACAAGCAAACAAGCAAAGCTGCTGTTTGTTAGGATGCTAGGGGCGGGGAGGAGCGTATAGCAGTTGCCTGTGTGTTTATGCAGTGTGAATGTAATTATCTTGAATGTTCCAGTGATAGTATGATGTTGCGACACACCTGGGTACAATCTAGACTAGTGAGCAGCTGTCACCCTTGCTGTGCAATGCTGGGTGCCTTGCAATGTCTTGTTTGAAGCAGGTCTCACCAGGGCTGCTCACAAACAGCCTTCCAGCATGAAAGGCTGAGTGCTTTTGTGTAACTGCAGCCTGACAGCCACGCTCCGGTTACACTCTGGCTCTCACCAGCCTCAGTTAAGCTGCAGCCTTGGTTAAGCTGATCCCAACACATCCCCAGTCTAAGATTTTCCCTTAGAGATATATGTCCTATAGTACCCAGCCCTCTCCTGGACAACACCAATTATACAAAATCTGTTATTTCCTTAATAGAAATAATATGCACACAACTTGCCACCCAAATGGAGTTTCTCAGATACTTCAATTTAAACACACTGGATTAAACAAAACAATAAAACAAGTTTATTAACTACAAAGATACATTTTAAGTGAGTACAAGCAATGAGGCATGAAAGTCAGAAATGGTTACCAAAAATACAGATAAAATGCAACTGGTGCCTAACTTAACAAACTATATTAAATTCAAAGCAAAGTTCTCACCACATTATTTTCAACCATTTTACTGACCAGACTTCTTAGGTCAGGATCCCTCCCTTAGTTCAATGGCTGCATAATTTGTCCCTTCAACTGCAGTATATTAGTGGGCAGAGAGAGGTGGGATGTGTCCCTTGGGATTCTTGTTCCCCATTTTTATACTTTCAGTCCCCCTCTTGAATGAACATTTTCAACTGGGTACCAGAAGACAAAAGGTCTGTGTGGAAGGAGGTTCCCTGATGGTTTTTTTTTTCCTCACCTGCTTGAGCTTCCTCTGTTTCCAATCCTGCTTGAAGAATCTGTTTACTGCTTAAATGCATTTGTTTGAGACCGATCTGTTTGCCAACATCATTTTGCAACATGTATTACTAATACCATTCAGTGGAAACTTCTAACTTCACATAAAATGTTGCCACACATATTTTATCAGGATGATACTGATCAGAAAATTTCAAGTGGTGCTTTCAAGGCATAATTTGTACAAAAGTGTGTAGGGTGTGAATACCCTACCTTCTATTACAGATGTAATGGTTGAATGCAATGCAAAAAAAGATTGAATCAATGGTTGAGTTATCATCATATGCTCAAGCATTTATCCAGGTACACGACACCAACAAATAATCCTAACTTGCAATACAAACTCAACCTCATGGGGTCTTGAGGTTATATGCAATTTTGATTAACCTTGGCCCAGAAATCTCTGCAGACTTCAAAATAATGTTTAAATGTATTTCAGTCTACACTCTGCTGTTCTTTCAAAGAAGACCTCTTAGCCTTCTTTAAATATTTTAATTTTAAATAATTTGGGCAAAAATTTGCACTATTTATTCTACACTACTCTCATTGCCTAAAGGGATAAAACAGAGGATTTTAAGATGTAATTCATCCCCATTTTAGTGTTTTTATGTGTAGAACCTGAACTTCCCACTGTTCTCATATCAAGATGTTAATTAACCCTCTTCTATGCTTGCTGTTCCTTTTCTGAGTACACCAGTCTTGTCTTATTCTCTGTCCTTGGATGTATAAATGGGAAATCTCAAGTTAGGAGCAGAGAGTTATTTTCTCCTCTATATTTGGCATTGGTGCAACTTCTGCTGGAATACTGTGTCTACTTTGGGCAGTGGTGGGCAATCTGCGGCCTGCAGGCTGCACACAGCCTGTCAGAGTAATCCGCTGGCGGGCTACAAGACAGTTTGTTTACGTTGACTGTTCACCATTCCCAGTCAATGGGACCTATGGGAAGTGGCACAGGCTGCAGGAACGTTCTGGCTGCCACTTCCGCAGCATCCATTGGCTGGGAATGGCGAACTGCAGCCACTCGGACCTGTGGGCGGCTGTGCTTGCAGAAGCTCAATGTAAAAAAACTGTCTCGCAGCCTGCCAGTGGCTTACCTGACAGGCTGCAGGTGGCTCACCACTGATTTTGAGTGTCTACAGTTTAAGGAGGATGTTGATAAATTGAAGAGGCTTCAGAGAAGAGCCACAAGAATGATTAAAAGATTAGAAAGTATGCCTTACAGTGATGGATTTAAGGAGCGTAATCTATTTAGCTTATAAAGGGAAGGTTAGGGGTTGATTTGATTAGAGTACCTGTATGAGGAGCAAATATTTGATAATGGACTCTTCAGTCTAGAAGAGAAAGGTATTACATGATCCAATGGTTGGAAGTTAAAGCTTGACAAATTTTAGATCGGAAATAATATGTATTTTTTTTAACAGAGAAGGTAATCGATCTTTGCAACAATTTACAAGGGATCAAGTAAATTCTATCCTGCATATTGGAAACAGTAACTTCCTTTTACCTCTTGGCAGTTTTGTCCTTTTTTAAGATACAGCTCCTTCATGCTTACCCCTCTTTCCTGCCAGCCTTCTTAATAGCTCCTGTCTCCCAACCCAGAACAATCAGTTCACTTGTCTTTCTCTCCCCCTTCGTCAGGTAGTTTCCCATTCCCCTGTGAGCAGCACAGCAGAAATGTTAACATTTAAATGTCGATAATGTATTTTTCAGAATTAATGTCCTTTGAGATGAATTGGAAAGCTCATAACTCTCTGGTGCTCTTTTTCTATCTGCAGACTCAGTAAACCATCACTTCTCAGTTCACGCTTTAGGTTTCTCCTGTAAACCGGGGTAGAATATTATTTTTTTCCTAATTAAATTTAGAATTATTTAACACACATAATGGAATGTGCCTGAAAGTTGCAAACAATTCTTCCTCGTGTTGCATGGCAGTGATGCTTGTTTCTGTGAAAAGAAAGAAACAGATACAAGAAGAAAAATCAGTGGCTTTATTCCTGGTGCACAAATAGTTCCTATTCTCAGTCGTTAAAGTAGCTTAGTTCAGTGGTTCTCAAACTTTTTTCCACCAAGGACCCTTTGGCATCTGATGAGATTTCCTGGCCCCTTTCATTTTTTATACTTAAATTTCATGTTGTTTTTATTTTATTAGCTAGATTAGTTTATTATTTTTTTTACAAAAAAAATGTAAAATAAGTCTCAATTACAGATAATTTACTTTTGGTTCCTTTAATATAAGTTATTGCATCACTTTTATTTTCACTTTAACTAACCTAGTCAAGGGTCAGATGCCCACATAACCTATATCCTGGGGAACCCCGCATTGGGAACCATTGCCTTAGCTTAAACAGGTAATGTAATGTCATCTCAAAGAACATTTAGCTCTCATTAAGAAACATGGCCTAGTACAAAAAATGACTTGGAAATCTTGTGTTCATAGACTGCCATATTCATCCAAAAGGGAAGTGCTACTGAATCTGTTCTCATTCCCATTTTGATGTAGCATTTATATTAGCAACTTTACCTTTCTTAATCAGTCGCTCAAGTGAATGTCTGCAAAACTCAGTTCTTTACAAAAAGGTAAAGAGGAAAACATGCCAATGCTTGCTGTCACATTCCACAAACCACTACATTCTTCTTTTCAGCAACTTTGAAGTCAAGTGTCTATGCCTGTTTAATGCACTAGTATATTTTTTCCTGCATTGTTTGTTTGTTTACTATTTTAGTCCTACTACAAGAGGGGTGGAGGAAAAGCTAAAGGATCTACAATGACAGAGTTCCATTAAAATCCTTCCTGAAAGGTAGCGTTACTTATCAAATTTATAAGCTTTGGTAAAGTAGTTTAATCAGGTTAGAACTCCCTCAGTCTAATTCTCCACTGTGTTGTACCATTTGCAGTCATTTACATATGTGCAAAGTATTACCTTCTAATTGGTAGTATTTTACACTAACTTTGGTGCAAGTGCAAATAAGTTCATAAGGTGCAAGACTGAGAATGAAGCTCTCTCTGAGAGTCTGAATGCCTCCTGGATCTTTCCAATACCTTGATGGAAGTATAATTTGTGACATTCATGTATATGTTGCAGCTAGAGCTTGTTGGAAAATGTTTTTCTGCTGACAACTTACTTTTTTTGTCAAAAAAAATCAAAGAACTGTTTGGTTTTGGCAGCCAAAACCAGCCAAAACTCCAAAAAACTGTTGATTTTCTGACAGAATCTAAAACTTCCAAGGAAATCAGACACTTTCTATGCAACTTGACTGAGTTGAAAACTCAATATTCCATCAACGTTTTGGAAGAAAACTATCAACCAGCCCTAGTTGCAGCATACTGCCCACTGCATAGCCATCCAGCTCTGCTGACTGATGCATGAATGGGAGTGGAGCAACAACTCTTCCTACTTTCTGCCCCATATTGGCATTTTTTTTTGTGGCATATGGAAATTTGTAGCTTACACCTGTGGATTACTGGCAATATATTCCAATCATTGACCAGCTGTGTGGTGCCTGGGGTACCCTGAGCTACTCCAACATGTGCTTTGCTACAGCACTTGGTAGCACACCAAGCACGTGACTTGGGCACCTAATTAATGTGCTTCAGCTCTTGGGTTCTGTTAGCTGAAGCAGTAAGTGTATCCCAATATTCATTTCTCCAATCCTCATGCTTCTACCAGGGCCTCAAGAGACCCTACCTGCATGATCCACTCCCCACCAACCATCCTTATATCTGCCACAAAAGATTCTCCTCCGGTCCTGCATCATTTGCGTCACCCTCAAGCTGATTCACTCGCAGAATTACAAATGACACCATCCTCTGTTGAACCTATGAGTGTCTAGTCATTGTTCACACTGTAAAACAGCTATTAAAAGCTACTTATAGGAGATTTAATAAGTAAATACATTAAAAAGAGAATCTGATCCCCTTGCTTCTTTGTCATTTGTTAGCATTGTAAGAGAAAACTTAAATGACATGTTATTCCATATTCAGATATAAGAACAAAGGAATTTACTTTAATCAGAATGAAATAGATGCCCCTTGCAGATTGCTGAATCACTGGTCACCGCTCTATGTTTTAAATTACCATTATACAGTTGTTTCTGTGAACACTGCATTAGACTCATATTAAAATATAGTGTATGAGTAATATATGAATAGTTCCCTATATTTTGACATCACATCCATTTTCTCCTTTCTTTAGCTATTATAGCATAGCTTATCATGACTCTTGTTTAAATAAGAACTTTGTTCTCATTCAGTATTTAAAAATAATGCATAATTATTCCTCTCTTTCTGTTATTGCCCTCTGTGATCTGACCTTCAAATGTCAGCTTGCTTCTTCTCGATCATGCATATAATATGCACCTTGACTCACTTACCTGAAGCTAAATTAGACAAATGTCCTTTCATGATTCAAGCCTTGAGTTAACAAATCATATTGTATCCATTATTTAGCTGTTTTATACCAAAGGAAAAATATATATGCCACAGTTAGCATTTTTTCTTTTCTGATCTAGAATAAAAGTGACAGAAACACAGAAAATGCAGCTTGCAGCATAAAGACAAATGTAATAAGTACTGCTATTCAGACACTAATGCCTGAGCAATATCAAATCACATTCCAAAGAATCAAAAGAGAACTCCAGTTGCAAGAGAACTCCAGTCTTAGAGCTATATAATTCTCAAACTGGTTCAGAGTCTTTATAGCTTAGTTATATTTAACTATTCTTCAGGCACTACATATAGCATAAGCTAATATCATATTCTTTCTTCGAAGGATTATAGTTCCAATGCAAAGTGTCCCTCACTTTGTGTAAAGTTTCAGGTAACAGTTTTCTTGTTTTACTTAGATTTAATTATACATTTATTATATATTTTCTTTTTTACCTGTTTAAGTTTTATGTTCTCCAATAGGAAATTCTTATCCATTCCCAGCATAGGCCCCATGAAAATGCCCCTATAACAGATCTTGCAAATTGTAATACATTAGAGAATGGGAGATATTTGATTATGAAACCCCTTTTGTGAAAAGTAAAATCAATATCTTAAATATTTGCAGAGCTATTTTTAAGTCTACAGGTATCTCTCTCAAATCAAAAGACTGATAGAAAACTTACTGGTTTCTCCTCTTCCACATACCAGTGCAAAGCAGGAGTATCTAACTCAACTGACATCAAATAAGTTACACATATGTAAACAGGGCCAGTGCAAGGAAGTTTCGCACCCTAGGCGAAACTTCCACCTTGCACCACCCCCCCCAGCTAACCATGCCCCCCACCCTTTCGTGGCAGCTAACCACGCCCACCCACCCCTCCCACCGAGGAGCCCCCCCCACGGTAGCTAACCCCACTTGGGTTTGCCTGTGGGAATGTCTCTATAGGACGGTGAATAGGGGACACAACCCTCTGGGAAGGGGGCATATCTGGATCCTAGTTCCTGTACCAGTGAATATTTAACTATTCATACAAAGTGGAATAGCTTCAACAGGACAGCTTGCAACCCACTGCAGAACAGCCTCTAGCCTGAGAGTCAAGGTATTCACCTGGGATAACTTGGTTCAAATCTCGCTCTGGGGTGTAGGTTTAAACTTTGATCACTCCACCCTAGATGAGTGCCCTAGTCACCAGATTAGTGGGTATAAGGAAGGCAGTGGCTTCTCCTCCTCTATGACTGGCATCTATAAAAAAAAAAGTGTTGACATTGACATGAATTTGAAAAAATGTTTCAGTTGACCCAAATCTGCATTATTTATTTTGAGAAAAAAGTTTAGGCCAAAAATTCCCCCGTTTTTTTTTTACATATATATGAGGGGAATTCAGGCATAAAGTCTAAATAACAAGATGTACATGGAATTAAAGCATGCGGAGTCCCAGTTTAATAAGACTATCCTTCCTTCATTTCCTTTGGCTTTCTTCTCTTGTTTTCCTTATTATCTGGGACATTTGCATGATGATGTGCACTTTGATTACTAGACCTGGTCAAAAATATTTGCTAAAACTATTTTTGTTTGAAAAATGGGCTTTTAAAAAAATTCAAGAAACCAGATTTTTTAAATATTTGTTTCCTGTGTAACTTTTCAACATTGATTAAAAAAAAACCCCCACATTTTACTGAAAATGGTCGATGTGTTGTTTTTTGTTTACACAAGTACCCCATTTATTGAAGCCCAGGTTTCAGAAAATGATATGATTAGATTGTTTTCATTAACAGCTCTTGTGAAAAAATAGTGAACAACAAATTCACTTTTAAGACTGAAAAAGAGAAATGATTGACTTTTTTTTTTTAAATTTCAACCACCTCGTTTATGCCCTCATTACTTAACACCATAATTATTTTTTTCCATCACAGTTAACTGCTCTGGGGACAATTATAATGTCCCAGTGGTTTATGTCTTCCATGGAATAATGAACTTTAAAACAACAAAGAATCTTTGTGTGCGCATACACACACACACATACATTCTTTGTGACTTTAGAATTTATTAATCCATGGAAGTCATAAGCCACTGGGACTTACATAGTCAGAAGACTCACTAATGGAGAGATGATCTCAGCTGAGTGTTGGAGAAGAGCAGGCCAATATACTTGCTTGAACTTCTATAATTAAAGAACCCATACTTGTCATTTAATTTTCATTATTCAAAAATAATAATTTACAATAGTGACTGCTTCCACCATCCATCAAATGAATGTGGGTGGGAGAATAGCTTGTTTGCTGTAGCACACATCATGCTAGCTTTATTGTTTTCTGTGATAGCCCTTCCGGCCATAAACACTTCTGACATGGCCTAGCTTCTTCCTGCTACCAGCATCGGAAGACATGACAAATGACTCAGAATGAAATGTAAGTCAGTAAGTTGTCAGTGACAGATATGCATTCTATGCGCTTTGACCCAGGTATACATGCCAGTGGTGCAGTGTACTATTCCTTTCTTCAGCAACCCATAACTGAGAATTCACTTTCTCTTTCGCACTCTTATAATTCCTAGGAACTGCTCTGAAGGACAGAAACATTGAGAAAAGGCATAAACTGTTTTGACTGTCAGCAAATGGTCCTGTAATCTCTAAAATTCTGTTTATTCTGTCATGGTAACTAAACGTTAAAATGTGGTCATAGTTCATTAGAAATGACAACTTTTTTTGAGAAACATTAAATAAGTGATATTTTTTGTTTGGTAGAAACTTCCCACTACAAATAAAAAAAATCTGGTTTTTAGGGGGAAAAAAATCATGTTTTTGAAAACAGTTTTGGAGGTTTTGTTTGTTTGTTTTGTTTTTGGTAAAAAAGTCTCTGTATTCAGTTGAAAAAAATGTGGGGTTTGTGGGATTTCAGTTTCTGGCTTCCCGTTTTTGGCAATAAAAAAGAACATTATGAAATTATTATTTGTGAAAATTTTCATATTTGATAAAAAGTCATTGTCTGCCTTTAAATTACTTTTCAATGCCAAAAAAACAAACGAACAAAAAACACCAAAAACCAACCAAACAAAAAACCTTAACCAGTTCTAGTGAATCTCCCTTATACTTTGGTCAACTTATTTTCCAATGTATAATGGATTGAATCCACTATGTGTTTTTTCTCATAAGGAAAATATGGCCCACTCTCCATCAATCCCATCTGAGCACACTAGAGGGATGAGAGGAGGAAGAATGCCATCTCCATCTCATACCTCTGTGCATGTTTGCAGCCCATTCCTTCAAGTATGTTGGGACTTTGTTTGGATTTAGTAGTAAGGTTGTGTCTAGCTTCTCTTAAGACTCTTCTGATTTACCATTGGAAACTTGACTGGAAGTTAATACTGACATAAAATAACCATTTCTAAGCATTAACTTCTTCTAAGTCTCCTGCAAGAGCTAAGCAGACAATGAGAAGGGCGGTGGGGTTAAGGGTGGTTGGGCATCTGTGCAGAGACCATACGTATCCAGGAGTGTTTAGCAAGATTAATGCAGATCTTAAAGTCTATTGGTTTAGAGTGGGCAAAACCTCTTCTATTCCTGGGAGGTGGTGGCCAACTTCACCCTTCCTTCCTCCAGTTAGAACAATGAACAGAGAATTCAAGAAGTTTAAACTTTCCCAACCCTCTGTGTTTTCTCTATGCGGAGGAGACTATTGGCCTATTGCCATCAAATTATTGATATTGGTAACAATGGGACAATATTTTCCTCTGTGTAGGAAAACAACATGCTTGGATGTTACATAGATTAGATTACATACAACTAAATGACAGATTGGAGGAAAATACTTTCTAAGTGTTAAGATACTGCTGTATCCTTGTTTTTCCACAATAATTTCTGGGAATTTCTGAACTGCTGTGGATGGAGAAATCTCACTCTAAAAGTCTAATATAAGAAATGTGGAATTTTGATTGTGACTATAAGATACCGTCATTATTACTACTTTAATCTTTTCTCAGCCACTGTATAAAGTGAAATGATCTGAGCCAATGGCTCAGGGAGTCTGGGTAAAATAACCTACAATGTGTGTGGAAAGCATTCTGGCCTGGCTCTTACTTTGGCATACAGTCAGCTGGAATGCTCCAGTTACATGATCCTGTAAAATGCTGCCTTTCTACTCAATTGGCCATGCATCGAAGGGAAGTGACAATCCTAGAATTTTCACACTGAAAGACTTAGCTATGGATTTGCTTTGTTTAAATGGGACAGCAGCCCAGAAAAAAGACACAAGTATTAGTTTAATGAATCACTGTAAATTATTTTATCCTCAATCCCTGAGCTAACAATTCAGATAATTTTACTCTCACCTACTGAAAAACTGAGAGAAGTACTTTGGAGACACAATCTAGATTTTTTTTAAATTTAGATTTCTCAGGTGAAATATCTGTCTAACTTCAATCTTGCAGTATTTTAATATTTAGAAAGCATTTTCCCGGCCACATTCCAGTGCCTCTTGGATAAGCTGCTGCACCCCCATACAAGTTGTGCAGCTGCATACCTAGATGATGTCATCATCCATACTCCAGACTGGAGAACCCACTTGGAGAAAGTTGAGGGAGTACTGTGCACCTGAAGGTGGGCTGGCCTCACGGCTAATCCCGCTAAATGCACCATAGGGCTAGCAGATACTAGGTACCTTGGATATATTGTAGGAAGGGGCATTGTGAAGCCTCAAACGAATAAGCTAGAGGTGATTCAAAACTGGCCCCAGCTGACCTGAAAGAAGCAGGTCCACACGTTCCTAGGCTACTACCGATGTTTTATTCCCCACTTCACCACTAGGGCAAGTCCCCTAACGGACCTGGTGAAGGCCCCAGGTCCAGACAAGGTGAAGTGGACCAACGCAGCAGAGGGGGGATTCATAAGCCTTTGGACAGCCCTGTGTAATGACTCCGTACTTATAGCCCCAGACTTTAACAAGGAATTTATTTTACAGACACCTTCCGAAGCGGGGTTGGGGGTGGTTCTGTCGCAAATGGTGGGAGAAGAAGAACACCCGATCCTCTACACTTTAAAAAGGGAGTCAGCAACACTAAAAACTGGGAAGACTGCACAGACAGAACACAGTGGCACTACACCATACAACAAGGCACAGCTCACTTTGAGGAGAACAGACATTTTCATGAGAAAGAGAAGTAGCAAAGAAGGAAAGAAAGGGCACAACGGTCCAGCCAATGACTATGTCCCCTCCAAAATTACAGCTGTCACTTTTGTGGGAAAATCTGCAGGGCACCAATTGGGTTCCTCGGCCACTTTAAAACCCATGGTTGAACCACATTGACAGATATCCTTGCCCTGAATGATCCTCCAGCTTCTACTTCCTCAGAGCTTGGCAATCTGGCAGCCACTGCGGTTCTGGACCCAGACACTTCTACTCATGCACCAACATTGGATGAAGTGAAGTGTGTCATCTGTAATCTGCAAAACTGACGTGCAGCCAATGCTGATGGCACTCCCCCCCCCCGCCCCCAGAGCTGCTAAAATGCACTATTGACCCTATTGTGGAATCACTTCTGGCCATCTTTCATCTGGTGTGAAGAACTGGAACCTTGCCAACCGCCTGGAAAGACGGTATGGTTATCTCACTTTTGTAAGGGCAAAGGACCATGCAGTGAATGTAAGAGCTACAGGCTGATCACCTAACTCTCTGGGGAAGGTGTTTGTGGATGTTCTTCTGGCACCCTTGGAGCCTCTGCTACATTGGAAGTGTTTGGCTTTACAAGGCACAGGTCCACATTAGACTTTTGTAACTGGCTTGGTATACCTTGTGGTAGAATAATCACCAGTTTGGGGTGAGTCTCCCCCTATTTCTCACCACTTTGTCCTGACATCCTTAGCTGTGACACGCTGAGGCACAATGACGTAGGTTTTGTCTGCAGAAAATTGACTCTATAGCAAATATTTAGGGTGAAGGCAAGAAATTTTGTCTGAAAGCCAAAATACTTGATTTAAAAATGGGGACACAAAATGATGCCATGGTTTCCCATGTTGTAGTTAGAGTCTTATATTACCATTTTCCTTTATGGATCCAGTTCTCTGGCCAGACTACGTCTCCCAGGTGCCAAGCTTTCTCTTCACTTCATAAGGAGAGAGGAGGTGCATCCTTTCAGTCCTGGCCACACTGTGTCATGGGAGATATAGCCCAGTAGATCAAGGAGAATGGGAGCATAAAACACCTAACTACAACTCCCATGAAGCATCATGCTTCTATTTTGAATAGAAATAGTTTGGCTTTTGGTTGAAAGCTTTGTTTATTGGCTATTTTTTTTTTTTCATTAAATGTAAAAGCTTTGCTTGGAAAGTAAATGCAGCAAAGAATCCTGTGGCACCTTATAGACTAACAGACGTTTTGGAGCATGAGCTTTCGTGGGTGAATGCCCACTTCATCGGATGCATGTAGTGGAAATTTCCAGGGACAGATATATATGCAAGCAAGAAGCAAGCTAGAGATAAGGAGATTAGTTCAGTCAGGGAGGATGAGGCCCTGTTCTAGCAGTTGAGGTGTGAAAACCAAGGGAAGAGAAACTGGTTTTGTAGTTGGCAAGCCATTCACAGTCTTTGTTTAATCCTGAGCTGATGGTGTCAAATTTGCAGATGAACTGAAGCTCAGCAGTTTCTCTTTGAAGTTGATCCTGAATTTTTAATTTTGCTGCAGGATGGCCATTAAGAGTCTGCTATTATGTGCCAGGGCGGTTGACGTGTTCTCCTACAGGTATATGTATATTGCCATTCCTAATATCTGTATTATGGTCCATTAATCCTTTGTTCTGGTAGAGGACTGTCCAGTTTTTGCGTCCGAGTACGAAGCAGAGGGGACATTGCTGGGAATTCCGCATCGTGCGTATTGTTATTACATTGGGCGGTGGACTGCAGGCTGCCGTGAATGAAACCGGTGATGTTGGATGGTGCCCGCCGATCTGCGTTAGGTCCTGTGATCGCGGCGCTGGGAGAATATTGTGGCCGAGTTGCCTCGCGAGGTCTTGTGCCAATGATCTGGTTTCCTGAGCCTAGAGTTACTATAGATGTGTTGTGCAGTTCACTGTGAGGATTAGAGCATTCAGGTGGCAGGTGTCAGGTTGGCGCGTTGCTCTGCTCTTGCGTGACGAGGGTTGCACCCAAAGGGCTGCTTGACAAATGTGGTGGGATCAGTGACGCAGACGTGGTTGTAGATCCCTGATGACTGTCCTTCGGAGGGGATTTTACGCGCCCTGTGGACTGTATTGATGGGCCCAATAGTGTCACCTGGTGGTTTCTTCTTGGTGTGTTGTGCAGTAGGAGGCTTTGGGTAGCATGTCTTGATGTTGGAGAGTAGACACTTTTCAGGTAAATTCTGTGTTGTCAAAACAAGTTTAAATCGAAAAAGTTTTGACCAGCCCTTATACAACCTGCCCTCCTTGCAAATGCACTGTTATAGCAGAACAGTGGGCCTACATGCGAACTAATACAGAATACTAGGAATGGCGCTGCAGTAGATGGAGTAGGTGACACAATCGGCAAGCCTCTCTATGAAGACACGACAGTGTGTGGAGATAGACAGAGAGTGAGGGGGGTTCCCCCCGCTGGTGATTGTGCTGTCGCACGTGCCACCTAGCGATAGGTTACTCTTGCGCCAATGTGACAAGCCTTAGTGGGTCGGTTGTGCTTCGGTTTCCTCTGTGGCTTGGGCCCCAGGGGAGCCTCATTGTCATATTTCAGTAGGTAATAGCTTACCTCGTCGCTTGTTTGAGTGGTCATCTCGCCTCAACTCAGTACGATCACACGAGGCGCATTGAGACAGAGCGACTGGCCTGGACTGAGAACTGTTATGTGGGGAAAGGCTGGTGCGGCCGAGGACGTCCTGTGTAAGGTTTCTGTTTAGCTCGTCCGCGGTGCTGCTGGAGAGTAAATAAGTAGAGGGGGCTGAGTAAGCAAGTGGTAAAGCACATAGCTGTTACAGTGATGTGTTGACAATACCGTGAGACGACCAGGCTCTTCATGGCGTCACATTGGCTCCCATTAAACTCAATGACCCGCGCGGCTCTGGATGGGACACATGTTATTTATAATTATCTCAGTTTAGGGAGGTGTCTAGTGTCTAGCTAGATTTCTGTTGCACAAGGGCTTGGGAGCAGGACGCCTGGTCCTGCCCGGCTCTGGGGAGGGGTATTCGGCGTATGTGTTGGTGTTGTCACAAGGGCTGGGAGCTGAGGATCCCCTGTGGGTCTTTTCGGCCCTGGATCTGGGAGGAGTTGAGGCATTTGGGCTGAGCATGGTTTGGCTTAACGCTGCCTCCCCCCATCTTCAGGTAAAATAGCTGATATTGGTCTCTTTCTCGCAAATGTCTACGAGCAAATACGAAGACGGCGGTTGTTACACAGATGCAGTGACTCCTCTCAGGACTCTGTCTATGTCATCCTGACAGTTTCTTCTTGCATATGTTATAGAATCACGACAGAAGACAATACGTCCACTTGCTCATCTCTGCATTTAGACCACGTCAGGAGGCACGACTTGACACTAGCTCGCTACAATCTCTTATCAGGCATGCGTCTGAGCCTCTTACTCAACAGTGTAGGAGCATGCACTATGTCCACGTAGAAGATAAGCACTTGCGCGTATACAAAAGCTGACGCCCTCCATGAAGCGTACTAAATGTGTGACAAACTTTCCGACGCTCCCTCACACTCTATATCTCCCGTCTCCACTTCTTGTTTGCACGCCAAGGCAGCTTGCTCAGAGCCTCCAACTCATAATCACACGCTCTTTTGGCTACACAGTTTGCCAGCGCTCATCGTTGTGCCCTGGCCTGTGCTCGATCTGCTCTCCGCTGTCAGGCCTGTGATAGAGGTCGAGAACAGGAGTGCACTCGGCTGCTGTGTTACGCTGGGGTGCGCAGAAAGGACTGGAGGGTGTACGGCTGGTGCCAGGGTGTCTCACTAAGATTCATATTGTACCTTCATGTTCAACCCACCTTTCAAGAAGACATGTGTCCATGCTGAATAAACACGTGTCTGCTTCGATAACTATCCAGGCAGTACGGACTGACCCATGTTCATTTCATCTCTGAGTCAGTCAGATGCCTCCAGCAGAAGGATTGATTTTCTTGGGTAGTTGGGTTCTGAGTTCTTGCATCGGAGTGTTATTCTTTGATGTGTCTATCGAATGCGGACTGCTCCACACCTCACTCCATCTCAGATTGTGTGGAAGGCACTTCGGGAAGAATTCTTCCTAAAACCTAGTGCTGTGCGGGACTCAGAAGGTTCGCCCTCGTACACGCCAGTTAGACTTCCTTACTCGAGGAAAAACCCTCCAATCTCTGTGGATATTCTCTTGGTCCTCTTTTCCTCAGCAGGTGCAGGTCCCTCGCTGTCCTTGCCTGCAGCCTCCCAGCCCATAGTGGTGTTGTCGTCAGAGTCCGTGGCAACAAAAGTGTTTTAAATGAGTCCGCCTAGTAGACAACATGTAGGGCTGAAGTGGGATCGATCCGCAAGCATTTTCGCTCCCTGGATGTCATAGAATGAGGATAGGAGCTGTACTTAGCCGAAGGCGCAGGGAGGAGATGCAGAGCATCCAGCGTCGCTGTCGCAGCCTGCCGTTGACACTTTGTCGCCACCCAAAGGAGATGCTCCGGTCCTAGGTCACTGGGAACTCAGAATTTATGAGTAGTCTAACACATTCCTTTTTCTTTCCCTCTGATGTCCTTTGTCATACTGCCTGCAGTGAGCGCGATGGTATCTCCTTGGCCGCTTGTGCCGTGCTAAGTGGGCGTGGAGGAGGACTGGCCGCGCAGGTAATGTTGTTAGTGCACTTCGGTTCTAATAGCTACTCCATTGCGGCCTTTGATGTGATTAAAAAGCAATGTGGTAGTAAGGCCTGTAAATTGATTCAGTTCAGCAACTCAGCTGATCCAAGGCGGTGGAGATTGAACCACGGTTCCAGGCGCGCGGATCGGGAGGGGGTTTGGGCCCTGCCACGGATAAGGGCAGCTTGACCCCACAGTCCTTTCCTGAATAGAATTGTGATGCAGTTGTTGATACATGCATTTTAAAAGGAGCAGAATGTATATTTGGTGCGTCTCAGACTGCAGGACTCTGGAAAACCACACCTATTTTAATCAATAGTCAGAAGGATCCTCTTCTGAAAACTGCTTATCTTAACAAGTTTTCTTTATCAGGACATGTCATTCTGTGACCTAATGTTAACATAAGGGGCGAAAAAAGCTTGATGATAGGTGGACTAGTTGGGGACTCTTTGTACTTCTCCCTCTGGCTACCTCTTGCAGTCCCCACAACAGACGAAGATTTGGCACCAGCAGCCTGCTGCTGTGTCACTCAAGAGCCACACTCAGCTCTGGTAATTATCAAGGGTGGGGGTTTTAACTAACTTGTTGCAGACGTGTGTAAGTGCTTTTGAAACTAGTAAAGTTTAGCTTATGAAAACACTCTTGTTTGTCCTGTTTGTGCCGCCATCTATTGGTCGGATGGTCCGTGTCTTCCCTCCTAATATATTTCCTGACACCTCTCGCACAGAATAAAGTTACCAAGAGCTTTGGGTTGAAAGAACCCCAGGTAACATGGTGGCAGAAAAATGAAGCACCATATGAATGGTTAGCATATCTGGCCCGTAAATGCCTTGCAATGCTGGCTACAAAAGTCCCATGTGAATGCCTGTTCTCATTTTCAGGAGACATTGTAAATAAGAAGAGGGCAACATTATTGCCTGTAAATGTAAACAAATGTGGCTGTCTTGGCAATTGGCTAAACGAGAAGTAGGACTGAGTGGATTTGTAGGCACTGAAGGTTTACATTGTTTTGTTTTTGAGTGCAGTTACGTAAGAAAACAAAACATACATTGGTAAGATGCACTTTCATGATAAAGAGATTGCACTACAGTACTTGTATGAGGTGAATTGAAAAATACTGTTTCTTTTGTTAATCATTTTTGCATATTGTAATCAAAATAATGATATAAAGTGAGCACAGTATACTTTGTATTTTGTGTTGTAACTGAAATCAATATATGTGAAAATGTAGAAAAACAAGCAGAAATAATTAATAAATTTCAAATGCTATTCTGTTGTTTAACAGTGCTATTAAAACAGATTAATCACAATTAATTTTTAATCACAATTAATTTTTGAGTTAATCATGTGAGTTAACTGCCATTAATTGACAGCCTAATAAATAGTGCTGGTATGTACTTAATCTCTTGCTATTGCCACATGAACAACATTACTGCTTTCATAAAGTGATTGCACATCAAGGCTACCTAATCTTAGGCTTCCAAATCCTTATTTAGGTATATAAATACGTGGCTTGATTTTCAAAAAAAGTCCTGACTCTACCCTGGAGCTCCCACTAATTTCCGGCTATTTATCTAGGCACCTATGTAAGGATATAAAGACCCAGACATAGGCATTCATTTGTTTGTGTTGGCCTAAATGTTCAAAGAGCTCTAATGAACAAGTTTTGAATATGACCTCAAGAAAAAATTCATTAATCTCTCATTCTTCAATGTCCTTTTTACCTCTGTCAATAAACATCAGCCACAGGTCCTGAATTTCCATTGTCACTGCTGAGTGACCATTTCACTAAGTGAACAGGTGCAAAGTGGGTGTAAAAGGCTGTCATTTGGGTGTAAATTACTACATTACTAAAAGGCTGTCATTTGGGTGTAAATTACTACATAAAGAGGCTAATGGAATTTTAAAGACAAATAAAAAATGTGCTATGGATGTGTATGGAAATGACTACCACATACATAGAACACCATCAGAATCTGGGGCAGAACTTTGTTGCATGATTGTTCCAATACAAAGTGGAAATAAAGGAAGGAAGTTAACAGAACACTAATAAAAATAGTATGCTAATAAATACATACTCTAACTTGAATTGGCATAAACCGTAAATAACACTAACAAAAACAATTTGCCGGCAACTGTTTAACCTGGATATAGTTTTGACTGAATAAAAAAATAAATTAAACAAATTGAAACTGTTTTGACATTGAGCTAGATTTGTTTAATAATTTTAGAAATGGTATAAAACACCCAAAATGTAACAAAACAAACACAAAAATTCATTTCAGATCAAATGAAATTGTAGTGAACTTGAAATAATTTAGCGGGGGGTTCTGTGTGGGTTTTGTTTGTTTGTTTGTTCTTTGGAGGCGGAAGAAGGGCAGTTGATAAGTTTCAGTGAGGAAAAAAATAAACAAAACAATCAGCTTTGGGTTGGTACAAACCAATATAGGCGTGGAAGTATGTTTTTGGTCTGACCAGTCCACTCATCAAAATATCAATTATTTGCTCTTCTTTAATCTTTGGGCAAACTGCATCCTTTTCCATTATAAATTGAGGTTAAGTAATGATATTTACAATAATATTGCAGTGTTTTGTGAGGCCTAATTTTTAGAGCCAGTGTGCTGGTGTAAACAGACATAGCTCCAGTGAAGCACAGAAACTCATCCTTCATGTTTGTAAAGCACTTTACAATCCACAAATAAAAAATGTTAAATAAATGCAAATAATGTTTGTTTCCCATGCAAGAGCTGATGACATTACAGTTACTTAAACCACAACAGAAAGTACTTACATTTCATTGTGGACCATTTATTATTTCATAACAGTTAAGTATAAATATATCTACAGATCTATGGAGAGGCCTCTCTATTTCTTCAGTGCTCTGAACTCATTTCTTTGATGGAAGATTACACATTATAGTGTTTCAATGAATGACTGTCTGGAAAGGTTTTATGATCTAGATAATAGTTTTCTCAAACACCATTTAGATCTTTAATTTTTTCTGTAACTGCATCAGCCAATACGCCATAGAGGATGAAACTAGAAAGTAACTTGTTTTGAGTTCACTTTTATAAACCAAAATGACAGAATGTCAATTTTTATTTTTAGGCTGCATGCTGTGTTTCTAAAATAAGTAAACAACTGTATGAAATCTAATTGAATTTATTCTGATACCTCGTTACTAGACCTACAGTCCAATTGTTTTGTCAATTGCAATAAAACAGCCTATCACAGGAGCAGTAAAAAATGAAGACTACTCATATCTCTCATGTTGGGTATTGCAGATTTGACACATAGCTTTCCAAGTCTTTCTTTTCAGGTGTTTTATGTTGGTCTTTGTCTCTCTCTTGGTCCTTGCTCTCTAATCCTTTATGTATTATTGCTTTCTTCTTAGGCCCTCATCTTGCAAGTATTTTTGCAGGAGATAAGGCTTTGAGTTGACCACTCAGGTCAACATGAACTGTTCTTATACCACCCTCGTAATTGAAGTATCTTAGTATGTTTCTGTGTGTTTAGGTTAAATAAGGCAAGGTCAAAGAATTGTGCTTTGGCGTTGATGAGGTTTATGATGATTCTTAACTCTTTTGGGAGTTTGATCCAAAGTTGCAGATCAGCCCCAAGAATGCTCAGTTTCCTGCACAGATGATCTTTATTCTTCTAGTAGAACATTCCTTTGGGCCTAAAGAGTGGAGTTACCAACTGTGGTCCTCGTCCGAGGACTTTAAGGTAATCTTTTAGATTTGCTGGGCCCAAGCCATTGACGTAAGGACTGAGACATTGAGCTTTTCTTGTTATTCTGTGGGAAGTCAACATAGACAGCAGAAGACAGGTCTGAGGAGATGCACTCCAGTGTTCTTTACTAGTTGGAGTGTCTGAAGAGATGATGGCTTCATAGCCAGGTATATTATATTGCTGTAATCCAGACACGAGATAACACAGTCATATATAACTGTGAGTAAGTCATTGTCTTTCCATGAAGGGGTGGAGTCTCTTAGCCAGTGGACAGCTTAAAGTAACTCGTACCTAAAATTACACATGTGTTTTCAGGAATATGGCCTTAGATAGTACATTGTCTGGGATAGGCACTCTTTCTTAGTATGTATTTGTACGGTGCTTAGTCAATTTAACAGCACTGAACTGGACTCGGTCCCTGTATTATAAACATTAAATAAATGTCTGAATGCCAATAGATATAAATTTTCATTTCATTTTCAGCATTTGATGAAAGCATCATGCTCAGAAAATAAGCAAACCACTTAACTTATGTGAGATTAAGTTAAAGGAAAAAAGTCCCAAATGTGCACATCATTGCATAAATATCCATGTTGAGGAATTTACACCTTCCTATGAAGAATCTGGAACTGATCATTGCCTGTGACAGACCACCATCAAAGATTTGATACTAAACTAAGATATTTGTTGTTTTCCACTATTACTATTCTTAGGAAATATATGAATCAGTGTACTGGGTCAAGCCAGTCCATTTGGTCCAGTATCCTGTTACTAACAATGTCCAATACTGGATACCTCAAAGAAAAATGCAAGAAAATCCACAAACTAGGAATTTATGGCATAACCTGAATATTCCTGTTAGCCATATAGTTTTCAAATCCTGCTGAACAGTTGGCCTCAACATCATGCAACAATGTTGGCTCAATTGTAGGTTAGAAAAAAAGTATTTCCTTTTATCCTTTTCCCACCATTCTAATTCCCAAATTATTTTGACAAGCATCATTTTTCACTTAAATATCAAGATGCAGTAAATTTGAAAATTCATATAAAATATAGGAAAGGAAAAATGTATTTTACCAATACTTGACCCCTCCTTCCTTCCCACAGGAACTGCTATTTATAGGGGACTAAGTGGGAGGTTCCTCTTTGTTATTTCATAGATGTCTTTTACAATTAAAAAAGGCAGAACAGTGGAACCAAGCAGAGGAACTGCTGTGAGACCTGGCAATTTATAGAATGGGTACAGTCTGTACAAAAGGAGATTACAAAAATGGCAAATATTTTCTAAAAAACAAATGGTTTCAATATACACCATTTTCCTCTTAGGCCACTTGGCTTCAAAAATTCACTTTTGTAAAATTTTCTTGAAATAGTGTTTTCATGTCAAAGCATACAAATATCCTATTTTAGGAAAAAATTCAAAATGTGAAAATTTTCACTCAAAGTTGATCCACATACCAAACAAAATCCCATGAAATGTCATTGGAGGAGGGGGTGGTTGCAAAATTGGATTACCTTTACAAAATTAAAATGAAATGAGACAATACACTTTGAGATTTTCTGTTTTTTTTCTTGTGGATGTTTATATTAGGCCTACAATCCGATCCATTTCCTCTGAGTTGATTGTGGAGAGACTGTGATCTCTTTTCAAACAGTTTATTTGTTTGTTTGTATTGCCATGTGGTATTTCACCTTATTGCTATCAGAACGCTGGCTGCAGAGGTGAAAGTAAGCCAGTATGCCCCGGTATGGCATACCGGCAAGAGCCAGTACGCCGTACCAGGGCAGCAGGTGTAGTCCCAGGCCCTTTAAATTGCCGCCAGATCCCCACTGCTGGAGCCCTGGAGTAGTGGCGGGGCTCTGGAGGTTATTTAAAGGGCTGAGGCTCCTGCTGCCTCTACTGCCCTGAGCCCTTTAAATAGCTGCAGGAGCCCTGCCGACGCTACCCCAGGGCTCCAGGGGGCTATTTAAGGGCCAGGGCAGTAGAAGCAGGGGAGCCCTGGGCCCTTTAAATAGCCCCCAGAGCCCTCGGGTAGCAGCGGCAGCCAGGGGCTCCAGCAGTGGTTTAAAGGGCCTGGGGTGATAGCGGCAGCCGAGCCCTGGGCCCTTTAAACTGCTGACAGAGCCCCAGGCAGAGGCGGCTCCAGCCTCCAGCATGCCAAGCGTGTGCTTGGGGCAGTATGCTGCGGGGCAGCGAAATATCTAGAGCCACCCCTGACCATCAGGAGAAAAAAAAGCAGGATCAGAGAGTTAAAGTGAAAGTGCTGTATTATAGGAGAGTGGCAGTGGTTATGAACATACACTGTACGATGATGTGTACACTGCTTAAACTTATTCATAAATAACTTACTGCATGAAAATTGGAATATTACTTACCTAGTGTCATAAACAGATAGTAGAAATTAATAGAACAGAAGTACTTTATATCTCTTTTGACTGTAAAGGGTTAACAAGCTCAGTGAGCCTGTCTGTCACCTGACCAGAGAACCAATCAGGGGACAGGACACTTTCAAATTTTGAGGGAGGGAAGTTTTTGTGTGTACGTTAGTTTTTGGTTGTTGTTCTCTCTGGGTTCTGAGAGTGACCAGACGTGCAACCAGGTTTCTCTCCAATCTCTCCGATACAGGCTCTTATAAGTTCAAAATAGTAAGTACTAGGTAGATGAGGCGAGTTAGGCTTATGTTTGTTTTCTTTATTTGCAAATGTTACATTTGACTGGAAGGAGTTAATTGTGTTATTTGCTGGAAGAGTTCAATTTTGTCTTTGCGTGAACGGGTTTAATTTTCGGTATGTATACCTATAGAGCTGGAGAGTCTGATTCCAGTGTCTAATAATGCATGAAAAACCCGTACCTGTCCACTTGTAACCTTAATTTACAAAGATAATCTTGTAGTCATTTTCTCTCTTTAATTAAAGCTTTTCTTGTTTAAGAGTCCTGGTTTTTTGTTTATTCTGCGTGAGACCCAGGGACGGGTCTGGATCCATAAGGGGAGAAAGGAGGAGCAAAGGTCGGAGAGAAGGCTTAATTCTCGTCTGTGTTAGGATCTTCTCTCTCAGGAAAGATAAGTGGTGGAGAGAGAGAGGGAGGAAGGTCTAATTCTCCTGTTTGTGGATTCAAGCAACTTTGATCACAATTCCAGTAACCCAGGAGGGGAGCCTGGGAGCAAGAAAAGTACGTTGAAGATGCAGAGAATCTGGTCTTGGTTTCCCGGGAAGGTTTGGCAGAAATGTACAGCCCTGGAGATTCCTGGTTGGTGGCAGCAGCTACAGGTTTTAAGCTGGTAATTGAGATTTAGAGAATTCATTGCTGTACCCCATCTTTTGGACGCTAAGGTTCAAGTGGGAAATTATGGCATGAAACCTAGATTAGATGATGACTTGTTCTCATTAACCGAAACTCAGTCTCTATCATTATCATCCTGCTTTCTTCTCGTCCAGCCACTACTAGTGTTAAACAGGGGTGCTGCAGTCCAAATCATAATTTATTCTTCATGTTTGTGAATTCCCCGAACCCTGCATGTTTATCATGAGGAACAGAATTGCTGGATGGAGATTATACTTGGTCCGCGTAACCCAGGGCCATAAGACAAATGTGGCCCCCCACGTATATCGGACCCCTTACGCAAAATCCAACGCATATTAAATTCCCATCTGAAAATCACAAGATTCCAAGTGTGAGTTCCACATGTACATACAAGGCAGTGTCATTTATTTCTATGCATGCGGGCAACTTTATTCTTTCCATCTCATATTTGTGCGTTATCATAAGTTTGGCCTCTCATTCAGCAATGTCTATAATCCTAAGTAGTTGTGGCCTTTCAATGAAACGCTATCACAATAAGCCCTCCAGGTTTATCGATGCAACATTAAGAAAACCAACAAACGCTTCTACAATAATTGACACCGATTCGTTCACCGTTATATTTCACAAAGCGTAACACCACAGACATCTGTTCTTCATGTGACCACGTTTTCGGAGTAAACCCAGTTTTTCAAAAAAATAGAATAATAACTACCCCCCAAGTTCGCTTTTTTTAAGCTGCCACTTGTTGCCTCTTGAATTTAATGGCAACAAGTGAATCAGCTCATATTGGGATCTGTGACCGAGTACTGAACAATGTGTCTACTGCCTTCTTAACTTTCCTCTGTAAAAGTTGCTGAGGCAGTATCATACATTTGCAACGCAATTCAAAACATCCCAACCAAGTTGCATTCGACGAGAGACGCGACCGGCTTTCATTACTATCCATCGAAATGCCAAGTTTCTGTTTGGAGCAAGAATAATACATGTTCATACCACCTTAGAGCGTTTTACACTGTCTCCAGAATCTTTTCTTTAGAAAGCCTGCAATCGAGTTGGCAATAGATACACGTTCTATGCCTGGACCGAATGCAACATAGTTCACCATACATCTTGATGACCTATGCGCTGTTTCATGTGGAATCTTTTTGACAGCTGTTTCCAGCAGATTTCAGGAAATAGTGGTAGTCACCAGTGCCAAATATACAAAAAAACAAAATGCCAATCTTTCTGAATGAGTTCATTAACCATGAACGTCTTATTTTCTCGCCATTTCATGGTCGAATAAAACTATACTTGGTGAACACTGTCTTTCCTCGTTAAATGGAAATTCGTAACTTTCATTTCTGCTGCGGTGCGTGAAACGAATGTCACTACACTTGCCGTTTCGAGTTATAGAAACGGCCAATTCCTGGATCTCAGTCGTGATAAATCATTCAGATATTCTTCCGCGCAGCACTTGAATATCTGTCACAGTTTGTTTGTTAGAACAACGGCTTCACTTCGACCTCACTGAGCACTTCTGGATACTTCCTGGATTAGATTCGTCAGTGCTAGCGCTGGCCGTTTCAATGTATGTCCTTACCTGGTACATGGATTGAGCACCAAAATACGTTGACAACTTTGGAATTTTCTCAAGTTCCTTCTCGGCATCTTTTGCTGCCTTTCGTTTACTAGCTCCACTCTTATACATTCTCTTAGACATCACAAAGCACGCTTCTGCATTGCAAATGATAAAAAAACTAAACAACTAAATTAATAACTTTTATCCGCCGACTGCCATTATGAACGCAAATACACATTCTTTGAATGGGTCCAACTAAAATTCTAAACTGACCGACTGACAACTGATGTAGCCAATAGCATTATGATGTATCATAATGACTTCACGGTTTTGTCAGTAAAACCGACATGGATTGTGCAATAGCGTCAATAAATGTCACTTACCTAGGTATACCTTACATTTTTTTTGCCACTTTCAGGGACCCCCTTCCTTGCGGGGCCCCCTCTGGTCGGAGGGTATGGAGGGCACTCGCAACACCTCTGAACATAACCAGGAGTTAGGGTTGTTGGGGTTTTTTTGGGGGTAGGGGGGGAATTAAGGAAGGGTTAATACTATCTTTGAGTGCTATGCTGATTGGTTTACTTTGTCATCTGATGCTATTCAACTAGGAACATAAACATACAAAGCTTGCATCTGATACTGTGAGGAGCTGAATGCTGCAAAAGCTAAAATGTTCATGTATATTTGTTCAAATTCCAACCAGCTGTTTTATTTGCATCATACCCTTTGTATGTGCTGTTCATTAGTAGTTGTGCACACGGATTTTGTGGGGGAATAGCTGCTCTCCATAGGAATACATATATTGGCATGCAGTAAAGCTGTTCATTATTTGTTGTTCACTATTGTCCCAGTGACAAGGCTTAAAGTAACCAAATCAAGAAATGGAAACAATGCATAATTGGTAGGTGGTACTGCAACTAATGAAAAGTTAATGTTCCAAGTGACCAGTTTTCAAAGAACCCATAAACATAAAGTTGCTTGGCCAAATTGATTCCTAACCCCTTTAGGATAGCTTGATAAGGGGGCGGGGCTAACTCAGGGATAACAAGAGTTTAAAAAAAACAGCTTCTAAGCAACCAGAGGAGTTAGCTGTAACTGTGTCTTCTTGTGCCACAACTGAGAATGCCAAATTCAGGGCAAACTGCTGAGAAATAGGGCAAATATACCCCAAGATTGGTGGCTAAGCCACCATTGGATATACTGAACCAGCAACAAAAGTAAACTTCTGTTTCACAACTCTGGCTAACAAGAAGTCATAAAAGCAGTTTCCTTAAACATTCCAGTCCTTGTATTACCACCAAAAACACTAGATTAGGGAAGGTGTTTACTAGCTGCCAGATCGGCGGGTAGAGATCGATCTATCGAGGATCAATCTATTGCATCTCGTCTAGATGCGGATAAATCAATCCCCGAATGCGCTCCCCATCAACTCCGGAACTCCAGCTGACGAGAGGAGGAAGTGGAGTCTGGGGGGCAGCGGCAACGGTCAACTCACCACTGTCCTCAGGCCAGGTAAGTCAACCTAAGATACCCCGACTGCAGCTACACGAATAGCGTAGCTGAAGTTGTGTATCTTAAGTCCACTCTCCCCTCCCCAGTGTAGACCAGGGCTTAGAGATAAGTGGCTCTTTAAAAACAATCTCTTCAGATAAAAGTTCTTCTGATCCCAAAGGACCAGCCACACACAACCCAGGTCAATATATGACTTAGATCTTTCCCAAAAATCACGCTGATGCCAATCCTTTAGTATCTACAAAGTAAAAGTTTATTCATAAAGAGAAAGAAAGAAAGGTGAGAGTTAAAACTGGTTAAAGGAATCAAATACATATAGAAATTGCAAAGGTCTTGTTTCAGGCCTGTAGCATGATGGAATACACTGCTAGCTTAAGTCAAGTCTCCAGCTGCTTCAAAGTCATTGGAAGGTCCTCAGTCCATTGCTTAGAATACTCCCATTGATATAGTCCAGAGGTTTGGGCAGGAAAGAGGGAAAATTGAGTGGTTTCCAGGGTCTTTTATATCTTCTGCCATGTACAGGGAAACCCATTGTTTTAAACAAAGCCCTCAACACAGCTAGTGGAAATTTACAGGTGACAAGATCGTGTTTGGAGTCACATGGGCAGGTCACATGTCAATGCATGAAGTTTTGGACACAGTAGAAGCTATTACCTATACCTCAAACAGCACCTTTACAGGATAATCCATTCAGTGTAAATGGGCATCTCGCATGGTCATTGTCAGCTAAGTGTTTTATGATGAGCCACTTAATTTGAATAGTCCCTCCAAGATGTTCTGGCTAACTTGTTGGTGTTACCCCAGGAGCAAATATTTGAAATACTGGTATAGAGTCAATAGTCATAACTTCAAATACAAAAATGATACATGCATACAGATAGCGTAATCATAACCAGTGAATCATAACCTTCTCATAGACACCTCACTTGACAACCTTTGTACAAGATTTTTTCAAATATTATAACAGTGGTTGCAACAATGATCTATATGGTCATATTTTAATCAGATAGCATCACACTAGTGAACAGGAGCAGCTAACAGGAGTTTTGCAAGTGAGTTCACCAGGTGAAGGAGGAGACACTACGCGATCCTTGGGATGAGTTTGGTCTGTTAGGTTTTTTTTGTTTTTTTTTGTTTTGTGTTTGCTTTCTTGCTTGCTTGATTTAAAGAGTATAATGTTGTCAGTTGTGGGGGCTACATGCTGAGCCAACAGCCAAGCAGCCTGATAGGCAAGACTGAGAGCTTACTAACAAGTCTCTAGCTCTGACAAGGGGGTAGGCTAGCTCAAGGAGAACCGGGGTTTAAAAAGCCAGCTCCTAGGCAACCAGATAAGCTAGCAAACCGAGGAGTTTAGTGAGGAAATGCAAGAAGCAGATACACCTAACAAACGTGCTCTAAACTTATGTCAATAACACCATCCCCACCCCCAAGAAAACAAACAAACAAACCAACCTCTGTGCAAGAGAAAAATGAGTGCAGGCAGAAGTCCAGCACCAGACTGGGTGCTATCTAATTTAATGTACTGAATGCAGCGTGCATAATTGCCTGCTTTGTGGGAAGGTGGTGTATGTGTGCATATAGTGCAAGCAGCTCATGGCCCTCCTAGACCCAGTATGGGTTCTTGAAGCCCGAGTGGCTGCACTGGATAAGCTAAGAGAGACAGAGAGGTACCTAGATGAGATTTTTAGGGACACAATAGAATGGTCCCACCCCAGTCTGACAGGCTCTGTGCTGCTAAGGAGGATGAAAGTCTCAGGGAAGGAGAACATCAAACTGGAGGAGAGGAAAACAATTCATAGTTGGGACCCTTCTTCTGGATGATGTTACCATATTCTCTCACACTGAGGAAATCACTTCTAGGGAGGGAAGCCCAGATACTACGAACAATCAGGTAATAGTAATCTATGATTAGATTATTAGTAATTCAGATATCTGGGTTTGTGATGACCAGGAGAACTTGATGGTAAATTGCCTGCTTGGTGCGAAGTTTGCATATCTCATGAGACATCTTGACAGAATTATGTGCAGTGCTGGGGAAGAGCCAGTGGTGGTAGCACATATAGGTACAGTGACATAGGGAAAGGTAAGAGAGAGGTCCTCCTGGAAGCCAAATTTAGCCTGTTAGATAGATGATTAAAGGACCTCAATGGCAGAATTCTCTGATATGTTTCCAGTTCCACACACAGGACCCAATAGACAGGCAGAACTGCAGGATAAGACAATGGTGTTTGGAGGAGGGATTTAGGTATTTTTAGGGAACAATTTGGAAAAGGAGGGGCCTATACAGGAAGGAGGGGCTCCGCCTAAACAAAAACAGAACAAGATTGCTGGTATGTAAAATTAAAAAGGTCATAGAGGAGTTGTTAAACTAGGCTGGGGGACACCTGATAGGTGTGGAGGAGCACATAGTTTAGGTTGGGACATCCCCTAGGGATAAATTTATTAAAGGAGGAACTTTATATCCTAGTCAAGAGGCTAGGAAAGAAGTTGGTTAAGTACAGGTAGGGGCTAGCGAGGAACAGTCAAACTTATGAGTCCTATTTAAATATAACACATGAAGGCAAGCAACTGAATATTGACAAAATGTACAAGTGCTTATGTACTAATCCTAGAATTCTAAATACTAAGATGGGTGAACCAGAGAATCTGGCATTAAATTAGGATATTGATATAATAGGCATAACAGAAACTTGGTGGAATGAAGGTAATCAATGAGTTCAGCAGTAGGCATATATTACTGATGACCTGATCAGGATAGTGGTAGTGATTGTGAAATGCTCAGGGAGAATAGAGAGCCTATGTAGGTAGAGAAGACAATAATAATGGGGAATTTCAATTCTCCTCATATTGACTGGGAATATGTCAACACAGGAAGGGGTGCAGAAATAAAATTTCTAGACACAGTCAATAATTTCTTCATGTAGCAGCTTGTCCTGGAACTTGCAAGGGAAGAGGCAAGCCTTGATTTAGTCATAAGTGGAACACAGAGTTTGGTCCAAGAAGTGAATATAGTTCAACTGATTAGTAATAGCAGCCATAACATTTAACATCCTAGTAGGGAGGGAAATGCCAGAGAAACCCTTCTTCAAAAAGGGAACTGTAAAAAGTAAGGAAGCTATTTAAATGCAAATTATAAGGAACAGTCATAAGGGTGAAATGCCCGCAAATTGCATGAAGATATTTAAAAACACCATAATAGAGGTTCAAGTTAAATGCATATCTCAAATTAATATCTATCTATCTATCTATCTATCTATCTATCTATCATAATAAGAGGACCAAAAAATGCCACTATAGCTAAGCAATGCAGATAGATAAATTGTGTGGCCCCAAAGGATATATATTGGGATATGTGCTGCTCAACATCTTCATAAATGATCTGAAAAAAGGGGTAAGCAGTGGGGGTGGCAAAATTTTCAGATGATACAAAATTACTCAAGATAGTTAAATCCAAAGCAGACTGCAAAGAGTTGCAAAGTGATCTCACAAAACTGGGTGACAGTGCAACAAAATGGTAGATTAATTTCAACGTTGATAAGTGCAAAATAATGCACACACACAAAAAAAGAATCTCAACTATGCATACAAAAGAATGAGGCCTAAATTAAAAGATCTCAAGAGCAATATCTTGGAGTCATCCTGGATAGTTCACTGAAAACATCAGCTCAATGTGCAGCACCAATCAAAAAACTCACAGAATGTTAGGAACCATTAGGAAAGGGTTAGATAATAAGACAGCAATTATCATAATGACACTATATAAATCCATGATATGCCCACACCTTTAATATTGCATCCATTTCTAGTTACCTCGTCTCAAAAAAGATATATTTGAATTGGAAAAAGTGCTCAGAACAAAAAAGATTTGGAGTATGAAACAACTTTCAGATGAGGAGAGATTAAAAATAATGGAACTACTCAGTTTAGAAAAAAGACAACTAAAGGGGGATTTGATAGGGGCCTATAAAATCATGAATGGTGTGCAGAAAGTGAATAGGAAATGTTATTTATCCCTTCCTATAAAACAAGAACTGGGAGCCATCCAATATAATTAATAGGCAGTAGGTTATTGCTGCCGTTGTTGCTTTAAAAAAGTACTGTTTCACACAATGCACAGTCAACCTGTGGAACTTATTGCCATGGGATATTGTGAAGACCAAAAGAAGAACTGATTTAAAAAAATATAGATAAGTTCAGGGAGGATATGTCCAACACTGGCTACTAGCCAAAATGTTAGAGACACAACCCCATGCTCTGGGTGTCCCTAAACCCCCATCTGCAGATGCTGGGACCAGATAATGGGGGATGGATCACTCAAAATTGCCCTGTTCTGTTCATTCCCTCTGGCACGGGACACTGTCAGACATAGGATACGGGGCTAAATGAGCTACTGGTCTGAACCACTGTGATTGTTCTTATGTTCTTATTCAATAAATACTTATGAAAAATGAATATCTATTTGGAGACCAACAGAGTGATGTCTGGAGACTCTCCAAGTTAATAATAACTAAGTAATATGGCTTCTTTAGAAGTAGGGAGAGGGGGTATTTTGCAGCATCAGAGGTCTGCTGTTAATTAGCTGGAGAGCACAGAAAAGCTTTTGTAGTGGCAGTAGAGACGATAGTGTCTGGTGTAATGTAGAGGAAGAAATGGTATTAAGAGCATGATTTTCAAAGGGATAGAGCACCATCAAATCCAGCTGAAGACAATTTGATTTGTACATGTTCATCCTCTCAGGCCATGTCTACACTACGGGATAATATCAAATTAGCTAAAATGGGTTTTATAAAATTGATATTATAAATTCGATTTCATGCGGCCACACTAGGTACAGTAATTCGGCGTTGTGCGTCCATGGTCCGAGGCTAACGTCGATTTCTGAAGCGTTGCATTGTGGGTAGCTCTTCCGTAGCTATCTCATAGTTCCCGCAGTCTCCCCCGCCCCTTGGAATTCTGGGTTGAAACATTATTGTCGCGAGTGGTTCTGG